>NC_137455.1:215142385-215742385 GCF_964235325.1 Thermobia domestica
GGTCCATGCCTTCCAAAGTACTTCAACTTGATAATTGCCTGAAATATGCACTTCAGTCTATCATCAATTATTCTTTGAATGAAAATCAATGGACTCAAGCAAGCTTACCAATTCGCTTAGGAGCTTTAAGCGTAAGAAAAGTCTCTGATTTAAGCTTCCAGCTTTCCTGTCCTCATCTTTTGGAGTGAAGCCACTTGTCTCCAACATACTAAATATACCAGTTGACAAAGTGGAAATTCATCACCTGATGGAGGGATGGAGATATGGAATGATGTATATACAATAATGAGACTCCTGCCGTGTTGGACTCACAACAGAATTGGGATAAAATTATATTAACAGCAATAATTGATAAAGAATTGGTCCCTGAAAATACATCTGATATAGCTCGTTTTAAATCCTTACAAAGAAAAGAATCTGGTGCATGGCTACAGGCAACACCGTCAAAAAATATTGGAACTTTCTTGGACAACAACACGTTTCAGATTTGTGTCGCTCTACGTCTCGTTTAAATATCTGCCATAGTTTCAAATGCACATGTCAGGAAGGTTGATGAAAAAGGCTTACATGCGTTAAGCTGTTCTAAGAGTGGAGGTCGAATTTCTCGTCATGGAGAGCTGAATAATAAAATAAGACGAGCTTTTGCCAGCATTGATGTCCCAAGTATTTTCGAACCATCTGGAATGTTCCGAGATGATAAGAAACGACCAGATTGTGTAGCATTAACCCCTTGGAAAATGTGGCAACGACTGGTATGGGACATGTGTTGACACTTTTGCACCTTCTCATTTACATTCATCATGTAAAGAGGCAGGAAATGCTGCTGAGACAGCCGGTAAACGCAAACACAGCAAATATTCAAAATTAAAAGAAGATCATATGTTCATCGCCTTTGCTACAGAAACTATGGGAGTTTTTAGCCGGAAGCTAGAGAGTTCCTAAAGGAAATTGGGTCGAACTTAAACCTCAAGACGGGAAATACGAGAAGTGCACAATTTTTACTTCAGCGTATTAGTTTAGCAATACAGAGAGGCAATGCGGTCAGCATTTAAAGTTCCTTCCCTTCTTCAAAAATGGAAGAAGTTTTTTGTTTGAGATGAACCTGAACTTATGAACACTTTCGACTGAAAAGTTTGTAAACTAAATTTTGTCAACTCCGTGATATTTCCTCCTGTTACTTCCAAACATGTGGAGAATGGACTTATTCGCTATTTTTAGTTATGAAGTTAATTTGTTCTATACACACACACACACACACACACACACAAATTACTACTTGCATTTCCCATCATTGTTACTGTCATTATCCTTATTATTTATTTTGTAAAGTATATGTAGCAACCAGCAAGTAATATGTACTTTACATATGCAAATTGACAATGTTATATTTAAATGTAATCAAATGTAACTGGTAGTTATGGCAGATAAAAGATGTAAAATATTATATTCCATTAAAAATTTAATGTTTTAATTTAAAAAAATATTTACTAATATACGTTATTGTGATAAGCTTTGCAACAGCATTTTCAAACTTTCGCCGAGATTACATACAAAAGATCTCCTCCAGTTCCTTACCAGAGGGTAGCGTTCCCAAAACTGATGCAACGTTCCCTCTTTGTACTGTCATGCTGATGCGTTGCAGTAGAAAAGAGGTTGCTCTAGTGTCTCCTGACGATAAATAAATGCGGTGACCAACTTCTTTTATAAAGTTAAGGCCTTCGGGACCCCATGAACCACCCGATTCGATAGCTATAGCAACAAAATGATATTTGTCGAGTAAATTGCTATACTTCCTGCTTTTTTCTTTTTCCCGGCGAGCAGCCACGTTGCCAGCTTGTGCTGAGGAATAATTTAGATTTGAAGGGGCGAATGTGTCGGAACAAGTAAAATCCCATAGAAGTGCTTTTCCTTTCTTCCACGGTATTAGGGTCATACCATCTAGCCTCTTGCCGTCTGCACGACTGCATCCCAAAGATTCACATATAGAAGGAACGCCTGCTGAAATTAGTGCCCTGATGATAATGTCGTTGACGCTGGAGTGGCGTGAATGTCTGCCCGCACTATTGGCACAGGAGAGTCCATGAAGGCCCTTCTTGTCTAACACACTTCTACAGGCAGGACATCTGAGTTGCTCGCAAACATCTGCTCCCAAACGCAGTACACTGGCAATTCGAAAACTGTCATTGGGAAGATGTAATCCTAAAGAAGGTGACGGGATAGCATGGACCCAAGCGCCTGCTTCTGGAGATGATGTAGCTAGGAGTCTGGCCTTATCTTCTGGGTTATCGGATGACTGAAATAGAGCTGAAAAGTGATGATTTATAAGAGGATCGTCCCAACAGGATTGTAGTCCTCTCTTATCAAGATCAGGGGGATCTGATCCCACTATAGATGACGACTTAGCAATGCTATCATTGACATCCGAATCCGATACTAGGCTAAGATCTTGTTGGAGAATGGTCTCGATCAATGGCTTAGCGCCATAGAATGAAGACAGAAAGGATGAAATAGCCAGATCCATGGCGTGCCAAATGCCGAGACCTCCGTGGTTAACAGGAAGGGACGCCTGCAACCAAGAGTTATTGTTGAGTGAACAATTCAGGATAGATTCTAGACCGGTTTTCAAGGTGTTGTCATAGCATTCCAGTAGATCAGCATCCCGCCAAGAAGGAGCACAGCGAAGAAAGTATAGCAGCCTTGGCATGGACAATGAGGCACGTAGTAGGTAAAAGGCAGAGTGAGCTGAAATCAAGGAAAGACGTGTAAAAAAGAATTCTAATTTAGAAATTTTGTCTTTTAATATTGTTCGTCTTGCCTCAATTGATAATGCTGCTCCTAATAAGCTGGCGTCATCTATCGAAATTCTTTGAATCCCAGGCGCGGCTTCGTCAAACAGCTTGAAGAGGTTATAAGACTGCTCATTGGAAACTCCGAGAAAGCTGACCTCACATTTGGAGAAATTCATTTGCAATCCGATCTTCTTAGCCCGTCTACGGATCATTTCTAATGTATCTAGTGCTATATCCTTGTCCCCATCTATAGTCCCGTCATCCAAATACCATATGTTCAGTTCTATATTGATATATTAACGATGGATTGTAAAGTTAGTGCGAACAAACCATGGCCAAGAGGGTCGCCTTGTTGTACGCCACGCTGAGAGAGGATTATTTCTTTTCCTAAGTATAAGTTGCTCGGTTGTGAGTACCACTGATGGACGTATCGATAAATTGATGGAAAACTGTTTTTTACCTGTATGAGCATAGAGTCACGATCAACTCGATAAATGCATTTCTGAAGTCTATTTTCAGAAACACTTTCTCCTGCTGGTGTGGAAAAGAGTAGTACATACGAGCAGCGTAGACTGCTGCTTCTGCTCCATGTGGGACGCAAACTCCCAGTTGGTGTGGGGATAGAAAATGTGTTAGAGGTTCCCTAATTCTATGGCAAATGATTTTGACTGATAATCTCCTCACACATTGCCTATTGCGATAGAACGAATGCCGCCACTTTTCTTCCTCAAAGCTATCAGTGATGCTCCAAAGAAAATAGGTCTAATTTCCGTGGGCACATCACCGGAAATAATCGGGTGGAGAAAATCACAGATGGCGTTAGTCAGGTGGTTTTTAATTTTGCAGTCTTGGGAGAGTAGGAGGTCCTTTAATATTGAAGGACGGAGACTGTCCATACATCCTGATGACCCGGAAGGAAATGATTTAAGTGCCTTCGTAAACTCGTCAGCTGATACTCTAGGCACTACAATACTGGGCTCAATGAGATCGGGAGGTTCAAAAGGGTGGCTGTGAGCGGATGTTTCTCTTTTAATGCTTCTAATACAGATCCATTCGGAGAAGCTATTTGAGATGAGAAGCCGTACTGCGTTGCGGACATCACCATCTACTAATTTGTTATCGACATTCTTAATGTTAAAAGTGGAATTTACTGGTCGTCGAGCTTTGGAGGATTTTTTACTGTGGTTAGGAAGGGCTTCGCAACGAGAATCAGACCAACATCGTACTCTTTGTTTAACCCATGATGCTAAATTATTTACTTTGTCAGCTTTTGATAGCACGCATAGTGTAACGTAAGGAAAAAAGGAAGAAATCCATCCAAGCTTCTGAGTCGTTTGTACGTACAATCTGTTGCAATACCTCGCACAGAGAGTCTGCCACTGTAGCTCTAGCCCCTCGAGGTACCCTGCGCAACATTGGAGTAGAAGACTTTAATATTGCTAGAAGCTTATTGCATTTGTAGATCAAGATTTTTCTTGGGTAATCGACATTATCAGTGGATGATTGCGACTTCCGTGAAAGCGAGCATGATTTGGTTTTATTGATATCATAATGGCACCTGCTATTTTGAATTGCTAGGCCTTTTAAACTAACAGACAATTTGTTGCAAAGCTTACAGGTTGTCTCGTAAGGCCTGTTTGAAAAATCAATGCTCATGTTTAATGCGGTATCATTTTGGGTTTGATTTCTTTGGTGAAATTTTGATCCTGATGCGTTGCTTGCATGGGAGAAATCTGCATTTATGGACCTGCAGTCTTTATTGATATCATCAGTAATACCAGTGAAAGGATTACTGGTATCATTAGAAGAATCACGATCATCTTCCATAGTTATTATTGTCACATTATATTATTATTGAAATATAAACAAAGTTAATGATTGAATCTAAATATGGTTAAGGTCCTTGTCCTAATAAATAGATTCTAGCAATACAGTTTTCAAGTTACAATTAAACCGCCAATAATTCTAAATTCGCAAATTGTTTACACGTTAGCGGTATCTATAGACACCAGAAATGTAAATAGCTAATGTACAGTAGAAACAGTATTTGTTTGACTGTGTACTATTAGGAATTAGTGTTACACACAGACTAGCGTGTGTTGGCATTATAAATAGGCTTCTTAATGTCTCCTTTGTAAAGAGTTTCTAATTTTTAAAGGAAGTAGTATCCCAACATAAATGCTTAATATTCAAATTTACGTATATACAATATCATTGGAAATGATCTATCCTGATAATGGTATAGCTACACAAGATAGATTTTCACGTATATATATATATATATATATATATATATATATATATATATATATATATATATATATATATATATATATATATATATATATATATATTAAAGAAGTTTTTCGGCATTTAAACAGTATTTTATTTCTTTTCCCTTTATTTACCAGAAAGTAGCTCTGAACGGCTTTTTTAAATTAGCCACATGATGTTTGTTTAATGCAGAACTCTGAAGAAGTTATAAATCGATTTGTTTCAAAACTCGGAGAAGCAGATTGTAAGCCTACTCCTTGGTTTGGAAAAGGGTGGGTTGCAGAGTTAGTAACTGTGTAAGTGTATGTGTGTATGTGTTTCAGAGGAATAAAAACAAATAGGGATGAGCGCGTTGCCAAAGGAAGGGGGAATGAAATGGAACTTCGTCTCTAACACACTTTGTAGGGAGTTCTCTGTGAAATAGGAGTTAATCAGCATTTCAGAGGCAACCACTGTACCAAGTGCCCAATTTGAATTAGCCCGTTTATGTATGTATGCGCGCTTCACAAGATGTTTCTTCAGACTGTTAAGCATAGCAAAATTAGTCTTGTCACGAGACACCTTTTTAATGAGCATGTCATTGCCCTTATAATTAAACTTTATGAAATTTTGCTGTCAACTTACCATAGGAAAGACAACGCAGTCTTCTATTATTTTAAAAATCAATCGCATTATCAAATGCTGGTGATGTAATAGTTTAGTTTGCTCTCTCCTATCGATGTTGTGGCAACTGTGTTAATCAGTGTATTGTTAGAAAGTCTTACAAGTGAACTGTTGGCACAAAATGACAGAGAAAATGTTCAGAAAACGTGGGTAAATAAATATATTAAATTTGGAAACGAAGCTTTAAAAAATCCGGTCAAATTTTGTAGATAAAATCGAAAATCTGTAAATAAATATAGAAATTCGTACTTAAACGCAGAAAAATGAAACATTTGATATTATTATGTGCCCTGTGCAAGTTACTTCCGCGTTTGATATTTTTAGCTGTTAAGATACTTCTAGCTCTATCTCATTTCTAGAATGTATTTTGTTGTTTTATTTCTTTACTTGTGATTGAATGTGCGTTATCCACATTGTGATTAAATACACACGATGAAGAGCTTTAGTTTCAAAGAGAATATAATCGCATCTACGTATACTGAGAATAAAATACACGATCACGCAAAGAGAATATGGATTTTGTAGTACATACTGATGGTTGTGTGATAAATTTGCAAGATAAAATACTTCACGTCATCACATTTCATAAATACATTTCGCTTCTAGTATACATCAAATGCATATCTAGCAAGATATGCTGTATTAAAGACGACAACTTCCTTTAATTGCTTTCATTTATCGTTAGTAATTAAAGATAATTTTGCCTCTAAATCCAAGAAATCTATATAATCAAGTATAATCGTTTCTCATAGCTACAAGAGTTACTCATTTACGATGTTATGTTCAAAGGAATAACTTATATAATATCATTTTTTTACCTAACATATAATATATGTAAATTAGCTTGTTTATACTAATAGCATTCAAAATTAAATTAGCTTGAAGAAAGTTACACATTTTTTCTATATTTTATATTTAATTATGTTGGGGCTTTTAATTTCTTTTGATGCCGATTTTAACTGCTTAACTAAATCATTGCAATCTTTTAATCGAAATAATACTTAGGTATAAATGAATAATAACTAAAATAAAATAATCGGTGAGCAAGAAAAGGCGTTTGTTTTTTATTTTCACATTATTTAGAAAAGTGTCTGGAGCGCCAAAGAAGCAATCACTCTATGTATCACATACTGCAGTGTTGCCACAGTCCTAGCTCTGGAGTGGGCTGAAAAATAGTACCAAATTGAACCAAAAAAGGGCTGAATTCATTATTTTATACATGGTTCTTGAACACGAAACTAAAAGAGGTAAAGTTCTAGAACACTCCCCTCTCCTCTCTTCCAAGAGTCCATATCAAGAAAGTGCTGTTTTTGAAAATTACTTTTTCTAAAGCATCCAGATAGGACGACTCCGAACAAGCGTGAAAATAGATGAAACTTTTCTTGCACATAGGAAGTATCATAGAGACCGCAAATTAAAAGGGAAAACAATTATCATATTCGGTGTGAATTGTAGGGAAACCAAACGCGCCTCTATTTGAAAGTGACCAATATACCAAAACGGTATTATGACCATATATGAAAAAATACATAAAACGAAGAACACATAAATCATCTCCAAATTCGTGGCACAAATCTAGCGTCATTTATTTCTCGGTGTAGTTCTAATTAAGAATTTTCCAAAATTCTTAACGTTTTGCAGTGCAGCGTCACAGAATCAATACTCAATAGCATTTTAAAGACTCCAACAGACAGTGTGATTAACGTGAGATATAGGAAAAGTTTTACTGGCAGGCCCGTATCCAGGGTACGTCTATGGGGGCCGGGCACCCGTCAAATTTTTACTGGCCTCTACTAAAAGTTTCACGGTAGGCTTGTAAATGAACTATGATATAGTTGGATTGGGGTCCCCTAACTTCTACCCGTACCCCTACATTTTTGGGCTAGCCACGGGCCTGCTTGCTGACACTTTTGAAAATGTAACAAGTATTTGTTAAATGGTGCTGAATTTGGTAGAATTATACCAACTTTTTCACAAAAGGGATGAAAATGTCAGTGTGGTAGCAATGGGCTGATAAATGACAAAACTGCTGAATTTGGTACAATTGTGCCAAGTGCAGAAGAATTGTTGTTTTCATGCATACCAACTAGTATTAACTCTCCTCGGGTATCAATATAGTAGTGCGTGCCGAGACGGCCACTTTGGTGGATAACATCCGGATTCGATTCCCTATAGAAGACCATTGAAAGCATTGGGGGACACGGTGGCTCAGTATTTGGTGCTTACCTCTAGCCCTCGAGTATATGATTCGATCACTGGCCAAGTAAGTTTGTGATGGACAAAATTATGTCCGTGGGTTTTCTAGAGGCACTCTCGTTTCTTCCACGTTCTCATTCCAGTGATTCTTCTATCATCGGTATCCTCACCTATCTCGGAGCTACAACGGAAAATTACAGGGGGAAAGAAGTGGCTTACTTATTTGTAATATTGTGTATAATCCGCATAAACATATTCTATAATAAAAAAGATCAGAGAGAATCTCGTGTACTGTTTTCTACCGAATACTACAACACAATGACTTGAATTTCCAATAAATATTACATATCCAAACAATGCTAAAATGTGATTCAACAACGCGCAAATGCTAGTTCACATAACATTAGAAAATAGGAACAGGTGAGATATGTTGAGAACTGTATTAACGGGATGATCTACCTTTTCTCGGCACAAAAATTTTTATATTGGACCTTATGGGGAGAACATGGCTACCGAATTTCCTCAGTTTCTAAGGAACTAGGTATCTCTAATGGGAAAGAAAAATTTTGCAGCATTCTACAGACGTTTATTAACAAGTTGAAATACCTAAATTGTATATTTGTCTGCTAGTTTAGCAGAAATAAATTATTAAAAAATAAATAAATTAGTTTCTTTTTATACAAATTATATGTCTAACTTTGGAACCAATTATGGTAGAAACATCAACTTTTTTTTGTTTTATTCCTTGAGAAGAAACGACTCCAATAGTTTTAATCACAACCATATCTGATACGCCAATTAAAAAATAGTATTTTAATATAAGTATTAAAGTCCACCTGTCAAGAAGTTTAACGAGGATAAGGCATCCGCGCCCACCCTTTTCTTCTGTTTTCGTCCCGAGAGATATGAAGGGACCTTTTTCACAGCAGGTGTCAATGCGAATGTAAACATCCTGTCCTCACATTCAATAGCCCAAGTTCGGCCACTTTCTCTCTCTTTTCTTCTCTCTCTCTCTTCCGAGGAGGTGTTTCTACCCTGTAAGAAAATTATAGATATGTAGAGAAAATGGTGATCAATTATTTCTGATAGCCAGATGATAGACAAGCATTCTAAAATGCCTTCGAATTTCAAAAATGTATCGACCATAACTTTACCATCTGGTTATTTTCAGGATTCAAAAGGTATATTATTATTATTATTATTATTATTATTATTATTATTATTATTATTATTAGTAGTAGTAGTAGTAGTAGTAGTAGTAGTAGTAGTAGTAGTAGTAGTAGTAGTAGTAGTAGTAGTATCTGGAGTTAGAGTGCAAAGCCACGAAGATACAAATGGCTCCATTGGCTAAACATACACATAGCTGCCCCCATTCAGAAAATCCCTTTGTGCGTTAGAAAACGTGCTATAACAATGCGCCCCTCGCAAAAATATAATTCAACTCTTATTGACCTCAGTAGCGCTTACTAATAGCGTAAATGCTATAAATCAGGCATTTGCAAGTAGGAACAGGGATTGGCCGAATCACAGAAATCTTACTGTCGTCACGGGCTGTAAAAGGTAATATATGACATTTTCAGAAGAAATAATTATCGGATAATTTAATAACGGATAATTTTGCGGGCTGTATAAAAGAACTCGGCGTGTCAGATCCGGCCCTGTAAGGACTATTATGAACGGAAGGTGGCAGTCAGTAGTGAAAGAATCAAGATAATTCAGGAACAAACACGTGATCAAAGCCTAACTGAGACTTGGTTTGAGGAAAGAAAAATCCGGATTACTGCATCAAATGCAAAAAGGATTGCTTGCAGAAAACAAAACACTAGTTGTGCAAAGATAGTGAAGGACCTGGTGTATACTAAGGAATATAACACTGTTGCGACAAATTGGGGGAAAGCACACGAGGCTATAGCACGAAGAAAATATGAACAGGTTCTAGGAGTCTCTGTTATTCCTTGTGGTCTATTCATAGATAAACAAAACCCCTTCCTAGGGGCAAGTCCTGATGGTGTCGTTTATCCAGATGAAGGAGAACCATATCTCTTGGAAACAAAGTGCCCTTACAGTGCACGATTTTGCGAAAGTATCGCTGAAGTTTGCGAAAAAATAAAATCCTTCTGGCTACGCAAGAATGAAATTTTTTTTCTCCCAAAAAACCACACGTACTACTACCAAATTCAACAGCAAATGCTTTGTGCTGGAATGAAGAAGTGTGATCTTTTCGTGTTCATCCCTGTAGCAAGTGAGATACCAAGTAATCAGAATGAAAATTATGCCATCATAACAATAGAACGTAATGAAGACTCCCTCAATGACCTTGTGCCAAAACTGCGATGGTTTTATATGAAATGTATACTACCAGAGCTCGCTGATTCTCGTGTGTTTCGTGGGCTCCCAATCAGGGAACCAAAGAGGCCATTCACGAAGACAGATGACAATCCACAAAAAAGGTACAAAGGAAGTAGTGATGTGAACCTCGGTGTCAGTAACAATAAAACTATTTAGTGGCCACAAATATAAAGCATATTGTAAGTATGTACTGGGCAGTGTAACGCATTCTTAAGCATAAGTTTATTTGTGAGAAACTGTCACTTTGTGTAAATATACAAATTCATATATCACTCAAATATAAGTAGTACATGGGAAGAACGATGAAAGCCACATTTTCAGTCAGGTTTGGTTATGTTCAGAAAATGTTTTTTCTGCACCAAAATATATAAAATGGATGATGAACGTAGGTTGTAGTTCACTCATGGGTACATCCACGAGTGGATCACAACTTATTGTTACCACCCATGTTATATATATCTTGGTGCAGGAAAAAAAATTCTAAACCTAACAACCAAACCTTACTAAAAATGTGATATTCGTCATTCTTCCCCTGTACTACTCATATATAATTCATCACAGTAAACATTTGCAATAACGTACTGTTTACAAAATATTACTCGTATTCTAATGTAAATATTGTAAATAAGTGCATGGATGTCATTAGCGAATAGTCTCAGTAGCTTAATCTGCATACAGAAACTGCAAATCAATGGTTTCATATGCCTACAGAGGAACCTTCCATTGTAAAAATAAAAAGGTAACGCATCATGGATAGTACCCCTCGGGTGATGTGGAAATCTATCCAGTGTTTTCTGCATATATATATATATGTTTGTATTCATGTATGTGTGTGTCGTGGATGAATAGTTACGCTCATCCTTTATAATCAAGGAGTCCCTTGTTTGATTCCCGATGAAGACACAAGTGGTTCGGATCCTACGTTAAGCTGTAGATCCCACCCATAGGACGTCATCATTCTGAAAGTATGTTCTTTTCTGCGTATCCTGCTTCTTGTTTCAACTCTTTAGGATAAATCGAGACTAACTGACAATGCGTAGTCTTAGCGGGGTAAGCGCGGAAAACGAAAAAGTCAAAGAAAACAGGGCTTTGCTCCCTTGTCCCCATATAACAATGCACAGTATGAACAGCGTTCCAAATGGGTCTTATAGGAGCTATCATGGCAACATTTTTGTATAAGACAATTGGTGTGTGTCGTCTGCTTGGTTGTCTGGGGACAAAAAAGGGCAAACATGTTTTTCAATAAATAAATAAATTAATTAATAAATAAATAAAAGAAAACGTGCATTTTTCAATTCCTATATCCTCATCCTAAGAAGGCGCTTAGCGCAACGAGCCTAAACTTTAAATGCTCTGAAAGTTTGTTCTTTTTTTCGTATCCTGCTTCTTGTTTCAACTCCCTAGGACAGCGATGATTTCAGGGGTGATTCTGGGGGGGAATTCTCCCAAGAGCTACGAAATTCACCCTCGGGTGCTTGAGATCTTCGCAGAAATTTCTGTGAAGCACGCAATTTTTAGTCGCTTTCCTCCCTGTGCGTGGTGCCTCCGGAGGAAATCATCTGAAATTAACACTGCTATAGGATAATTGGAGATTGGCTTACAGTGCTTAGTCTTAGCGAAGAGAGCACGAGAAACCAGAAATATCACAAAAAACAGGGCTTTTGCTCCGCTGTTTCCCCGTGAAAATGTACGGTTTACACACAATACAGGTTGGATCTAACAGGGCTATTTAGAGAACGTCTTATAGAGCATTTGGTGTGCAGTGTTGTCTGCGGACAAGGAGGCAAAACCATGTTTTTCATTAAAAAATAGAGTATTTTAAATTTCCCTCGCCCCCTCAGGAGACGCTTCTTCAATGACACCGTATCCTGCCTCTTTCTCCCATTCTCTAGGCTCTAGGCCAATTAGGACTGACAAGCATTTGAATAAGTCCATTACTTGGTTGCCTAGTAATTAGCCATCATATTGGCTGCCATATTGGATTTAGACAAATGTTCTCTCATGTTACAATGTAAAATATGTCTTGTCGTGATGACAGCTACCAGAAAAAGTAGGTTTTGTTTAGTCCTGAGGAAGTACGCTACATCCTAGAGTAATGCGTGCATATACGCATTTGTAACTTTGTACAGTTAATCGTTAGACAACAGTGTTGCCAGGTTGTAAGGTTTCTAAGTGGCAATAAACAATGCCATATTTAAATTCATCGGACTCAGAAGCCTATAGTTTGACACCAAAATTATCTTTCTAAGTGCTTTGGTTCACGATCTCTCTCTTTCTATATATATATATATATATATATATATATATATATATATATATATATATAGAGAGAGAGAGAGAGAGAGAGAGAGATTTACGTAGGGCGGCGGCCATATTGGAAAATGACGGCTACCAGGAAAACACCTCAAATTTGAAATATATTCCCAAGACATTATTTAAAAAAAAAAACTTAGGGGACATTTTTTTTACGGACACCTATATATGGGGGCCAGGACTTTACATTGTCGGAATCCTGTCGGGGCACCCCTCTGCCCCCCTTCCCTTCGCCACTATTGTATGCTATAATATTTGTCCGGAAGGGGAAAAAATCCCCAAAATAACAGCGTTTTCTCATATATATACTGTTCTTCCCGCGCACTCTAGAATGCATCTTGATGAACTTCCATCCAGAGGTAACGGGGAAAAGAGGATACTTCACACCACATCGTCCAGTCTCTTAGTATGGAACCATTGAGGGAGACAAACTCTATAAAGCTATTTGCCAGCTCCTGTATTTGCCAGCTGACAGGTAATCTCAGAAACTGGTCGAGAACCTGTTTCATTCAGACATCCACCCCCTTCCTCCTCCATTTCACCAACCCCCGCCCTTTCCGCGGCCAAGCTTAGAGTGGGGCGTGACTTACCCTCGTCAAACTTTGACAGGTGGACTTATATTAAAATATTATTTTTTAATTGGCGTATCAGATATGGTTGTGATTAAAACTATTGGAGTCGTTTCTTCTCAAGGAATAAAACAAAAAAATGTTGATGTTTCTACCATAATTGGTTCTAAAGTTAGATATATAATTTGTATAAAAAGAAACTAATTTATTTATTTTTTAATAATTTATTTCTGCTAAACTAGCAGACAAATATACAATTTAAGTATTTCAACTTGTTAATAAACTTCTGTAGAATGCTGCAAAATTTTTCTTTCCCATTAGAGATACCAAGTTCCTTAGAAACTGAGGAAATTCGGTAGCCATGTTCTCCCCATAAGGTCCAATATAAAAATTTTTGTGCCGAGAAAAGGTAGATCATCCCGTTAAGATTGTTTTAAGCTGTGTGAATTCTTACATTGATTTACTAAACTGTCAATACTATATTCTGTACCGGAAGGTACCCACAAAAGAATGGGGTGAGGTTCTTTGTACTAGAGAAACGAGATGGAAGCCACCTAAACTCTTAAATTTCAAGAAAATAATGCCGCCTGGCCTGACATGTGCGTCCCGAAACTTTTCAAATACTCCTTCTTCAGTGGTAAGTAATTTTTAGTGCTGGGTTGCGGACTCCCTTATCCCTTCTCGCTATTTCTTGGTCAAAAATGGTGTTCTAATGAAATTTTAAATATTCATTGTTCATGCTCGAAATATAAATAACAACTAAATTAATCCCCTTTTAAATCATTCCTCTAGAATTGTTGAGAACCTATCGTCTGTTTAAACTTCCTACAACATCGTCTTGTTTGTGTTTGTAGCTGTCTGAGGCTGAGTTAACTATATTATGCTGCAAATTTTATTACTCACTAGTTCTTGAAATCTTTATTTTGTGTGTTTCCTACACGCTATGCAAAGGATCATTTATATAATTATTTTGCTTATCTTATCGTGCTTATCTTCTCGTTCATTTAGAAAGACCTCTCTTCGTCAGGACTTCCTCGCTTTAGTAGAAATGCGTGACACCAACGAAAATCACTAAAACTTACGAAGACTCTGATAATAATAAAACATTTTCTATAGGTACGAAAGCACAAAACGAACTTATTCACTAAAATTGTTAATGTTCCTGTCAGAATATATTAACTCTCTTTGACTTCCATGTGTCACAAAACAGTCGAGTTTGTTTTGAGTGTCATAATTTATTGGATTATATTGATGCCTACACATTTGTTCAGCAATCTCCAGTATGTTCAGTAAAAGAGTAGGAAGAATTAGTAAATGCATTAAAATAGTCAAACGGGAACGCAAAGCGAAATAATAACAATAATAATAATAATAATAATAATAATAAGAAGAAGAAGAAGAAGAAGAAGAAGAAGAACAAGAAGAAGAGAAACTGACAATACAGGAAAAAGAAGTGTTTATTACAGAATGTTCCGTGAAAGAAATATGATTTTATGACTTTATTTCTTAAAACTTCTCGTATTATACTATGGAAAATTTGCAAAAAATGTAATTCGATGTACATTTAGCAGTAGAAAGAACCAACTTATAATTAATTATATATTTTGTTTACTATTCTGAAATATGTACGGGTTCAATTTTCTGTATAAAAAAAAATAAATGAAAATTGGAGTTTAAACCTACTCTCACAACGCGAGACAATTTATTGTAAAGATTTTCACAATTACTTTAAATGGAAACATTTAAATGTCTGTATCACGGCAACTAGTTGATACCATCAGGAACACTAATGCTCACAGGTTGCTACCATCTACCTAATACTTTGTTGGTCCACCTTCTGCTCAGAGGAATACCTGGACACAGCGTGGTACGGATTTTGACAAATGGAGGTATGTTTCCATGGGGATCTGATACCATATATTTCTGATTGTATCCTACAATGAGCCCACAGATGTCGGTGCAGGAGTGATGGTGCAAAGAGCTCGTTCCACAACATCCCATAAATGTTCTATAGGATTAAGATCCGGTGAGTTAGAGGAACAATTCATATGTTGCAGCTCCGTGGAATGTTCCTTAACTCAAGATAACACAGTACTGACTTTGAGGCACCGTGTATTGTTGGCTTGCAAAATGCCGTCTTTGTGTGGGTAGAAGTGTTGCATTGCATCGTTTGCATGCTCCTCTAACATCTACATGTACACAACGGATGCCCCACTGTGGTGCATGCACACGAATGGTCCCAGTCAATACTAACGAATGCATCCCCAAGCCATGCAGTACGCACCATGCACGAGGGGTTCGTAGCTTTGAGCTGTTGGCCCATTACATGCACACGCCCGTTCGAGAGGGGTAGCACACCTGTGTTTTATCGGACCAACACAACCTTTTCCAATCATCTACCACCCAATTAGCGTGTTTCTGTGTCTAAGTGTAGCGAGGTCGATCGCCGAGTCGTAAGGACTGAGTGACGGGTGTGTCGTTTGCTGTGGGACTTCATGTGTGCCAGTATACGCCGTATAGTTACGTAGGTTACGGGTGCTGTGCATCCACTGTTCTATTGGTCACATAATACCCGGACACTGATGGTTAGTTTTGCTGTCACGAGCTGTTTGATGTGACGCTTGTTCCATGTATGAACTTCAGTATGCTCCTGCAGTTCAGAGTTCAGTTTCTTGCAGATGGATAGTCCATTTTTTTTTTTTTTTTTTTTGCCACTCCTTGTACACTTTCACTGCACAAGAGCGGGTACATCGGAAAAGTGTTGTTGTATGGGAAATTTACACATCTATTGCTCGAGTTGAGTTGATTTTGAGTTTAACTTCCCTTTCAGCAGCGAGGCTATATGAGACGTGGACCTATTGATTAACGTGGAATCCGAACCACATGAGCTCCCGTCAGGAATCGAATCCGGGTCTCCCACGCCAAAGGCGCGTATGCTAACCGCTTACCCACGGAGGAACTCACATCTGTTCCTCGAGTAGCCATAATCATGTCCTATTGCAATTCAGATAAATCATGCCCACCTCCCATCATAAGAGTGTGGTACCTACTAATATGTAAAAAAAAAAGTCTGTAAGTTGTATGTCCCACGGTTATGCCGGCTTAGCTAAAGGAGATGGTTATAATGAGAAACGAATGAACTGGTAGAATGAAGAAAGTGGGAGGAAACGGGAGAACCCGAGAAAACCCACGCACAAGGTGTTTGCTCATCACAAAGCTTACTTGGCGCGAACTGGGATCGAACCAAGTACCCTATCCACCAGAGATGAACGTTCTACAATTGAGTCATCGTGGCCCTGCCAACATGTAGTCTCGAGTGTATTCTTTCTCTGCAAGTACCTCTAGTCGGGGTGGCCATATAGTCAGCTCGCCTGCTGGCCATACTTTCTTGTGTGGATGGATGGTCGCAATTCAGTGAACACTCAGCGTATAAAAGCATGCGATTTGCACGGTTGTGTTAATAATTCATTCTTCTATTTGCTAAAGAGAATGTAACATAATAATATAATAATACAGTATTTCTAGATAGCTCGTCTGGTATTGAAATTTGCAGCAGTGCGAACACCAATATATACGAATCACTTGCCACAAATTGACAATACTAAGCAACTGCGATTGAGGAAAGCAGAATTCCCGCTCAAGAACATGTAACTTGTCATTTGGAAAGTAGTACAAATAATACTTCACGCTTATTGTTTGTGAAAGAAATTGTTTTTTTTTTTCTTTTTTTTAGAATTTTGCTTCTATGTACTTAAATTTTAGTTGTTTTTCTTTTCTTTGAGAATATCATAAATAAATACTTCTGCAACTAATTATTGTCATCGTAGTTATTGTACCATTAGACTGGACAACAACTTTTAACTTTTTTCGTGCTTCGGAAATGAAAAGTATATTTTCTTATGCAAATAAGGATGTTAAATACGAAAATGACAATAAAAGTGCTTAATACGTTCGAGTTTAAATGCAATCGACAAAAATATGAGTTTTGTAGTGTTGATACTTTTAGATTCTTAAATTTTCTGTTTGGCCTTTCATTTAAGTAGGTATTGCTTCAATTTTGTTCACCCGAGTATCGTGGTTCATACGTTATTCGCTTCAGAATAAACCAAGCTTGCAAATTGTACTATGCACATGTGTACATGATGTATAAGAGGAGGCTAATTTAAAGTAAAATTGTTAATATACCGTCCAAAAATCCCTTTTTCAAATGTAGCGCCCGCTGGTACGGCCCCGGCTAAAGGTACCCAAATATAATACACCTTTAAAACTACTGTAGTTTATACGTAATACATGTGCCAAGTTTCATTATAATATCTGCAAAGTCGTGAGGGAAAAATATTTCTCAGCTCTGGTTTACAATACCAAATTTCATACATAGTAGTAGGAAAATGTGAGGTATAAAATAAAAAGAATCCAAACACTTTATTTGAGTTTCATGACTTCTCTTCAGGATTCATTCTCTTCAGAATAAAACAGGCTTTCAAATGGTATCATAAGAATGTGTGTGTGTGTGTATGATATTTGGGGAGAGGTAAAATTGGAAATTTTCCGTCCAAAAAGTCATTTTTTCTTAATGTAGTCCCCCTTTTTGCGGCCCCAGCTACAGGTACTAAAATACAATATACCTTGAAGATACTGTAGTTTACACACTATATCTGTGCCAAGTTTCATTGCAATATCTACAATAATTATGACGAAAAAGTATTTCTCAATCATGCTTGGCAATACCAAATGTTATATAGGGAAAAGTGAGATATAAATTAAAAATATATATAAATTGATGTTCGTATGTAAAGAGGGGGAAAATGCGTTTTGTTATAATGTTAGACCCTCTACATATGCAACAAAAAAATCACTTGACATACAGGTTATAGGGTATGATAACTGATTATGTGTGCTTGGCACAGCGTTTGTTCCAAAGAATATGAAAGCATCAATAAGAAATAAAACTATATAAAATGGAAGTGATGAAACATAACTTCCATGGATATTACCAGAGGAGGTGCCTCTTTGTCTGTCCTTGTGTTGTGGTTCCGTAACATCTCTAGCGGTTGTACAGCAACAATCGGCAAGCGTAGACTTTTTCAATGGCCCTGAAATCGTTTTTCTATCATAGATATAACTTGGGAGAAATGTTCCCATGTTCATCAATGACTGCTCCACAATTTTCTTGGAAGAAATCTAATGTGGGAGTGCAACACATGCATTTTCACTGACATATTACACCTTCATTGCTTGGTAGAAGATATTAGGTGCTCCATACTTCCTTATAGTTCTGAGCCCACGCGTTTCCCAAAACATTCCTCACTACTTTTCGGAAAGGATCCCATGGAATCCTCTTCTTATTTTCTAACACTGCATCAAATTCAGGATCATAGAGGAGTTACCAAATTTGAGGGCGAATAAGAATTCCCTACCTGATTTTAGTCTCAGCAATTTGTGGAAGTTTACGCAGAATATATTTGAAGAATAGTTTTGATGCATCTATGAATAGCCGCCATTCATCGGGATTATCATCTTCTATGTTAAGTTTAGTCATAAGACCAATTACATTATTACAATATGCTATGTCACTTTCCACTGAAAATACTGTTCCAGGGGATAATGACGTATTCAAAACACGGACACTTTTAGATCTTCAGAATAAGTTCCCCACTGCTTGAGTCTGGGTGCCAGTAGTTCTGCAACACTTTTTGACAACCTCAGCTAATTTAATTCAGGTTGAGTATTATATGGGGAATAGATAATGATATGTTGGTTTCGTGAAGTTAGGATCGGAGGAAGATGATTATCTGCAGCAGAATTTCACAACCTGAGTCGACTTTGCCCGCCTTTTGCTCTTCATCGGATGAAACACGGGAGTAAGGTACGGGAGGTTGTGGAACCTTTAGTTCTTCAGAATGTGGCACAGCGACGAACATCTCAATGAATATTTGGATAAGTAGTAGTCTGCATTTTTTTTGATACACCTTTAATTGGAGGAATTATGCAAAAATAGCAGTCTGAGGTATGATCTGTCGGCTAACTGCAAATGTCATACTTGGTTTTTTCCATGTAGTCAGTCCCGCTAGAACAAGTATTACAAGAAATATGTGAAACCCACTTCTTGTCCATATCTCCCACTTTATAGCCAAAGTACAAGTGATATGCTTTTTATGATAGGTATGAAATTCCACTTTTCGTTTCACCTCATTAAAAAGAACAATTTGATCTGCACTGTAAACGCATTTACGTGACATATTTCTGCTCAGTAAATAATAATAATAATGATAAAAGCACACACACACCCAATATCTCACCACAACCCCGGGATGATAAATTGTAACTACAAAAGCATCTTACACAACACGTTTTCTCTGGCAAACTCTTCAATACAAACTAAACCGTGATGTTGCTGATGTTTCTTTGCCAGTGATGAAGTGCGAGCAATAAAGGTAGCCAGAGACATACGCAAGAATTTATTTCGGGAGGTGTCCTAAGGTTTTCTGTAGTTCAAATACGATTTGAGGCTAAATTATATTAACATTTGTAAAATTGCACCTGAAATTATACTAAATTTAGAAAAAAAGTAGGACTTACGGGGGGGGGTCAACATCTCTGCGTATGTCCCTGAGGATAGCAGTGAAACTAACCGTAAAAAAATGCAAATTTATTGAAATAAACAGACAGCTCCTGTTGCCACAAACCCTTAATTTGCTCACAGAAGCACATCCGATGATAACGTATTTCTTTGAAACCTAAACCAATTTTCAAAAACCAATCTCATTTAAGTTATCAGCACCCTAAAATTAGTAAGAATTGGGTACTTTTATCTCCGAAGCATTTTCACTTTTGACTAGTGTTATTGGCAGCTGGTCGCCGCAACTGAAAATCTTTCATCTTCCACGGTCTTCAGCTAATATCTTCGCCTCCACGTACGATTTTTCTATTTTGATACCGTACATCAACTGTAGCCTCCTTGTCCCCTCCCTCTCTATCCAGTAAGATACCATCTATCACATCTCTCATGATACAGTTCTTTCTTAACCAATGCCCCAACCAATTCCTCTTTCTCTCTTCAATAAGATGTAAAATTGTTCCTTTCTACCTACTATTTCAAATATCCTTTTATTCGTTTTCCGCTAATTTTCCCATAATTTTTCTCCACACCCAGATTTCGAAAACTTCTAATGTTTGTCATCAGTTTCGTAATGCTCATGTTTTTGCCTCATACAGTTCAATACTGCACACAGGAGGTTTTACAATATAGACTTCTTTCTCGTAAAGTCATCCTTCGCTATTTCCATCCTTGCTTTTATTTCACGTACTTCACTTCATCATTAGTAAAAATACCCACGTATTGAAAGTTAGCCACTCGTTCTACTTTCTCCCTTCTTTTCATCCCATATTTTTCACGGCCCTCTCAAAATTTTATAACAACTTATTGATTTTCTTCTCAGATTCCGCAACAAGCATCATATCTCTTGTAAATCGTATACACCTAATCTTTCCCACCTCCCATTAAAATGTTTTTTTCTTTGTGTAAGTTTTCTTTCTTTGTCTACTTATGATAGATATTAAACAATGTTGGCGAGAGAAATCTAGAGTGTCTCAAAAGCCATATAATATATCTTAAAGATTTATTAACATGATCTGTGCAAATGACTAATGTCCTTCAAAGTACGCCCTATGAGCATCTACACACTTCCATCCACCGACTCTTCCATGCCCGGTACACATCCCTTCTAAGACTTTGCCTGGAATATCCTTCAAATGTGTTGCCACAGCTGATTGGATAACATCAGTGTTGTTAAAACGGTGTCCTTTGAGTACTTTCTCGATCTTGAGGATCACAAGGACGTCGACTGGATTGAAATCGGGATTGTAGGGTGGGTGGCTGGGGTAGCGTTGCCACGTTACGCTTCGTCAAGAACTTATGGACGCGTCGAAATGCAGTAGCCGGTAGAGACGGTGTCTTTTCTGACGCGCTGACCTTTTTCCGCAATCTTTCCTGAACACCGACATGGTACGAAGGGGTAACGGTCTGCACTTTATGTGCAAACTCTTTATGAACCATTCTCATAGCATTGAAAAAGAGAATCAACATTGTCTTCAATTTGGATTTGCCTTCTTCTGGTTACAGACATTGGGGTTTGTTATTTGGCACTCTGGCACTTTGTCTCTGGCTCGTATTGAAATGCACACGTTTCATTACCAGTAAAAACGTTATTCAAATAGTCCTGTTCAATTTCCATACATTCCTTCAGTTCACTCGCGATCAACACTCGCTTTGCATTTTCTCGTCTGTAATCAATTTGTAGATCACAATCAGCTTAGCTAACATTTTCGCATGTTCATTTCGTCTGTAATGATACGATTTACAAATGTTTCCGGAATGCCCAGAGTACCAGCTAACAGCTTAACACTTGTTCGACGTTCACCATTCTTCAGCTGACGCACACGACTCACATTTCTTCAGTTTGGATTGTTGATGACTGTCTAGAGCGGGGGCCATTGTCCACTCTTTCCTGGCCCCCTTACACTTCTTTATCTACCTCGTAATCTTTACATACGAAAGAGAAGGCTCCCTGTAGGCTTGTTTAAGCAGTTTATGTGTTTTTGCAGTGGTTTTGTCGAGTTTTGTGCAAACTTTGATCACCCAAAATTTTAGAAAATATCCGCCATGACGTGGTTTCAAACAGTAGTGCACTAAATTAACGATCTTGATTACACCGATGCTCGGAACGGACTGACCCAGGATGAGCTGCGAAGCTAAGGTTCCCGCCCTCCTAACTCAATACGACCAAACTCAAAGTGCTGCTATTTTTCGGGTCGCGTGTTGTTTATTTCAAACAGGATTTCATTTGTAGATAAATAATAATGCCTCAACTTTGTCCGTTTCGAAGAAGAAACACTGTTCTACTAAATCATACAAATTACTGTACCTACTTGCAGACTTTTTATCTCCTAAATTCCCATAGCAGCCTTTCCTCAAATTCTCCATTAAGAGAGTTTAAACTTGAAAGACTATTTTCGATGATCAATGTTGTGTGCACCATCTACTTAGACTGCCGCCATATGTTTCCTCCCAGGCCATGGTCAATGTGGTATGTATCATAAGTTGCATGATTAATATAGGCCTATATTAGTCTTGTGTAGTGATGGGTAAATTCCCGGGAAGATATTTTTCGGGAATATTCCCGGGAATGGGAATTTATCCGGGAATTTATGTTCAATCAGAAAGAAAATTGCATTCTATTACTATATTATGATTTCAAACTTGAATTAATTTTTATATCACAACATATTTTTACTGTTGTCCACAGAGGATTCTTTAAAATGTATATTCTGAACGGTACCATGTTACTTTATTAACACTTTATTATATTTGGAAAGTACGAATAAATGTATATTTACCTACAATATGTTCTATCAATTAAATATGTGTGAAAAAATTATATAGTAACAGTTAAAATTTATATGTAAGTGGATTTGCTCAACTTGACTCTATTGCTGATATTATAAACACACTAAATTTATAAATGTTATAAACTAATTAGATTGGATAAATATTAGAAGATACATGTCTCACTAATTTATCAACATTTGCGCATACATATTTATGTTCACAAAATTTGCAAGATACTTATCTTCATATTTTAGCACGTAACACTGCAATACACGACCTTTCATTCTACCTATTTTTCAAAATTCCATACGTTCACATGCAAAAGAAGTCCGAGTACTTCTTTAGAAATTTGAGTCAGAGAGAGGAGACAGACAGACGTCTATTACTAATGGTGGTTCAGGGTTTATTAATATTACTTCATCTCTATTTCTACATAATTCTACAGTACTTTACAAAATGGTTCCTTTTCATCATTTGTAAATTAGTACTTTGCTAATTTTGGCTGTTCTTTAGCATTGGGGACCAGATTTGCACCTACTTTTTTGCGATATTCTATTCCGATGCGTTTTTTTTTTTATGGTTTCATACGTTAAATTACGTTACCAACATTAAATTCTGACAGCGTTGCAGAGCGAGCGTTAGCGAATGAAGGCGGGTTTGAGCCCCGCATGGCACGTTGTTTTCTATCTTCGTTACCAACAAATCACTTTCTTTTCTAACATAAATCACTTCCACTTACCTTTCCGTTTTGTATATATCCCCTAGTGCCCTAAAAATGTGTTCGATACTTCCTTGACTACTTGAACATCACTATCAACTGATTTCTTCCGTACATCATCCTAATTTTTGCTAGTTTTGGCCCCCCAATTCTAAACAATTATCTTACTTTTTAGTGCAAATGGAAATGGAACTTTAAAAAACATATTATTAGTTATATAAAATACAGTCAAAGAATTTTAATTTTTTTTATCTCCAAATTCTTTAAAATCTAGAATTAAATCATAATATATTAAAATAAAGTAATTAGTCACATTGTTCTTATAATTTGGAAAATAAAGTAAAGAAATGGAAACAAATTCCTTCCCGGGAATTTGTAGGCCAGGGAAAACCCGGGAATGTTCCCATTTTTTTTAAAATTCCTTCCCACCGGGAATATTCCCACTGCCCATCACTAGTCTTGTGACCAAAAAAAAAAATCTGTACATTTTCCTTATAAACCAATTTCAGCAAGGCGACTAACTGAATCTCTCATAAGAAACTAATGATCGGCGTGCACACACCACGGGCAACTTGACCTGAACAGTAACATCAATATGTACCATATGGTGGGCTGCCTGGCGCCCTGGTATAATTCAGGGGTAGCCCACGATGTGGGCAACACGGCTGTCTGTGTGTTAACGCATCAGGAGATAAAGCATAATTTAATACGAATGTGGAATAAATGTAAATAAATATACTTGATACACTTATTAATAATAAAATGACAATATAAATGTTCAACCTAAATCGTCCTTTGCTTCATGAGTATTACAAATGAATTACAGGATATTATGAAGTACCAACATACCAAATTCTACAGGCAAATTCTAACTGGAACTAAAAGAGCATCAATTTTATTAATAATTGACCTCGTCTGTACATGTATGAATAAGCTATGAATCGAAGAATGAATACTCAAGCAAATATCATGTCTTTGTATAATGAGCTTAGTATCAATGAAATATACTTTACTGACAACCATGGACATTCATCAACAGAGACGGCGCCAGAACGCTTGACGAGATGGGCTGAAAGAGGCGGACCTTGTTGCTGGGTGGGCGGAAAATGAAAATGAGAACTGGGCAATGTAGACATACTTTTGACAATTTTTAAGTTTCAATTTTTATACTCTTTAGTTAGGCTCAATGCTGTCGTCTTTGCTCTTTCCAGCATCTAGTTCATTTGCACTTTCTTCGAAATCGAACACTTCAAATTACGAATCCTGGTTGTTACATGCAGGCCCGCAACCAGCTACAGAGGTTGGGGAGCCATGAATATCTTAGGGAGGGCCAAGGCTGCTGGCACCAGTGTTCTTCAAGCCTCTGAAGATGCAGATACCCGGATAGTACGTACAGCAATAGAAATCTCTCTCAAACAGCAACATCCAGTATCAATTATTGGGGGAAGATGTTGATCTGCTTGTACTTTTGGTCTCATTAGCAAACGAGGAAATATAAAAATAACCAAGAAAGTTCTGCCGTTTTTTGTGGTCTGTATTCAATTGTCTCTCACACCGTGAGTTGAATGCGAATGAAAATAAGGTGAAGGTCATTTGTTGTTTTGGGTATATCCTGGTTGTGGCAGTTCAGTTACACCTTGAACTTGCCTAAGGACAGAATGAACATGGGACCTTCACAGAGCGTCATAAGGGCGTGTACGCTGTACGAGTTCAAACTGGGGTCAAACGCCGCTGCAGCGGTGGTTTAACAAGTTTAAGTACGGTGACGAAACACTCGAAGATACATCACGTGCCGGAAGACCAACACATGCACAAAATGAAGATCTTCAGGTAGCCAATGAAGCGAACAGTGGCGAGAACTGGGACTACTCTTTAGTGTGAGTCGAGAAACCATTCGGCAGCTCCAACGTCAACTTGGAATGCACTATAAGTTGAGTCGACGGGACCCACATGATTTGACTCCGAGCCAGAAGGCAACACGAGCAGAAACCTGTGTGTTTTTTTCTGTCTCCTCTGAAGAAGGAGCCATTTCTGGACAAGGGTTTGACATCTGATGAGAAGTGGGTCCTATGTGAAGCTCCACAGCGCCGTCATCATTGGTTAGCATCCTATATACCGGTTCCAAAAAATCCGAAACCAGCACTGCACCAGAAGAATGTCCTCCTGTGTATTTGGTGGACTGCTCGCGGCATTGTGCATCCGGACCTGCCACCACCTGGTAAGAGGATAAATGCAACTGTGTACTTCAGCAGTTGAGATGTGTTCAAGAAAAAAAAAGAACTGGAGCCAGCACTTGTGAATCGCAAAGGAGTCCTCCCGTTGCAGTATAACGCTAAACCTCACGTGGTTAACATGACCCGGGATACTATTCTATGCCACTATTATTGCATCCGCCATACTCCTCGCACATTTCACCGTCCTATTATCACCTGGTCCATTCCCTGGACAATCACCTTAGAGGATTCCAGTTCAAATCCCTAGTAGAGGTGCAAATTGCACTTGATATCTTCTTCGCTTCACGACCCACAAAGTTGCACCTCGATTAAATTCATGACCTTCCTGAACGTTGGCAGAATGTGGTTGATGCAGATAGGAACTGTTTGTAATCCTCCAGGTACGTCTTAGGTGACATATCAATGTTCGAAGGTGGTTAGTAAAGATGCGAAAGAACTTTCTTGATTACCTTTATAGATATTACATTCATTAAATCTGGCAGAGGAAAAGTCCCTAGTAAGGTCTTCAGTTCAAGAAAATTACAAGAAAATCTTGGAAAAATGAAGACACATTTAACATTTTTACATGCTGTCACAGGTGCGATAAGTCAGCAGCTATTTACCGTCAAGGAAAGTAAAAGGCATGCTTTTTGCTGAAGAAACGCAAAGACCTATAAAAACAAGTCGGCATTTTCAAAGATGAGAATGCGATCCCTGAATTGTTTCTTCTTACTTTGTATGGTGATGAAGGTTAGCGCTTTCCTTAGATAAGCTGCGTTATCGAGCATTCATGCAAGCTATTTCGAAATATCCCGTCACAAGTGAAATTCAGTTGGATGCTTAGCCACTTACCAGAGTAGAAGCTCATCAGCACTTATTTCGTGCTTACCATTATGTACAACTCTGGAACGGTAATAGGCTACTCCCTACTTTCTGGAGGATCGCAGAGGATTGAAATGTGTTTAGAACCAATCATGAGTGTGAAAGCTCCAGCTCTAGACTTTATACTTTAACTATATATTGTAGCTGCGAGATGGGATGTGAACACTTATTTAAATGCAGAAAATAGGACTGATATGTACCTCGTTGTGTGCAGATTGTACTGGCAGTGGTTGTACCAATTCCTATTATGAGGAAATCAATCCCGATGAAAACACAAACGAGGGAACTATTGAAACGTAATAATCGTTATTGAAACTACAGACTGCATTCAGGAACACTGTGTACTGAGAAAGGCATTCTGTTCTTAACGGATTCTACAAGTACGTTTGCCTTCCATTTCGGATACATCCAAATATTGTAGACAGTGCTCGTTATCAGAATTTTTATACATTATAAGTGTTACTATTGATAAATTAGAGAGAATTTGGTGACTCGTAGATGATTTGCCTAAGATTTGGGGTAAACTGGCCTTCGATAGAACCCTGCTACAACAGTTGTACAAATATTTCTTATTTCTTTTCTATCAATATGATCGAAATGAAATTTGGAACCTATATTTTGCGAATTATGTTGTATTTAATGTACGAGTAAGTTTAATTGCTACTCTCAGAGGACAAGATTGTCAACTGATTAAGAGAAAGTAATCGGAAGAAGGGAAAGTTCGGGTATTTTTTTAAAAAAATCCCTCCGTTACTTTCCCCGTGTGTAGTAGACTGCTAAGTGTCTGTAAGCGTAGTCCTTTATTATTTGAATGAAGTAAAAATAACATTAATAATGCAAATATTACAACGTTAATTATAGCTATTAAAGTGAGAACCAGTTATAACCTTTAGAAACCACTATTTAGCTGCCATTTTCAAATATGGTGCCAAACTACTCACCGGATTTTTTGGGATTTTTAGTATGTTGTTATATACCTTCTCAAAGGTATGTGCAAAATTTCATGTTATTACATTTTTCTGGGATAATAATTATATAAAAATGTACGGCAACTTGGTAAGTGTGATGCATGGTCTGCAAGCCTTGTCCTTTGTTATTCGAATGAAGTAAAAACAATATCAATAGTGCAGGTAGAACTTGAGTTATAGCTATTCAAGTGAGAACCAGTTATTACTTTTAGAAAAGCACGTATTGGCGGCAATTTCCAATATTGCGTTTAAACCCGTCACCGGATTTTTCAGGACTTTTAGTATGTTGTTATATATACCTTCCTAAAGGTATGTGCAAAATTATTAGCTTCTTATGATTTTTCCGGGTTAAAGTACATTTTGACTGGACTATAGTGGGATACTTCACACACTAGAGATATATATCTTGGTGTTATTTTCCAACTTTATCTCTTTACTGAACGAAAAACCTGACAAACAACGACACATTAACATATTTCTATTACCCACTCCTCCTAGGAAGACTGTGGAAGTACTGGTACTCACGAAACATACTTTGAAAATATCTGAATATGACATTAGTATAATCTGTAAGAATATATAGGGAGTCATATAAAGGAAGAAATTTTGTTTGAATCAGATTGGCAGGAGAGGGCAGAGATCTTTTATTACTGAAGCGATAAATCGATTTTTTACTTTTGTTAGTTAAATAACATAACTAAAGTGTTTTAATATTTTACTGGTACTATCATTCTTATCGAGTTATGAGTTGGTTAAAAAATAACATTATAGTTATCTGTAGAGTATCGGATCTCACAAATACCGCTTTAATCATACGTTCTGGTTTGAGTAGAAGAAAGTTTCTTATTTTTAAACAAAAATAAAGTTAAACAAATAGCTTGAGAAATTTGATTTTGTAGACATTAACATTTGTGTTTACGGATAAAAAAAGAATTAAGAAATGGATTCAGCTAATATAAATATTGGCCTTTTTAAATTATTCAGCGTTTTATGTGAGAATTTTAATCGACTATAACACATTTAAGACGATATAAATATTATTATATTATAATAAACATACATACACGAATTTTTTTCTCACATTGTAAGAAATATTAATTAGGGATAGCAACCTTGTTTCATTTTATATTTCCTGTCTCTTGGGGTTGCTTCCTCCCTTAAGCAGTGACTTTAATATTTAAAATGAAATGGTCTCCCTTCGGTGATTTTGTAGCTGTTTGTCGACGTAGAAAGAATGAGAGTTGGAACGATATACACTAATCTGAGTGTCGACTCAGGAACTGCAATTAACTATTTCCCTTCTTGTTTCCTGCTCTTGCTTTATAACTACAAAAATGTCTCTCTTGTAATCTTCTCATAATGGTTTCTATCCGTAGAGTAAGCATGTGACTTCATAAATACATTTCTGTACACTCTATCTCTACTCATTAACGATTCCAGAGAAACAGGTAGGTGTACTTTACATAACGATTTCCGAGGAAGAGGTAGGTGTAGGTATACTTATTATAGTATTAAAAGAAAATTTTCTACCCTTAATGAAGTCAGTAATAATTAGATTCATTCTAAAAAGAGATTTTTATTTTAGGGATTTTTTTTTAAATATTCTCCCAGTTACACATTTTACGTCTCAAATTATGATTGAACAAAAAACACAATCTCTGATAAGCTTTGCCAGAACTAATATTATCATGTTTGATCTCTAAGATACATAGCCACAGACCCAATTATTATGCACATATTTAAAAGACATGTTTACTAATTATAAATAGGCTTTTAGGAAATACGAAAACAGGTTTAGGTAAACACTATGAGCATGCAAACACTCTAACACTGTACTTTGTGGTGGACAAACATCGTGCTCGTGGGTTTACTCGGGGTTCTCCTGTTTCCTCCCACTTTCTTCATTCCACCATTTTAATTCATTACTCATCATCACCGTCTCCTTTAGCCTAACCGGCATAATCGTGGAACGTAAAACTCACAGATTTCATTTCATTTTTTTTTCACTCTAACACTGTAGCTGCTAATGGACATAAGTAATAAAGTTATGCCTCATCAAATACTGTAACTTTTATCTTAAAATTTTACTTTTGTGGATTAATTTAAATATACTTAGATGTACTATCTGTCATAAAAGGAAATGCATGTATTTCACAGGATAGTATTTTTGTTCCTTACTATGAAAATGAAATACCCCTCTGCTACCTCGTGATTTAAGTAAACGTTTTTTAAGGTTTTAAAAGCATAAACCGTAACAAAATCGAGCTTTCTCTTTGCAGTCTATATACAAAACAACTATCGACAAATAATAAAACTTAAAAGAAAAGAAAAGTAAACTACGTTATTTCACAGCTTGAAAATTACGGCTATTTGCCACATATTTGCAGAGTATATAGACTTTGCTACTTGTTATTCCGTGGCTCATTGGATTCATAAAGGACTTCTACCTACACGACCTGTGTTCAAATCTTTGTTGCGCAATGTTTTTCTTTCCTGCTCCTCAGATAGGACAACAGCAAAACGAAAAATATGATTACAATTTTAGGTGTAATTCGACATTTTGCAAACTTTTATTTTTTAATTATTTTATTTTCATTTTTATATTTATTTTATATAGGCCCTATACATTCTCAATATATTCTCAAGTGAAGAGGATGAAGTAGAAACTTACAAGCATATACACCGTTCTAGATTTTTGTATTAACAAAAAGTGTGAATAAGTTTACGGGTCTATAGAAGTCTAAACCTGACTTCTTTTCAATTATAGCAAGTAAACAGCTATAGCTAGCTAGATTAATTTCTTCAGAAGGAATTGACATCTTCAAGGATCGAACAGAAACTATCAAAAGGTTAAAATACATAGCATAATTGAGAGCTGTGTTCTGGCTAAATAATTAATCCGATATACCTGAAATTTAGAGAGAATATTTGACTGTTTCCAATAACTGATATAACTGACTCCAATGATGCGGTTTATAGTTCGTATCCCAGCACAGGATTTGGTAGTTAATTATTTCAACAGTTTCTTTCCTGTTTCTGTCATTACCTTCTCACTATTGTTATGCACTGTCTTCTCTTTATTTATTCTTATATTCTCATACTTGGTCTCAGAACAATTTATAGATGTTCCTTTATGTTCAGGAAAACTGTGAAGTTACGGAGATTAACTAATCTCATGTTAGAAGCCTCCCATCCTTTTTACACACACCACTTCTTGACCACACCTGCTATATAATTAACTGCGAACCAGAAGTCTGGTCAATAATTAAATCACACAAAGCTTGTAAAAGGAAACTAAATACAGCGGTTTTAAATACAGGCACTCTACTTTGATCAATAGTCTAGTCTTTTCGTTACTTATGACAAGAATATAAGAAAGCAAAAATATAGGTGGCCGTAAGTATAGTCTGATTTGTGCCTATTTCCCCGAATTTTTGAATTTTAAGTCCCACGGTTATGCCGGCTAGGCTAAACGAAACGGTGATGATGAGAAATGAATGAAGTGGTGGAATGAAGAAAGTGGGAAGAAACGGAGAACCCCAAGGAAACCCCACGAGCAAGGCGTCTGTCTACCACAAAATTCACTTGACGGGAGCAGGGTTTGAACCCGGGACCCCATGCACCAGAGATGAACGTTTTACCACTGAGTCACCGCGGCCCTATTTGCTCGATGCGTTCGTAACGATTCTATCACGCAACAATATATATATATATATATATATATATATATATATATATATATATATATATATATATATATATATATATATAATAAAGAGTTTGTTTGTGTGTTTCTTTGTTTGTCTGTCTGTGTGCGGCCTGGAGACCAGGAGACCAGGCGAGTGGACCGACACTTACCAAATTTTGCTCATGGGTACCTTGGCCCAGACCCCCAGATCAAGACGAAGCCCTTTTTTGAAATTTCGAACTAGGGACATGTAAAAGTAGTAGAAAATAACCGATATTAGTGTCGAATTCATAGTTTTCGCGGTTGCTGAAATCAATGGTGTAACTCCGATCGCATTAACTTCCAAATTTACGATATTCGGCTTCGGTCCGAGGGTCACCGAGGGGGAAATACCGAGACATGTAAAAGTAATAAAAAATGATGGATATTAGTGTCAAATCCATAGTTTTCGCGGTCGCTGAGATAAATGGTGACACTTCCATTAGCGACGACTTGAAAATTCAGCTAGAATTGTATGCGGGCCGGAGACGGCGGGGGGGGGGTATACGAAGACATAAAAAATAGCACAAAATGACCGATATTAATATCAAATCCATAGTTTTCGTGGTCGTTGAAATCAATGGTGAAGCTCCGATCGCATTAACTTCCAAATTTAAGCTATTCGGCTCCGGACCGGGGGTCACCGGTGAAGGGGGTTAAATACCAAAACATATAAAACTAATCCAAAATGACCGATATTAGTGTCAAATCCATAGTTTTCGCAATCGCTGAAATTAATGGTGACACTTCCATTAGCGATAACTTTCAAATTTAGTTACAATTGTATGCGAGCCGGGAGTCAGCAGGGTGGGGACACCGAGACATGGAAAAAATAGCCCAAAATGATCGATATTAATATCAAATCCTTAGTTTTCGCTGAGATCAATTGTGATATTCCCACAGGTGTTGACTTCCAAATGCATCTCCCGTGCGAAGCATGAGTATATTCAACTAGTGTAAATAAAATAGTTTGTTTGTGGGTTTGTTTGTCTGTTTGTCTGTCTGTGTGTGGCCTCGGGACCAGACGAGTGGACCAAGAGTTACCAAATTTTGGTCACGGTGTACCTTGGCCCGGGCCCCAGATCAAGACGAAGCCCTTTTTTGAAATTTCGAACCAGGTTGGTCCCAGGAGGGCGTTTACCGGAACCGGCTTGGGAACCAGACAAATTGACCGAGAGTTGCCATATTTTAGTCACAATACCTTGGTCCAAGCTCCAGAACAGAGTTAAACGTTTTTGTCAAAATTCGAAACAGGGCGTCTCAGGCTAGCGTTTACCGGGACGTGTAATAGTAGTAGAAAATGACCGATATTAGTGTCGAATTCATAGTTTTCGCGATCGCTGAAATCAATGGTGAAACTCCGATCGCATTAACTTCCAAATTCACGCTATTCGGCTCCGGGCCGGAAGTCACCGGGAGGGGGAAGTGAAATACCGAGACCTATAAAAGTAGTTCAAAGTGGCCGGTATGAGTGTCAAATCCATAGTTTTCGCGGTCGCTGAAATCAATGCTGACATTTCCACTTTCTACCTCTAGGAGTCAGCAGTGAACAGTTAAGGAAAATGACATTGAATGGAAGGCAGAGATCTTTCTGTGTGCTTCATTATCATGTAAACAAAAGTTTGATTAGTGTACACGTGTCTCCATGTGATTTCTTCATGTAGGTTTTTGTAAAGGTGTTTACGTACCACCACTTCCAACATTGAATGACCTGCGTGCCTGCATAAGAGCAGGCATTGCTGATATTGATAGCAACATGCTGGAAAAGGTTTGACTTGATATAGACAATCGGCTTGATGTGTGTCCTGTTATGCGGGGTGCTCACATGGAGCAATTGTGAATATGTTCAAAGAAAACTTTGACAGCTTACCTTTCTTTGCGTATGTTTCATAATAACACATGTTTGTTAGATTTCACTCAATAAATTCCTGAAATCGGGTCCATCATTTTGATTTTCTCACTATATAGTATAGCACTATTAAAATGACATTATGTTATAACTTACAGACAATACAATTGTAGTTAATAGAATATTCATATAATATCAATATTATCATAGTAATGCACAGAGTTCATTGGGACAGCAGACTTTTATAGACCCACAAATAAATGGGGAATCTATAAATAGTTCCAAAGCGAAAGCAGATTGGTGAGTCCCAGTAGTGGCATCTCAAGCAAAATAATATTATCTAGCCCACTGCGTTTCCACCTCTCGATTACTTTTGTCTATTTTGATGATATTACAGAAAAACTGTAAAATTAGTTGTAGTTTAATTTCGTTTCAATTAGGCCTCTTGCAGATCTTCTCTGCTTCGTTCTACGCCAACTAAGATCAAAGCTCCATTCCATGCTTCTACACGTGGAGTTCGTAACGTTTGTAATTTCAAGTTGTTTCTATTCAGATTTTTTGGTAAAGTTTCAAACGTTTCCAGAGATTCAATGTAAATAAATACAGTCTGCATATCACTCATAGTTAGTAAGTATTCCCTGTAGCTCAATACTTACCAAGAACGTGAGTTTTTTTAAGGTCAAGTAACTAGAGTAACTCAGACCATAATGGAATGCCACCTCCGGAGATTACACGAGGTGTAGTAATTCGCTGAAAATAATTATAATATCGTTGATTAACGCCGTTAAGATTAACATGATTATAAGATCTATGAATACTATAGACTACGTAGCTTCATCTTACTTCCAGATGAAAAGATTTAGGTACTTTACCTTGCTGCGTAGTAACTACTGCCGATAGGCCTAACACATTTAGACTGCTGCATATTAACGTACACAAGAAAAATTCAGTTGTGCCGTTCTTAGCACATCAATATGTAACAAAATACAGTGTGCTCTTAATATATAAAAACGAACGACTCAGACGCCTAAAACGAATGATCAATGCTCCTATTCTTTTCTTCAATGAAGCATTATTGATACTCTATAAATCACTATGAGAATGAATGGCAAGGATAGTAATTCTGAATATTATGAAGAAACTCCTTGATACCACTTCTAATACAGCGAAATATCTACAATTTCCCAATATAAAAAGTATCGATGCTTAGGGCTGTAATTTCTCGATACTTTACTATTATTTCTCGAGCGAGCTTGTTTCATGTCAAATTCCTAATGAATCTACTATTGCAAGCCTCGATTTCTTGGCGTATTTCAAAAAGTGCGTGAAAGGGTAGCACTAGAGTTCTATCAACATACAAGTACAAGGTGCCGTAAGATTTACACTGTGAAGTTTTATTAAATTAGCTAAATATAATGACTCGGAAACGGGATACCCATTAAAAACGAGGCTCTAAAACAGGAGTTCCAGTACAAGTGGGTCTGGGAAGTAAGGGTCCATTACATGCAGAGCAGAAAACCAGGTGCTCCATTATATGTAGGACTGGGAAGCGAGGCCCAATTATGAGCAGGAATCTGAAACAGTGGCCTCATTACAAGCGAGGCTGGGAAAACAGGGACCTCATTTCAAGTATTGCTGGGAAACAGAGTCCCATTATTAGCAAGGTTGGGAAAAAGGAAGTCATTATAAGCGGTACTTCATTACTTGCTTTATAAGAATCTACTACATAACAATACAAAATACCGCTCTTGTACATTTTATCTTATTTGGCCTCTCTTTTGTTTGGAAATTATATTAGAGCCAGTTTTTGTTTCAAAAAGTTTCGAAGCCCCGAAGACAATGGGGCCCTAAGCTATAGCTTGTTTAGCTTATACGTAAATCCGGCATTGGTTCATATGATTCTTCAACAGGCTTAGTGCATCTCTCATTCTTGAGAGGTGGACAGTCTTGTTGTTCCTTCAAACGCTCAAGTCTAATGTTGAGCGACCACACACATTTTTTACTTAATATGTTTATTAAACAATCAATTTATGGGTAAATCATTTTGAAATTCTCACAGGGAACTGTCCCGATAGAAGTCTAAAAATCAAAGGGAACAGCAGGATTTACTTCTTCGTAGAACTCCGATGGAAAATGCTAGTATTCTATCCTCAGTAGTTTGTTATATTGAAATTAAAGATTAAGATACAGTAAAAAGTAACGGTACTTACTCTGAACATCCGAACGGGATCACATTATTATGTCATTAATAAACTAATTAGTTTCACAATCTTTAAAATCTGTAAAAGATATTAGCAAACAAAGAAAAGAACTGGATATATCTTTGGTGAGGCACAAGCTATTGAAGGTAATGGAACACTTTGTATGCCTTCACACTAGTATCCTGTAAGCCGCTCACGTGAGCTGCAGCTGCTAGCTTTACATTATCTTAGGTGTACAGTGACGAAAGAAATAAGTCCTCCTAAAATATTCCCAACCCTGTTCACGCGAGTTAAGCTCTTCCATATACTCACTGCTTTCACGTGAGGTCTGTAAGCAGCTATCCTAATAAAACTCAGTGTCTGCTGTAAATCAACATTCTTTTCGATACTAAGCTTAGTGCTTTTAGACAGAGAAGGAAAACAATACTTGAATTTGTTTCCGTGGAAAACAAATAATTCATACATAGTAGTTTGCAAGTGCCAGGTTACCTATTATAATTAATTTAGGTATCTAAGTACTCATGATCTACTCACAGGTAATTGAGGAATGAACAATGAAAGTGATTTCGGAAATTCAAAACTGCATTATTGGTCTAATACTATGAAATGAAATGGGAATTTTAACAACGGACAAATTATGTCTTGGAGTCTAAAGTAAACAGATGATCAGTGAACAAAATGAATATAAAACGATGTGAGGAATGAAGTGGAAGGCAATAAAGAACTCTTAGAAACAAATGTACACAATCTGTTCAACACAAACTTACACAGCATACCCTGGAATCGAGCCTATTATCTTGACATTAAAAATAAGGCTCTATTATTGAGCCACCATACCCTAATTGTGACGGACAGGCGCTTCCGATTCTGACGTCGATTGGTTGGGTGGCGCATTGATTTGGATTTTAGTATTTTATTAAGCACCGAGGCAATTTAAGACGTGGACCTATATCTTAACGTGGAATCTTAACCACATAAACCTAACAGCACAATTACATGCCAGGCGTATGCCTATCATGTTCCTTCAGGTACATGAGAATGTGTCCAGTATGTGTCGTATGTACCTCTGAGAAAAAAAAATACATGGATGGCAAGTGATAGCCACAGCCTATGTCCGACCCTGGGCACATGCCTGACATGTACCTGGGGAACGTGGCTAATATGTTTTCCATGCCGTAAGCGTAAATGAACCACAAAATACTCCCCCAAAATATGTTAAATCGCCAATATGCGTAATGTGTTTATATTAGGATGAGTCTAGAAAACACTTTAAACAAGTAAAAAAAATGTACCCTAGGGTAAGAGCGAACCACCAACCTTTGGATTACTACCCGCGTCCTCTTTCGACTTGAGCACGGAGGCAATGAAGAGAACGTCGCTTGTATAGATGGATAAATTGTTGAGGTCGTTTGAATTTGGCTAATCAGAGTGCACCTTTAACCGCGTATATTCGTTTGGGATCATATAAAATCTACTCGACATGTAATTTTATAACAAAATGACGTGTGTCTATTTACTTTAAAACGCAATAAAGTTGATGCGTTTGTTGCTTCTAATACACAATCACTTACTAAAGAAGCAACAAATGTATCAAATGTGGAAGACGAATTTAGGAACGTGGACGATGAAGACCTAAATGGCACATGCCTAGCACATCTTGTGCAGTTACGGTACCTGAAACAGTATGTACCTAAAGGACGTACCTAGAACATGACAGATATATGTCCCAAGTGACGACATAAAAACTGTTAGAATATAAGAATACATAGATAAAAAGTGTTTAAAAAATGTGCACTAGCCGTTCCTAAGGTAATTTAGGCATGAGTATGTGCAAATAGAAAGTTACAAGATTTAACGAAGATATAGATTATGGATGTTATGTAAGATATGATTTATGATTTCAAGATTACAAGAAGATAGGATAATGATGAGTAATATGTTTTAAGAGATTTATATGCAACTAGGATAAAGGTACAGATAAAGAATAAACAAGATTCAAGAAGATTGAATAAGTATTGATTTTGTGTAGTTTACTGTTGTAGTATGATTGATACAAACGAAGTGATCTAGATACTATATAAAGATTTCCGATTAAGTAATTTAACCTAACAATTTGGCGCAGTCGGTAGGATAGGATTCAAGCTCTAAGATACCAGTATTGATCCAAGAAGAATTAAAGTTAACAGATTGTATTGAAGGATTAAAAGAGAGAGCTAGGATACACAATGTCTTCCTTGCCAAGTTTTCCACCTTTCAACTGTGAAACCGATCACCTGCAAGCATATCTGGATCGTTTTGAACATTTATGTATAGCCACACAAATCCCAGATGACAGAAAGGTCTCAACTTTGTTTGCTATTATTGGTTCCGAAGCGTATGAACAAATTTGTAATATGTGTTGGCCAGATTCACCATCAGAAAAGTCATATGAAGAAATCAAGACAGCTATGAAAACATGTTATGCAGCAAAAGTGAACGTTATTTCGGAGAGATTTCAATTCCACAGCATGAAGCAAAAGCCTTATCAGTCTATTAATAGCTTTGTACTAGATCTAAAAAAGCAATCATCATTTTGTGGCTACACTTGTTGCTTGGATGAGAATCTTCGAGACCAGTTTGTGTTTGGAGTCACTGATGAAGCGATTCGGCGTAAGCTGTTAAACACAAAAGATTTGACTTTCCAGCAAGCTATAGACATTGCGTTAACTATGGAAAGCACCGAACAACAGTTGAGGTTATATAGCCTAAACCAGAGTCTGGTATAAATATGGTGCATCCGACAAAAAATCGTTTTGCAAAAGTTAACGAGCGGCATGGGTCTAGTTCCACTTCAGCAACTCCAAAATCATCATCATCTCCAAGATCGTCACCGAAATTTCCTGCTCGGTGTAGTTTCTGTAGATTACAACACAAGAGAGGAGCTTGTCCTGCGTGGGGAAAACAATGTTTAAAATGTGGACGTAGGAATCATTTTGCATTAGCCTGTCAATATGACACTTTTGAAGCCTCTGAAAATACCATCAGGAAGTCAGAACAGGACGAACTAGTTGAAATGGCAAATCAGCTGAAGTTAGATCACATATTTTGTGATACGGAAGAGGAACGCACACTTTCCGATTGTGATCCACACTGTGGCATGACGGACATATTGTGGTATGATCAGTGGAACCAAGAGAATTCACAGTGCAAGGATGAACAGCGTGACAGGACCAAATGCACGGATCAACAGCAAGACAGGATTGGGTTGGCAACAGTGGCAACCGACGGATTACAAGGGCATATGTCAAAGCTGCATGAAGTAGAGGTACCGAACTACCCAGATATAGGAGTTTTAGAGGATAAGCACACGAATTCTCCCAAGAGAGTTAAACATTGTTGGACCAATTGGTGGTACAAGAAAAGGTCACGAGATCATCGGAAAGAGTCTGATAGCAAGGAGAAGAACTGTGATTCTGTGGAAGCCGGCAAGAACACTTCGTGGACGGAGGAGCTGCAAGAGCGTGACGTAATTCTTGCTCAGCTGATGGAGAAACAAAAGTGCATGCAGGCACAGATAGATTTTCTGCAGGAGAGATGGCAGGCGCAACAAAGAAGAAGGAAGTTTAGAAGATGGAAAGGAAACGAAGATTATTCGGAGGATTCCTAGATTTCTTTAATTTGATTTCTGTTTCTGTGATACGTTTCAGTTGCAAGTGGTTAGATTATGTTGTAAGTTGTTAGATTAGGCTACAAGATATATAAGATTACATAAGATGTTAGATTAGGTTTCAAAGAGGGGAGAATGTTAGAATATAAGAATACATAGATAAAAAGTGTTTAAAAAATGTGCACTAGCCGTTCCTAAGGTAATTTAGGCATGAGTATGTGCAAATAGAAAGTTACAAGATTTAACGAAGATATAGATTATGGATGTTATGTAAGATATGATTTATGATTTCAAGATTACAAGAAGATAGGATAATGATGAGTAATATGTTTTAAGAGATTTATATGCAACTAGGATAAAGGTACAGATAAAGAATAAACAAGATTCAAGAAGATTGAATAAGTATTGATTTTGTGTAGTTTACTGTTGTAGTATGATTGATACAAACGAAGTGATCTAGATACTATATAAAGATTTCCGATTAAGTAATTTAACCTAACAAAAACAAATGATTGTTAGAGTGCGAAACTGAGCAAGGTATATAAATACTATATTTGTGGTACATAGTTGCAAATATCAATTAGGTATAACAAGTACATAAAATGTAGGTAACTGAATTATATACTTAGCATATGAATATCATATGTGCCAAGTGTCACCATACCACTATCAACAATTTTTGTCCCATTGGTGGATTAATTTCTTACCAATAATTTTTACGACCATCCTATCTAGGATAATTCGTTTTCAAGACTTACACACACACACACACACACACACACATATATATATATATATATATATATATATATATATATATATATATATATATATATATATATATCAGCTTGTTAAAGAATTAGAATAACACCACTGACACGATCACGACGTAAACTTCGTTATTTTTGTTGTTGTTGGTATGTGTGTGTGTTGTTCACGAAAGGGTTCTCTCTCGTCTCGTGAAGTTTCTTGGAAATTCAATTTCGTTTTCAAAAAGGTTTAACTATTTATATTGGACGATATCGTCTTTTCTCGTTTCCTCAGCAACACTATTTTCTTTAAAGAATGACACACACAACAGTAAATAGCATGTGTGTCTGTTTTCAGTATTATGGCCTTTCGTTTACTTCTTATACATTTCAATTAAAGTATCCTATAGTGGTGTATCCTATATTAAAGTGTCGTATAATAAAGTATCCTATCTTTACTATCGTATAGGTTGTGTTTTAAATAGCTTAATCATCTATTGCGTAATTAATGCTAGTGAAATTTTCACCAATATTGTTTCAAGTGCTTAAGTCAACAGGTTTTATTATTTCTCTTTTTTAAGGGGGAAAGGTTCGATCATAAACTCTATGTGAGATTAGGAGGTTAAGGAAGAATTGTACTTAGTCTTAAAGGAAATAGTAAAAAAAAACCTTAAGTAACAGGAAGGAGATCCTTAGGTAACAGGAATAAGAGAGAGATGCCAGCAATGCGCATCCTTTCCTAAAGCAAACATTATACAATTCTTGATATTTAAATAAATAGTATTGCGTTTATAGTTTTTATATTGTTCTCTTTATAGATAAGTCATCGGTTCGGATTTTTATGTTAGCATGTTGATATACAACCTTTCCCTTTATATCTATTCCTTCTACTAAAATGAAACTTGGGGCACTCATTTTAACCCCTATATGTTTCAAGATAAATTTGGATTGTGCGCATTTTTATAGGGCCACTTCAGAGGGAGACAAACTTGACAGAATATATTTTTGGAGGGAATTTTTCCCGACATTATCCCAATTTTCCGTGTTGAATTACGTTATTTGCGCCAACACATACCATCTCTGTTTAATACTGAAGAGAATGAACTATAAAGCATGACTTTCCAAGGAACAGTGTTGACACAATATATTTTTCATTACGAGTCTACAATTTTGTTTATGCTAACAAGACCCCTGGGCTCCAGCGACTTACATAAAGCACATTTATTTACTTACACAAAACACACTTTTCGAAACTGTTCCCAGCACACACACACAAACACACACGCGCAAAGAATGAACCACACACTCTCTCGATACATCCGGAGTTCGTATCCGGCTTTACCCGGGGACATATGGAGTCTGCGCATACAGTTTCTTTTTGGGACACGCGAAATGCCGACGTTCCTGAGGAAGTCGTCCAATCCAGGAAGATTCACAGCCAATCTTCCATCAATTCACCTACACTATTATAAACGTCATTTCTATTTCGGTGTTTCTTCGTTTTGTTTACAATTTTAATTACTTGTCCTAGTATATTGCACACTTCTTAATTCTGATTAGTTATTTGTTATTTTGTTTAATATCCTACAGTACTTTTTATTAGCTATAATTTCGTTTCTTTTTTCTTTTTTAGTTGATCTCTTCCATCTAGAAGTTCTTTCAGTAATGAACACCATAATACGTGAAGTTCTGTTGTGCCTATGTTTTTGCATTGACATCTTGGATGCTTTATTTGCCCCATTTTGCATAACGCGTGACTTAGTATAGCAATGACTGGTAGGAATCAGCAGTAAGATGAACTTTATAGTAAAGTTTGAAACACTGCAAGTCAGCGCGATCGAGCCAAGAATTGGGTTCAGTACAAGAGCTAGTGTGCTTTGCCAGCTTACCGTAGTCTCACAACTATTGCCTTAATGTTTGCTTTGCGAAAGGATGTACATTGTGATGGCCATGCTGATGGAAGTGAGCGCGAGTCCTAGTGAGTCCCAGCTAAGTTGAAAGAAGTGAGCGTGAGTCCGAGTGAGCGCAAGCCCAATTAAGAATAATGAGTGGAAGCTCATGTGAGTGCAAGCCAGAGTGAGTGCGAGCCCAGTCGAGAGAGGTGATCGCGAGCTCAAGTGATTTCGAACGTGAGTGATGACAAGAACAATCGAGGGAAGTGATCGGGAGCTCGAGCCCAATTGAGGTAAGTGGTCGCGAATCCGAGTGAGCGCGAGGCCAGATGGAAGAATTGTGCTCGGGCGCGAGTGAGCCATAGTGCAAAATATTTATCTGTGGTTTGTCCATGCCGTATTTGTTTCCGCTGTTTTTGTCTGTGTGTGGGTTTTGTCCATGCGCTGTTTCTGTTCACGCTGTATTTGCATGCACTGTTTTTGTACACGCTCTGTTTGCATTCACTGGTTTCGCTCATCGCTATTATTGTCTGCGCGACTTTGATCTAGAACCGTCAAATATATTGACCTGTATCGAGCTTCATTTTAAAATAATGTATGAAGTACCTAAGATTAAATTACTAATTAAAAACGCGTTTTTTATTATGTTCATTCTTTGATTTTGTCCGCGACACATCTTTCCATACGATGTTTTTTTCTCTGTGCGCGGTTACTGTCCATGCGCTGTACCTGTCTACGCTGTATTTGCACGCGATGTTTTTGTGCACATACGGTATTTTGTCCACGCTGTATTTGCATGCGCTGTTTTAGTCCACGCGGTATTTTCATGCGCTACTTTTGTCCGCGCGTTATTTTCACGCGCTGTTTTTGTTCTTGCGCGGTTTTTCTTCATGCCCTTTGTTTGTCCACGTGGTATTTGCATGCGCTGTTTTTGTCCTTGCACTGTTTTGACTGGATACCCTCTGTGTGTGAGTGTTGGATATATGATGTGCGTACTTACATCAAATGGCCTACACTACACGAAACATTGTTGCGTATGTAAGTTTTAGGACCTTTTATTTTATCATGTATTTGGAAATGTACATCTAGAGTTTCCTCTTTTTTGAGAGGGTGGATCAAGAAAGTGGGACCGTAAGCTATATCTTTTTTAGATTATACTAACATTGACTAACAAGTGGTTCTTTGTAAGTTGAAAGGACTAATGAAAAGGAAACAGAGAAGCTATTTTAACTAGAAAACATTGAAACACTTCAAATTATAGTTGTATCCTATCGTCAACTGAATATTAATCGAAATATCAAATAATATGAGTTAAAAAGTTTAATCAGAAAATATTACATTTGGTAATTTCTATAATAATTTAAAACTTAAAACGCATTCTTTAAAAATATAAAATTAAATTGAACAGAAGTATATAATTATTTGTTAAGGCGTGTTATAGATCACGTTTGGCATCTCAAAGAAAGTTTCAATTATACTGAAAATTATCTAGTATCAACATTTATATGGCAGAAAATTCAGATGCAAAACTCGAGCAAGAAAGTATTTTTCTGACACTGGAACGAAATATATGAAACAAGAAAATGTGAAAAGATTACGTAAGAATGATCATGATACTTAAGGCTAAGAAATCGAACTCATAGAGATGTGAGTATTATAGAGATATTACTCATATACTCAATGCAGCAGAAATGTTGCTTCAAATATTAAATAGAAGCTAGTATGGAAGAGCAAAGGAAAGAGTAGGGGAGGAAAAGTACGGATTCTGGAGAGGTGAGAGCACGAGAGAAGCAATTGGATTATTAAGGGTAATCAATGAAAGGCTTATGGGATAAATATGTTTTTTTTTTTTAATTATTAACGTAGAAAAAGTTTTGACAGCATAAAGTGGGAGTTGTTATTGGAATCTCTAAAGAAGGTTGTGTTAGAATGGAAAGATAAAAGACAATTAACAAATTTATAAGTGAACCAACAAATAAGTGTTAGAATAGGATGGGAAACCATAGAGAACAGTGTAATTGGTAGGAAAATTCGACAGGGATACTGTGTTTCTCCAAGAGTATTATTATATATTAGAAGAGATAGTCGAAAACAGCATATATAATAAAAACAGCGTACAACACTTCGGTAGGAGGTCCAATGATTAGATGTATACGGGTTTGCAGTCGGTATGGAATCTAAAAAGAAGTGAGAAGAAAATCAGTAAGATGTTAGACAATTTGAGGAAGTGCTATGAAGAAGAAAATAGAAGAAGAGACTAGGTTTCCATATCTGGGTTTTATTTGTATCATTAATGATGATATGAAGTGCAAATGTGAATAAAAGCAAGAATAGGAATCTCGAAAGAGGCCCTTAAGAGGAAGAAAAGTTTATTCAGTGGAACCTTGAATAAAGATATGGGAAAGGACTCAAAAAGGCTTTGTGTGCAGTATTGTAGCCTATTGTATGTAGCAGAAACATGGCATTACACACAAATGATGAAAAACGACTGGAACCTTTGGAAATATAGGCGTGGAAAAGAATGGGGTGAATTAGCTGTGTTGAGCGGAAAACTAATGAAAGGATGTTTGCAACTGTAGGAAAGAAACAATTTTTGAAATGTTTGAGAAGTGGAAGGGGAACTGGTTGGGATATTTTCTAAGAAGGAACCAAATCATGAAGGACGTGCTAGAAGGTATGGTGGTAGGAAAGAGAGAAATGGGGTAAAGGATACTACAATTGATCGACTAAATCTAAACAAAAAATCATACGTGAAGACGAAACGGTTAGCTGAAGATTGTGGATGATGGAAGCTCAGCTGAATAAAAGAGACCTGCCAATAATAGCAGAGTGTCTATGGAGAAGATGGTGATATGCTTACTACATAATATCTATCCTTTCGCTTGTAAGACAAACTACAAAGAATTATGAAAGTGTATAAGTATGTATGTAAGAAGTCAAAATATTAAATTAACGTGTATCCCAATCCTTGAAAAGTTTCTATTCCAATATTGCTTTTTGGTGGAAAAGCGTGCTCTTATTTAATTACATTTCCCATATAATGTACGAAACGGCCAAAAAAGAAATAACAAAAATTATTAGGCAAATAATATAATTGTAAAGCTTAACATTATAAAGGAAAACAATATTAAATACGTGTTTCCGTACGTTGAACGGACATGCTTTGCGATTTCGTGTGTTTCTCGTTCGATAGTTAGCAGCCCCTTTGCACGTGCTTGAATACCCTGCACGTGTTTCCATGGCCTCGCTCGTTGGAAAGAGAAAACAACGCTTAACTTATCAAGTAGAAGGGAACAATTCAACACCACTCTGGTGATAGTGCGTGGTGTAAAATATTATAGTGTGCAGGCTCCAATAGAGCGTCCCACCCTTAGATTGCAGTACAGGAGTAAATGGCAATGCTTTTCCTTATGCCCATTGTTGCCAAACTTAGCCTGAATTTTAGAAATAGTTTCTTTTAATAGGTATGAATAAATTATTGTAGAACATTGTATTCTTTATCAAATAATCTGATTTTCTCACATCGAGAAGAATTTTCAAGTATTGAAATACATTGAAAGAGTGAAATCTTGCTAATGGCAAATTCTAACGTCGCGTTAAATATATCACGTCATAAGTTCGGAACTCTAAGAGATACAACATTGAAACTTATACAGCTATTAACACCATATTTGGTGCCAATGTTGGAAAAGTGTGCATTCAAAAAAACTTTTTGAATTTTAAAATAAAAAATAAAATGTAAGACAAAGTGCGTATACTATTGCAATGCAATATCTAAAAAAGTTGACTAGTGAGAAACTTTTTTATTTTTCAGGTTAGATGGGGGTGCGAAGCGAGAAAAATATTGAGAAAATATTGGAGTTATTTTTAAAACAAATTGCAGGTCGATATCTTCCTTTATTTAGGTTTTATGACTTTTAGTGTTAAGAGTCAACTTTCCAAAGCGCGCGCATCTGACCAGAAGAAAGGCAGTGACAAATCTTGCCAATGTTATTTTCCTTATAATGTTTGTTTTAAAGTTACTGATGTAGAGTATTGTGCTATACCGATGAGTGTTTACTGTTGATGCTATGCGAGCACGAATCTACTGCTTAACGGAAGCATATTCGCAAAATCGAATCTTGGACCTCACCTACGATAAACATTGCGTCAACTCCATTCAATCTTAAGTTCCAGTACATACTTCGCTTGTTTTCCTTGAGTTGCACGCACGCAAGCACGTACACACACACACACACACACACACACACACACATATATATATATATATATATATATATATATATATATATATATATATATATATATATATATATAATATGACAAATATCTATTAATAATAAATTTCATTCCTGGTGATAAAAAGCAATTAGTTTTGTAATTGATTCATTATGGTTCCATGTAGTCCTTAGTGCTGTTTCAGATGCTGACAATCTTGACAATAAAAGTTGGTTTCGTTTGCAATTCCACTTCTCTTATTTACTTTGAATACACAGATGAAAATGACAAAAGCGTTCATAACAAATAACTTTATGAGCTCACAAAGCAGAATGAAAGGCCTCTTTATTCTCCCCCCCCCCCCAATGCTTCTTTAGGAAGCAGGGTTTGATAATTCTGTTTGGTTTTGTTTCCTCGCCCAATGATTTGTATCTTGTTGGCTGTCACTATACGTGATTTAAAGTCACAACTTGCGCGTTTGTTTAGAACGGATATAATGGGGTTTATTTTCATTCTTCTTCTGTTTCCAGACTGATATTGGTGTCTGAGGTGTCAGAAGTGAGTATAGAAACTAGGAGGTTCAGTTCCTATTCATTATTGCATATGTCATCATCAGCATCATCATATTTTATAGGCAGACCACTTGCTGCAACTCAGAAGCTTCCATGATCCATGGTCTTCGGTTAACTTCTTCGTCTTCACGCATTATTTTTCTACTTTGATATCGTCCAGTAATTGTAGTCTCTTTTCGTTCCCTCCCTCTTTTTCCTGCCACCATACCCTCTAGCACGTCCTTCATGATACAATCTTAAACATCAGAAGTGGGGAGAAGCCGCCTTCACAATATACTTTATTATGTAACTTGTTTGACAAACGGAATTGGATTAGCGGATATTTTGTGTACACAGACGAATGAGCGTTCTCGTACGTCACATTTTCTCGTCAGTTATCACTATCACCTTACTCCAGTTTTCACTCTTATCCAACTTCAGTAGCAGTATCTTACCCATTGCTATTCCTTAGTTTTCCGCACAATCGATGCAGGAAATTTCTGTTTAGAAGTGTTTAGCTTGCCATTTATTTCAATCATATGTTTTCTATTCGTTTCATATGTTCTCTCGATTTCGTATTGCTTCCAACAAAAATTTTATTGCAACGATTTATAAACCATCATTAAAGAAAAAAAAAACTTCTAACACACAATTGCTAGACTGTTATTTCGTACCCTCCAATTCGCCGTTCTAAATGAATTTGCGCGATTGGAATGACAAAAGAGTTGAAAATATATGAATTTAAGAAGGATTTATTTACAGATTCATCACTCTTTCTTTCTTGTTCTTTCTTCGAAAGAAAACATACGGCGGAAGAAATGTGGCAACAGCGCGCTCCATTTACTCTGTACTGCAATCTAAGAGTGAGACGCTCTATAGTTCCTCTGTTGTGAACAAACAAAATTCTAAATCAGTTCGTTGGATATAACGAAGACGTAGTGTAGCTTAAAAAGAAAGGCCAGTCTTGATTAAAAAATGCAATTGCAGGATATTTTTTTTTTTTTTGCGACTAATCTATTATAAACGCTTTTCATGTGCTGTAAGTACTGAAAAATAATTATAAATTCTCAAGGGACGAACCGCGGAGAAACTAGGCTCCTGTTTGTCACTAGTCTTGCATAAATATTTAACTTACCAAAATAATTCAGTTAGCATTTATCATCCATATTCTTACAGAGAATAGTATAGGAATTAAATGAAAGATTGTACTCAATTTTATTTAAGCTAGTATATCAACATTCGCAAACTTTAGATACAGACTTGACAATGATTTCATACGTCCCTTTTCCATTCAGCACCAAATTTTCTCCACACAGAACATGAAATAACAATTGATTTTTGTTCCTTCTTTTCTTTTCAGAAAATGGTTTAGATATTCAAGCAAGCTAGAGTGACAGTGATGCTAAATAAATAAATTGAGTTTAAATCTATATCTGAAACGAGACTATTCCCAGTGTAAAATGGCAAACGTTGTGATTGGTAATGTACTGCATTCAACGTATCCTCTTTATTCAGTTCCGTTGATTGGTTGCACACGACATGAGAACAGTGAAATTTCATGTGGTATACATGGTCTGTTAAGCTTTTCCATAGTTTCTGGCGAGACTATTCTCTCGGGGCAATAAACAGTAAAAGCTATAGTGACCAAGTTATCTTCTTCTTCTTCTTCTTTGTGAATGCCTCTGGGAATTACAGATGGTAGGAGGGAAAGAGCAACAAGATATTCCCTGTAGCTAGTCAGATGCATAATGGACATCGTATCAAGCATGACAACACCATTAATTACAAGGATCCTGAAAAGGAGAAAGACAAGTCATTAGAGTAGTCCTACTAATCCACATTTGCAGAAGTTCAGAATGAGAATTTTGTGGGAAGTATAAAGGGATGAGAGAGCAGAAAGAGAAGATAATGAATCAGTGGGTTAAGAGAAGCAATGAGGGACGGAAAGGAGGATGAGGAACATGAAAGAAAGTGAGTTTCTGCAGCGTCTCTTATGCATTTCCTTTTACTCTATGTACTGGCTGCTTCCAAAACTTTAGCGTGAAACTCCCTCTGCAGTAATGAGAGGGACTCCGTAATGATGATCCATAACAAGAAACCTTTGTTGGTAGAGAAGCGATAACTGCATAGTACGGAAAAGTATACAGAAAGTGCGAAGTCTGAGGGAGTGAAAGGGGCGTTCTCCATGGCATCATATAAGAGTCTACATCACTCTCTCGTTCCAACTTCCGGAGAAAGTCACTTAAAGTGGAATTTCTCTCCATTTCCTTTTACCATTCTTCTGATCTTCTGTTTGCTTCCTTTCTGTTTATTTTCCTTCTTCCTTTGCTTCCTCACTCATCTTCTTTCTTTTTCGACATTTATCTCTCTCTCTTTCGTCCTCTTTCACTTCTTTCCCCTTATAAAAGTTGGCGTTTAGCTTGATGTAAAACAAATGATTTATCGCAGAGAATCACAACCATAAATATTCATATTTCCTTTTCCTTGCTATTAATTTACCTGAAGAGGGAGGAATTCAAAATTCACGCAGAGTGAAATATAATAGAATGGAAAGGATGACTTATGCAAGTCTTTGACTTTTTAATAGCAAGTATTTTTCTTTTTCATTATTATTATTGTATAGAAGATTATTTTAATGTCTTTAAGATATAATTATTGAAAATATATAACTCAAGGACAAATATTGGTGAAAGAAAGGCAGTGATTTTCCATTGAATTGACAATGATTTTATTTTTAGTTACGGAAGTTCATAGTACAATGAATTACATCAGATTTTCCTCTGTCGTATACGAATTTTTTAACTACTTATTTTCATTAAATAACAACAATTATAATTATATTAATATATGTACACGGTTATTATAAATGATTGAAACGATTTCACAGCTCTATAATAACTGTATTACTGTATATATTGCAATATTTTTTCACACAGAAAACACAAAACGTTTTGTTAACAATTGCAAATGTTCGATATGTGCTATCGTACTGATTCGACAGACATCAAGCCTAAAATCTAGTTCTCCCTGCACTCGGCGCAGCATGTCTCATGAATAGCAATGAGTTCAAAAGCATTGTTGATGCGGGCTCGCAGTTCTGGCAGATTTACTCTAAGAGGGGGTATGAACACTGAATCTTTCACATAACCCCACACATGAAACAAAAGTCTGCGCATGGGGTTAGGTCAGGAGAGCGTGGAGGCCATGACATGAAATGATTTCTCTGGGTCTGTTGTCACCTTGTCTCACTGCTCACTGTTGCGCTCTCGGGAGAGAACTCCGAAGTACACCTGCAGCATACAAAACTTTTTGTGTTTTTCTTCTTTATTGTTGAGTTCTGTTACAATATCCTAATTACTAGAGCTACAGTGATTTTTTACAAATCGCTTCAATCATTTACAATAACCCTGTACATATAATAACATACTTCCACATTCTTGGTGATTTTTTTTAATCTGAGAAACGAAAAATACAAATGAACAGTATACACAGTCTTGTTTTCAGAAAACCTAACCTTTGTCGCAACCTACGTGGGAATCATAATACGCCGTATCATACTTTGGCATGATAAGAGAGATCAATTTAAGAAAAAAGTGTTATTGTGATATTTGTATCAGTGGGAATGTTTTTAAAGAAAGTGGGAGCATTTTCGTACCTGTGTTTTTTTAATAATAGTGTCCCTGATGTTGCATAAAATTAAGAAATAGCAAAGCAACATATCTGACTAAATTGAAGACCATCTGAAAAGGGGCTTCATTTAAAATGAAACATTTTTTTATTTATAATGAAGAAAGTATGAAAATGAGACATATGTAGGCCTATAAATTTAATTTATGTTTCATATAATACAGTACCTTGCTCATAATGTAATTATTATTTTACACTCATACTTTAAAAAGAGACTACATTATGTTTCAATGTACCCTGTTTTTGCTGAACCCAAAAGCTAATTGTGCTACAGTGTTATACGGATTTAAACTGTGTAGAAAGAAATTAAAACATGTTGATTCAAAGATGCAATCTCCAAATAGAAAAATAACATTCTCTTTATACGGATTTAAACTGTGTAAAAAGAAATTAAAACATGTTGATTCAAAGATGCAATCTCCAAATAGAAAAATAACATTCTCTTTATATGGATTTAAACTGTGTAGAAAGAAATTAAAACATGTTGATTCAAAGATGCAATCTCCAAATAGAAAAATAACATTCTCATATTGTCGTCTTTTAGAGAAGAATAATTACAAATGATAAATATGATATTAATAAACATATTCAGATAAGATCATTTTGTACTTCTCGATCTTTACTAAGAGTATCATGTAGAACACTATGAGGAATACACCAAAACTTTGAAAATGTTTATGCCGTAAAACTTAGTAGGTAATAATACACAGAATGATAAATTGTACAGGGCAACCCACATAAAAGTAATCCAGCGTGGTAATACCAGGTAATGACAGAAAGAGTAGGAAAATGTACCAGCAGCATGTTAAAAGGGATGCTACATATGGCTCCCTTTAAAGTCGAGACATTTCTGCGCTAGTCGCAGCAAATCGACTGACAGTCTGTAGCTCTTCATCAGTGATTCTCTGGATACTGTAGGTAATGTTTTCTGCAGTTCAGATAGAGCATGGGGACCATTTGCATATATTTTCTGAATTAAAGATCCCTAGATATAAAAATCACAGGAAAACAAAACCGGGAAAGTATGGAACCACAACCCTTTGCTTAATGTGCACTCTTCAGTAAACAGTTCATGCAGCAACGCCGAGAATTCGTTGAAAGTGTGGCTTGTAGCTTCATCATTTCCGAATAGGAATATAGTCTTTCTTGTCGTGTCAGGTCGTAGTTAAGCTGTTGCAAAATGCCACAATAAACTGAAATTTTTAATTGTTAACTCAAAGAACATTGACTTCATTACACATGTCCCTGAAATTGTTTATTCCCGAATGTACCTTCATTCTCAAGAGTTACAGCGGACGTTTGCTCCACTTCCCCAAACATATCCTTAATTAGTGAAGCAAAAACGTGCTCCGGTTCAAAAGTATATCACACAACCACACTCGGCTCGAAAAACACAGTCCAAATACAAAATGACTGTGTATTTAACTGTTACTCAGAATAAAGTAAATGCACTGAATATATTATATCACACACCAGGTAATGACAGAATATATATACCTTATATATATATACCTATTGTTACTTTCCTTTGCAGTACACCACAATCATTGCATATGAATACACGCATTCATCCAAGATTTGAAAACTCTTTTATAAGCATGCCACATGCATAAACACACAATGGACAAGTTTTCGATCTGAGTGAATGGACTATTTAACGTTCTCACGCTTGGGTCACTAACCCGTTGTGTTGTGATAGTAGTGCTAATTTGTGGTATGCAAATTCGTCGTAGGTTTGATAAGAAATCTATTTACGGAGAAGAGTGAGGACCTTTACCAAAACAGAAAATTTTTCCCAAGTATAAATGTTATAAATTCTTCGACTGAATTCAACACTAGGAACTGCAAAGTTAAGTGACTATCAGGATCATGAATGTTTTACGAATTCTCCAGTATTATTGCCGAATTACTTTTATAGCTTAACGATAATGATATCATTATACTTTTCTTGCGCTTACCGCAAGCTTCTTTAGCAAATAAAACACACCTGTAAATTATTTATAATAGTCCACTAAATGTATTTTACAAATATAATAATTGGTAAACTTTCATCGCTGTGAAAATGTTCAGATTAGCTGAAGTGTTTGGAATATAAAAGGTAACATTAAATCAACAAATGAACAGAAATAAAAGCAATAATGATAATAAACTGATTCCAATCGGCTAATTACTAAATGAAATGGCATTTCTACGATTACAGTATGCCCCATGACTGTGCCCTGTAGATTAACGCAGGCGGATGATTAATGAAAGTGAGCGATTATAAGATAATTGGTGGAATGACGAGTAGGAGGAAGCGGGAGAAAACCTACGAAGACGATATGGTCCAACACAAACTTATATGGCCTGGGATCAAACCAGGAACCTATCGCACCAAAATTGAGCACTGTATCACTGAGTCCCCTGGCTCCTGATTACTAAACGAGTTGAAAGATTTTTGATATGCCATGGCGAGTTATATACCTAGGTATACAGTATTTTGCTATAGTGAGTGAAGTAATGTAAGGGAAACTAATCTACTCTAACGAACTTACAGAAAGAGCTAAAGTAAACAAACATTTGATTCTATGATATTTTCTTCTTCTTATGCATCTTAGAAAATATACAAAACTCAATATGTTCATAATATAATATTTGGCAAGTGTCACCATATATCAAACATGACACTATGTAATTCTGTACTTAAAGCTGACGAGAGATAAAAATTATAAATACGTTCGTATAATCAGAACATTATTAAGTAAAGTTGTACAGAAAAAAGTTTAAAAATAATAACACATTTATTACACAGTAAATGTTTCTCTTGGTCATTCTGTTTCAGCAGTATATTGCTAGTCTGCCTCTGGTCGCTATAGCCATCTTCAGCTCCAATCCTCTGCAGTGGTCGTGAATGTATCTCTCTTACGGAAGTATTCTAAAATCATATAGATGCTAATATAATAGAGTTACTATAGCATTAATATACGAATTACCAATAGAAATACACTCAAGAAACAGAATCCTGGTTTGTGCATATTAGCTATTTGCTAAAATGTACAGTGAATGGTAGAAATACTGTAACTGAAGTAGTACACAGAGACAAAAGTATATGGCGTACGTAAAAACGTAGGTTACATAAGTAAATCTTATTAACACGTTGCTTTTATATACAGAAACTATTTTGTTTATATTCTGACTTTCGTTTCATTATTTTACTAAATTTATTTATTTATTTATTTTTGTTTTCTGTAAGAAATGTTAATATATAGACATTCTCGGAAGTCTTTAATACACCCATAGATAAGGAACCTGAAACTTAACGACAGATCAAAAAAACTTTTCCTTTTCGGTGACGAAAGCAGTGCATTTCTTATTGTTTGGCACTTTGTATCTCCGTAAACAAGAAGCGATCATTGAGTTTTCGTGTATGTGCTATATCGAAGACAAATTCTACACGATAGAATAATTAAATTAAAAGTTTTGGTGATAAAGGAAATATCCATATTTGGTAAGAAGGTAACTGCATAAAGTAGAAATGCAGGAGTATACTTTGAGTGTTAATTTTATTGTAATAAATATATGTTCTGTGTCAAAATATTTCAATACTTATGACTCATCTGAGAACACATAAGATAATTTCTCTAGAGAGAAAAATTTATCATCACAGCAAATTACAGTAACTTTAAATCCCAGATTTGGTGCCTTTCTCCGATTATTATATTTGAGCCAAACCAGAAGTGTATTTTATTTAAAGAAACATCGAAATTGGCAGGGTAAGTTCAGGAATACTTGGAAATATTCTACTCTTTTCTGGTAACATGTAATTTATTCCATCCGTGCTTTGCATAGGAAGTTGAGAGGAAAATGTGAAGTTCTAGATATCTCAAGTAACCTTTATTTGAAAAGTAACTATTGTAAGTTTTATGACACTGTAAAGATACAAAGTACTTTATGTTAGACTACTGAGACTGCTCGTTGTTGAAAGTAGCTATCCTTCCTCTTATTAATTTCAACCCAAAAGAAAGTCTTTAAGTTCTGACCAAACATACACAATGTTCTACAAAAGGGAAGTATGATTAATAGATAACCAGCAAAATATGTTGTGTAAACTTAGGGATAACGTTCCCTTATTACGGTCCACTTCAAACGCAAGAACCTCAAAAGATTGGAAATCCACTCCCCCAATAAACAGAATATATTCAAGAAAATTACGTATTACGCGAACGTTTTCTTAAATCTCCAGCGATGATATGTTGAGTGAGTCCTGATATTTGATTCACTTCAATTGCAAGAGTGGGAATTACGTGAAAACCTCAATAAACATGTACATCATATTGTTCTAAAATCGAACAGTATTTACAAGTTATCGTAGAACAATTTTAACTAGGAGAAGGTTAGTTCATTATCTAGTTTTCGAATGATTTAAATCATAGGAGTGAAAAGATTGTGAAGCCTCAAAAAGTATACACCATATTCCACGACAATCAAATACTTTTACCAAAAATCTCTTGAACATATTTCTTAATCTGAAGTGGGAGAGAGAGTAATCTATACCACATTAGGAAAGTGAATTTGAAATTAGAATAGGGAAAATAGGTGAATTAACACTTATTATTGGCAGACACCAACCCCAGGCTGGAGGATATTCATATCATAAATAAAACTGATACTAAGTTTTTATAATCGATTTATTTGCATGATTCTTATTGAGTATTTGTTTTCCACTTGATTGGATAATTTTGTAATATGAGCTTGATTTTTGCCCTCTTATACTTCCTTATACTTGCTAGATTGGAACTTCAAACAATAGGATTATTTACAGAGGTGGGAGAAAGACGAAGTCTAAGTTTCATCAAAATCAGATCACTTCTATGAGAGTTATTGTGTTAATAGAAAGACGGACAGATAGACACCCAAGCGAGAAATGAATCGCATAATGGAAATTTCAGTTACATGAAAGCAGGAAGAAAATCAAAACTCGAATAACGCAAAACACCGATCTGTGTTACCTTTTTAGTGCTGCGTTTAACGCGAGTTATTTTTCTTTCTTTCATTTTAGAGCTCGGCTCTCAAAGCAACATTCTTTTCAACAAAGCTACTAAAATCTTTTATTTATTTTCTGTAAAACCCTTCAGCAAGTAATTGCAAAAAATGTTAGTAATAAACATGCAAACATGACGAAAGAATCTTTACAACTATGAATATCCATTAGCAAAAAGAAATAATGATTTGTTTACTACTTCTAACTTTGGCATGTGTGATCCTTTGTTAGATTCCATATTCCCAAAAGCAGGAATTTGTGGTGCACAAACACAATAACCGTAGATTTTCTCAAAATTCTCTCGTTTAATCCACCTTTTGTCTTCCGCTATTATCATCCACCTCATAAAACCTTCTCCTTTAGCTTTGATGTATAATAATGGCACATTACACGAAATATTTTTTTCTAATTTTAAATTAGACTCCAAAATTATTTTAAGCTCAATTTCATACCAATTTGACATTTTAATAGGAAGCGAAATTTGAATTTTCAAACTGCAAGAATAATGCTCAAGTTTTGTTATGTTAAAAAACAGTTACTTCTTTCAAGTTAATAGTATCCGAGGAATGAAAGAAAGATAAGATCTTTCTAAAAAACATTCTTTATTGGAATTACAGTAACTTATATAGTTACGTCACATCGCGCTTAATAACGATCCCACGCGCAGATAAAAAAACTAATAAGAAATGTTATACCTTTGGCTCTCTTTCATTTGTTTTTCTGAAGTAGAACAACATGAAGCTGAAGTCCAGAATTTCTTCTTATTCTTTATATCGCACAACGTAATGAAACGCATGATTCTTTATGAATATATAAAGATTACCAGGAAGATTCTGTCACTTTTGTGGACGTCTGTCTTCAATTGGCCCTAACACCGTGAGTTCAATGCGAATTGAGATAAGGCGAAGGTCGTTCTTGGTGTGGGTATATCAACATACTACCTGGTTGTGGCAGTTCAGTTACACCGTGAACTTGCGTAAGGAAAGAGCGAACACGGGGCGTCCACAGAGCGTCATAAGGGCGTGTTATACTGTATGAGTTTAAACTGGAGTCAAATGTCACTGCAACGGGCCGGGAGATTTGTCAAGCCTTTGGTGAGGGTGTCGTAACTACGCGGAGAGTGCAGCGGTGAGTTAACAAGTTTAAGGACGGTGACGAAATACTCGAAGACGCACCACGTACGGGAAGACCAACACATGTCCAAAATGAAGATCTGTATGTAGCAACTGAGGCGAACAGTGGCAAGCCATGTGAGGAACTGGGACTACAATTCAATATATGTGGAGACACTATTCGGCAGTACGCCCATCAACTTGGGGACCACATTACAAGCTGGGTCGATGTGTAATACATGATGTGACTCAGGACCAGAAGGCAACGCAAGCAAACAATTTGTTTCTTTGCTGTCTCGTCTGAGGAAGTCATTCCTGGATGGGGTGTTGACATGTGGTGAGAAATGGGTCCTGTGCGATGCTCTATGGCTCCGTCATCATTGGTTACCATCCCATTAACCGGCTCGAAACCAGCCGAAACCAGCACTGCACCAGAAAAAGATTCTGTGTGTTTGTTAGAGTGCTAGCGGTATCGTGTGTCATGAAGTTTCCAGCTGCTTAGAGCATCATTGAAACTGCACTGTCATCAGTTGAGTCGTGTTCAAGTAAAATTCAAAACTCTGGATCCAGCAGTTCTGAGTCGCAAATGGGTCCTGCTGATACAGGACAACGCTAAGACCCATGTGGCTAGGATGACCCGGAACTCCATTCTACACCTTGGATGGGAAACACTATTGCATCCACCATACTCGCCAGACATTGCACCGTGCGATTATCACGTGTTTCATTCCTTAGACAATCACCTTGGGGGATGCCAAATTCAAATCCTTAGTACAGGTTCAAATTGCACTTGATGCCTTATTGGCTTCACGGCCCGCCACGTTCTACCACGATTGAATTTATGGTCTTCCAGAACGTTGGTAGAAGATGGTCGATACTGATGGGGATAATTTTGGTTTGTCCAAATACGTATTAAGTGACGTATCGTAGGTGGTGGGTAAAAAAGCGACATAACTTTCTTGGTTACCTTTATGAAACATAGTTGAAGACCTGGAATCATCCAAACTTAACATTTTAACGTTGTTTAATAAAATTTTGTCATGAAATCATCTTACAAGATATTTTCACTATTGTAATTATTGCATCCAGACATGAATTGGCATATACGTTTGTAAAAAGCTTCAGGAAAACGTGAATTACACACTTCAGTCGCGGTTATACAACGTGAAAAACAAGGGAACAATACTACTCATTAATAAAATAGTCATGTGGTAACTATCGTTGAAAATACGAAAATGATAAAGTCCAAAATCAATGGTTCGATTCTAACCAAGGAAATAAGATTTTCGAGTAACACTAAGACAAAAAAGATGTATTAGGAGTTCGTTTTATAAGTCAAAACTGCACTTAAATAAATTTCGTGTCGGGAAAGCTCGTGAAAGAAAGTGGCTAGCTCTATGTAGCACATTTCAGTCTTAACCCCGGAATACACAGAAAGATGGTATTCTTCCCCTTTCAATGTTTACGGGTTTGTATGCGGAGGATCAAAAGTTAGGAATCAAGGTTGTTCAATTAAGTGGTACGAGTCAATGATTTCCGCTCAATTAAGTGACATAATGAGTTTTAAGATCTAAGTCAAATTAAAGATAACCTTTATATATATATATATATATATATATATATATGTGTGTGTGTGTGTGTGTGTGTGTGTGTATGCTTCTACGGCATAGCAGTTATTAGCTATACGATAATGTTTCTTTGGCTACACTATTGCTAAACTAATCGTTCAGGATTGTTCACCTTAAAATACTGAACATTATAAATGTTTGGAGAAAAAGAATTCCTTCTATAACAGTTCTATAAAAAGACAAAGGAATATCGATAGTTTTATTTCCAGCGAAGTAAGAAAGAATGTCTTTTAGGAATCAGAGTTGGTTCTTCTGTAACAGAAATTATAAAAAATAAGATAAGTTAGTAAAGTAGTAAAGGAAAATTATGTTAAAATGAAACAAGAATTGCTGCAGTAAGTGAAGGTAAGTAACTTACGAAACACTTCCAACAGAATTTAGTGAAAACAGTATCAGATGGTAGACATTTGGTGATAAATATACGAAGGAGACCAATTCATATTGCAATATTTATAGATTCCGTTTCTCCAATGGATTCAAGAACAGATAGACTGTAAGGCGTTAAAGTAGAAACAAATTTTCTGATCTAACTAGTTGTCTCTACAATTGGAAACAGTGCAATATTTGAAGCTACAAGTTCACCACGTCTTATACTTTAATATACCCTTTTAGTCAGCATCCCGCTATACGTAAACGAACTCAGACAGCCCATGTATGTTTCACAGCAACGTATGTGACTAATCGCAATAAACAATAAACATTTCCTAAGTCCTAAACCTCCTAGCGTGTTTCTAACATATTCCACATGGTTTAATGTCAAATCCTCGGCATAACGTCGAATACTAAAACATCGGCAATATAATTCATACGAGACACATTTCGTCGCAAGTACTCACACCGTCGGTACTTATCATCGGTGCTTCATAGCATCGACACCCAAATCTTGGGCAACGGAATCATCGAACGTCAAATCATCAACAGCCAAATCAGCAAGAGCCAAATCATCGACTGCCAATTCTTCGACAACCAATTCATCGGCAACTAAATCATCAACAGTCAAATCATCGGTGGTTAAATAATAGATAACCAATAATCGACAACCAAGTTATCAACAATTACATCACTGACAGTCCATAATTTCAACAATTAAAACGTTGACACACGTAACACTATCAATATGAAATATGTACTGCACATAATAATGACGGTACGTACCATGTCTAACGCGTTAACTCATAGAAAACATAACATTGGATACCACAACATCAGCGGAACATAATATAGAACCCTAACCACCTATTGCTAAATTATTGACAACCATATTATCGACTGCCAGAACACAGAAGAAACATGCATAACGAAAACATGAACAAGATAAACATGCCCAATCGAAATTTCGACAAACAGTAATGCTCTGCTCTGCAACTCATAGTTTGCAACAATTTAGAATCATCCTATGTGTTTATACAGTTTAAAAATTATTCGCATGTTATTTCATGTTTTTTGATACTTAATGTTCATGAATATAATTTAACTCGATTGCATTGTTATATATGTATATATATATATATATATATAATACGTGTTACTTTTTGCATTCTGTTGCTTTCAATAACAAAATGCAACGCTCCATGAAAACTTAACAAAATGGTTTAATGTCAAAACATCCACACAATAACATCGGGGTACATTTCATCGACGGCACATAACATTAACAATACGTATCCATGATAATATCGAAGTGATGTCATCGACATCGTAACATTGACAACGAAAACATTGACAGTCATAAAATCGTCAACCAAAATATTAGCACCCACTTCATCGACACCATCGAAAAGATAGTGAGTGATGGGGGCACTTCCTCATCTCAATATCTAGGATCCATTTATTTTATCTATTGCTTGGTACGTAACTTCATATTGTTGCAATCAAAAGTGTTTGATACAACTAGCATTTCTTGAACACTTTGTGATGTAAGTAAATCTAAAAATTCCTACTATTAGTTATTTTTCTTACAGTTTAATTTTGTTTTGTTTGTGTCCATCCATGCGAAATACTTTTGATAGCGGAAATAAAAGCTAACATTCCAAGCTTATGCTTAATAATAATTACATGTTACTGATGCTAGTTGTTCTTGTTGCCATTACGAACTTTCACTTACCTGAAAGATTGTTTCCGCATATCTTCCTCATTTGTTGTATCCGGTTCAATACCTGGTGTGAACTTAGAGATTTTCGGTATTGATCCAACATCACGAGATAATTGAGATGTTGCCGGAATTAAGATGTAGGGAACCCATATCATGTAAGACAGAAATAGTGGTAGTACATTATGAAAGGTAAAACCTGGAACCAATGATAGAGCAGACAATTGTTTTGATCGCTGAAAGCACTCGATCAGTGCTCCCTTCCCTCTCTTTCTCTACATAAATGTATGTGTACGTGTTTGTATGTATGTGGTTTTGTGCAGTGCCAGCTTGGCCTACCTATCTTTACCGATGAACAACATCCAAAACAACGAATGTACATTGCATTGACCGCACATGATCCACATTGAAATTGACAAGGAACATATGAATAGCATATAGTACTCACAAAGAAAACAAGGCTATGTAACATCTTGCGCCAAAATAACGGCATGAAAATCGGTACGAATACCTATAATCAAACACCAAATATAAGAAACTTAAATTTTAAAGGTGACAAAAATGTTGACTACTATCCAAAAAAAATCTTCAAATTATTCGTAAACGACCTTATCAGTAAATAAAACATTGGCAACTCCCGCTCCAAATTGTATAGCCTTCTCTTTGTTGTTACTGTAGGAAATTATTGGATTCTACAGTTGATGTGAAGCTAATTTCGAGTCAATATTTTAAACTTGTTGACAGCTGGGATTATTATACTAAATGGAAAACAAATTATGCTACTTTAGCACATCAGCTAGCGTGAATTGGGTGCTACAAATTATGATTTGTTTAATTCGGCAAAATTCACATGTTGCCACGACGTTGCTAGAAACACACATATTATTTAAATGCATGTGCTTTCTAATTTAGTAAAATCTCGCTTTTGTTTAGAAATAGTTGAAATGTTGATCTACTATGAATCATTCATTCAATCAATCACTGATTCAAAAAATAAATCTGCAAAAAAAGTGAAAATTAAAGAAAACAGAAAATAAAAATAATAAAATAATAAAAAAGTGATAAAATAAACATATATTACACAATATTTCTCCTTCTATTAATTCTCAATTGTCAGATCTATTTTTCATCAGTTTCATAGTGTTTGCTCAATCCCACATGTATATTGCAAATATATATATATATATATATATATATATATATATATATATATATATATATATATATATATATATATATTAAGCGTTTAAATGAGTTTCTATCTTCATGCCTTTGCAAATAATAAAGTGCTTACACACACACACACACACATATATATATATATATATACCTATCTAAATATCTATCTTTAAGGGTGGTACTTATTTTCACATGTTTGAATTTTCAACCTCTGACCCTTTCATATTGTTCCTTTCTACGAAAAACAATTTTCTGTGAAATTTGAATCAAATTGTTTAATATTTAGAGGTGGCTCAAGCGATTTGAAGTTTAATGCATAATCTGCCGTAAAGCACAATGTAAGTTATATATGACACGCTATCGCGTTATTATGATTGTTCATTCTATCATGCATAAATCAATGATAAATAATAATATTAAATTAATAATATTAAGTATTAACAATGATAAGTATCCTTATCTATAGAGCGCTTAGGTCCGTGCGTGCCCACCCAGAAAGAACACCACAGAAAATTAATACTAATAACCGAAAAGATTTACGACATATATCATATTGTTTGGAGAGTAACCAAAAGCATCGACGTTATCATGGATAGCCATAAGCAAAAACGAAATAAATATATAACTAAAATCCTGATATCTATTTCCAAATAGATCTAGAAGTAAATTGATTCTCATGGTCCCAAGGAAGGCGTTACCTTCTGCAGCCCGCCTATCTCCGGTTGGGAATGAAATTGCACTTTCTACAAAAATGCAGAAGTTGTTATTCGAGTAGTGTGGAAGTGTAAGATGGCTAGGCATTCACAGGAGTTTCTAGTCACACCTGCAGGAGGGTTAGAGGGAAGTAAATATCTTCAGTGATGTATGTCTTCGCCTACCATCTGTATCGTCATTGATTTTCTCAAAGTAAAGATCAAACGGCAGCAACCAAGACAGTGGACTTCTGGTCTCGTTCTAGCATCCCTGTCAAACATCGCCAAGATTCGATAAAGAAGCTGAAGGATTTTCCAGTAGAAAGAAATTAAGAAAAATGAGAACAGTCGGGCCGAGATTCAAGAAGCCAATGAAGCCAAACTTTCAGCATTGATTGAGAAACTTTTTGACATCGCAGTTTAAATGCCATAAATCTGATAGATAATGAAGAAGACAAGATGTTTCTATAACTTAAGCAGCAAAAGAAACAACCTAGCTGTATTGGGAAATCGAAAAGGTGCTACTTCAAAAACAGAAGAAAATGAAGAAAAAGAAACACTGAAGAGGAGAAAGCAACGATCCAAACTTGAAGATGCCCTATTGGAGAAAGCAATGTTAGCAAGCAGCAGTAGAGAAGAAGAGGAATATCCAAACTCTAGTAAAAAAGATGATGTTCGACTTCAAAAGTGAGGTCGCAAAAGTGTTATATCATCTCAGCCAGATGCAATGCTCGGTAGAAACAGATTCAGAGACAGATGTGTCATGATCCTCTTCGAGACTTCCTAGGCCTGTGGACAAGATCCTCGAGAGCTAGTTATTAACAGATCAACCATCCGCCGTCAGCGTCAACAATATAGACAATGCATAAAGACTGCTACTCTCATTAAAGAGTCATTCAAACCAAAGAGAATTATAACAGTTCACTCGTATGAGAAGCTAATGAGTGATACTAGTGGAGGCAATAAGATAGAGAGGCTGTCCATTTTAGTATCGACCGTGGGAGAGAAGAAATTACTAGAAATTCAAGTTATCCTCTGAGAGTAGAAGGACTACCACTCACACCGTGTGCAGTAGCGTGAAAGAATTGGGTCTGGAAAACCTGTACCGTGCCATGTGTTTTGACATTACCAGTTCCTAAGAAGCATATCACATTCTTGAACATCTGCTAGGCCATAGTCTTCTACACTTCGGATGTCGATATCACATACTGGAACTTATACTGTATTGTTTATAGTGTTTTGTTTCCTACCTTTGGAGATTGCTTAGGATCTATCTACTCACCAGACATTCTCATGTTCAATCATTTCAACCAACAGTGACCACTGCAAGTATGAGGATGTCTGTTCAGACGATTTTGCAGCAGCGGCAATTGGTGATGGATGAAGTTATTTTTTCTGTGAACACCAACCGCAGGATCATAAGCCCCGAAATGATTAACGTAAACTGCTCTTGCTAGTTTTTTGGGAAGTTCACAATCTGGTCTATCAACCCAGATCAAGTTCCAAGCTCCTAGGGCAATGCATCAAGCTCGCTGAATGGAGAAGGCAATCTACAGTCTTAAGGTTTGGTTGTTCCGTAGCCAATTTAATCCGACAGAGAAAGAGTCCCAAGGATTGCAAGATCTTAGAAATTTCTCGTAATGATTTATGTTATATTCTGGTTCCTTCCACTCCAGGCTTCTACAGTAGCTAGAAATAATCAACTCCTTGTGAGACTTTGTGCTTATCCTCAACGTGAGATTGGTGAAGCAAGATCACACAAAGCGATCTGTGGCACCTGTCAGAAGATTTGATTCTCCTCAATCTCTTTAATCCAGAGTTAGATTCTAACACAAAACGAGTTATGGTGCAATCTTCAGCAGAGATGACAGAATGAGGTCTATCAATTCGAGTAGAGGTGGACTTGTCGATGGTAGAAAGAAAGAAAGTCGTCGATTTTATAACAAAAAGAAACAGAAATATATTTGCTCTTTTTCGTCCTAGATAGTTTCTTCAGTGAAGGCCTCGATATGTGTAATGTTAGGAATGACTTGAAGATCGATAAGGCAATTGTTTGCTCATTAGCAACCACAAATGATCATGCATAGCGTGGTGTCGCCCTAGTGCGAGAGCAACTTAGTCAGGACGCTTTAAGACTGAAGAACGGTTGCAGTATGCAATCCAAGTAATCGAAAACACACGGGAAAAGTTTCTTGTTGAAAGGAAAGCAACTTTTATTCAGGATAAGTGATTGCATATCTATAAAATAGAATAATGGAGTTACTCACAATCGGAATATGTTGCTCTGTGATAATTCAGTAGAGACTATTCGAACTTTTTCAGTTACATTGACTTACTGCGAATAACTGACTGTGTGAAACATATATATCACTCGAACAATTAGCATTAGGCTTTTACATGGCAAAACTTTAACATTGTTGAGCTACCTCTAAATATTAAAATTTTTACACGATATTTTGCACGTATAATTTCTATACGAAAGCGAAACTTTTGAGAGGGTCAGAGAGTAAATTGCTTTATTTTGAAATTTTACCATATGTATAAGGACCACCCTAATATATATATAAATATATGGAGTTTCAAAAAACACCAACAACGCAGCAATGAGAGGTGATTCCTGACTCCAAGATAAGACAAAAAGTATAGACCTACCTGGGTGTACAAACATTTTCTCTCGGTGTTAAAGCCTGCCGAAAACATGAAAAATGAACTTTAAAGGTCCACAGCCATAACACCATGGACCTACCGTAGTTTGGTCAAGCCTTCACTAAGGAACTATTATGTGTCCTATCGAAATATCCATGTTTCAGAATCCTAGAATACTTCCACAACAATTCTTAAAGAGTTAGTTGGTGAGTACTTCAAATTATATGGCTGTTACAAAACTGCCTCTACAAATACTGTTGGGTCAGTACATATTAGTTCCTAAGTTAAGTCTTGACCCGACTGCGGCAGGTCTCATATTGTTACGAGCTATGGACCTTTAAAGTACATTTTCTCATATTTTCGACAGACTATAACTCCGAAAGGAAGCATTTGTGCACCCAGGTTAGTCTATACTTTTCGTCTTGTCTTGAGGTCAGAAATCACCTTCCAAACTCTGTTACTGTTATTTTGAAACACACTGTATATACACTTACTGATTTAACGAAAGCACTTTACAATTTAAAGAATAGCTCTGAGGCGACGCATAATGGAAATTAGATCTTTAAGTTTTACATCCCACGCTTATGCCTGCTAGGGTAAAGAAGCCGATGATAATGAGAAATTAATAAAATAGTAGAATGAAAAAGTGAGAAGAAACGGAAAAAAGCCCCGAGAAACCGACGTACACGGTGCTTGTCGCGAATCATAATGGAATCATATAGATCATGAATGTTATTACTTGGAATATTACACTGGCGTGTAGTGAGGTACTCAGCGTCATGAGATAAGATGGAGGCAGCAAACTGCAACAGATTCGTGTCTCTAAAACGATTAACATACATTCAGTTTTGTTCAGATTCGTGAATTTTGTGGCCAATGAAGGTTTTTAATTTAATCTTTATGTTCCTCGAGTCACATAGTAACAATTTCAGCTTTGTAAATGGGCACATCATTCTACTGGCATCATTGCCAGGAAATGAAAATGAAAATGATATCTTTGAGTTTTACGTCCCACAGTTATGCCGGTTAGGCTAAAGGAGACGGTGATGATGAGTAATGAATGAAAAGGTGGAATGAAGAAAGTGGGATGAAACGGGAGAACCCCGAGAAAACCCACGCACACGGTGTTTGTCCACCACAAAGTTCACTCTGCAAGGGCCGGGATCGAACCCGGGACCCCAAGCACCAAAGGTGAACGCTCTACTACTGAGCCACCGCGGCCCCTTGCCAGGAAATATGTGGACCATAAAATGCACATGGTCAGAGAAACAGTAAAACAATTATTGGCAGTAACGAAACCGCTAAGTATTCGTACATGACCCATTGAAAAACAAGAATACAGTGATGCACAGCATCACAGTCTCCCTGAACTGTGTATCCATGGTTTCAAAAAAAAAATGAAGGATGACTCGTCCGACTATATCGTACGTTCAGTTATCAGAGATTTACTTTGTTTGCTCGCACTGTTAAAGCGTTATGTCGCTGTATTAGAGGATTAGTACGTGCAATTTGAACCAGTAATGTACATGCCATATAACTTCCAGCGGACTCTGATTGTGCTGTTTAAATTCCTCCATCACTTGTACCGAGCCATACGACATTTCTAAGTGACAATCCGGTTTTAATGCTCGGAGGGGTCTGACACTGACGCTTTCTTTCAAATCTTTCTTACAGTTTGGAGATGTGGTTTTACAATGACATTTGTAAACTGTCATCACCTTAGGCATCTTCCCTTGCGATACGTTCACCGTACTTGGCACTTTTGTCACACAGATACCACATTACAAGTGCCAAGTTTGCTTCTTTCGAAATCAGAGAGGTCGCTTGTTGTACGCTTCACCATCTGCTCCGTTGTACGACAATTATGCACAATACCATTCTACTGCTCATTAGGTAGTAAAGTGTTTGCTCTATCTCTCCACCAACAATAACCCGATGCTGAAGTCGCCGCCTGACTGCTGTCAATACAAATATCTTACGTGTTTCCATGAAATTGATCAGGATATATATATATCCTTATCAATTTCATGAAACATTGACAACATTGACAAACGAAACGTCGATAACCGAAATATGGACTTCCATAACAAATGTAATAAAATTATAATTATTTCTAGTTTGTTGTACGACAATTGTGCACGGAGTCCAAGGCAGACGTTGATGATGAAGTGAATGAAAAGTTGGAATGAAGGAATTGGAGGAAATGAGAGATCCCAGAGAGAATCCAAGCACCCAGTGTTTCACAATCACAAAATTCATTTGGCGCGAACTGGGATCGATTCAGCGACCGTAAGCATTCGAGCTCAACACACTATTACACAACCTCCGCGGACCCCAAACATCGACAGCGAAATCAGCGACTCCCGAAACATCGATAACGGTATCATAGATAGCCCAGTCACTCACGTCTATAACATCGACAGTTAAATCATTGACAGACAAATCATCGACACCCGAAACATCCCTAACCACCACAACATAGGTTTCACTCACCACCACCACATCCAAGGATTGGTTTCCAACGTACATTCTACAACCGAAATGTGTATGGATCCTAACATCAACAATCAAAGCATGCATGACCATAATGTCGACAACCGACACACCATCATGTGTTTTGGATATCTCACATTAAACTGTAGCTCCGTGTCTCGTATAGAATCGCTGCTGGAAGAGACGCTAAGCTGCAATCCAACCAACCAATGATACATGATATCGACAGATAAAATAGCCAAGTAATACACTGTATCGTAAACTGGAATATACATTAATAACCAAACATTGACGATAAAAAAACTTTTAATTTTTCAACTGTTATACAATCCTCAGGGAAGAAAATGTAAGCTGGTGCTTTATGTGAAACAGCCTTCTTCTAGTTATTACAGTAGGAAATAATTGTAATAAATATAAATTACAAGTAGTGTTTCATAATGAAAGGCAACACTAATTAATTGAGAATGAAGCTATGGTATATTGCCCAGTGTTCCATTATGATTTTAGTGTAAAATTCTATAATTTATTTTTAGCTAGAAGAAACTAACATAACTTTCACTATCAAAGAGATGGTGAAACATATGTTTAGAACTGAAAGTAAGACGTACTTCTAAGGCTGACAAATTGCCGTGAATCCTCGAAGTTGGAATATGTTCATACGAGATCTAGCATACTGTACAAACACGGAAAAGGAAAATTGTAATATAGCATTCCATCCACTGGAAATAAGATATTTTCTAATAATAATTTACCAACATTTGTTACAATAATAATAGTCATTTTCTGTCATAAACAGTACAGTAAAAAGCTAATTGACACATTAAATAAAACATTGCAACATTTTCATTACGATGCGATTAAATACAGTCTTACTACCATTTACTGTGTTAAATAGTATAAGGTGCTTAAATTCACTGATTCAACAGGAAGGAAACAAACTATTGTATATTGATGTTGCGTATGACAAAATGTATTTCTTAAAGCGGAATCCGATTCATTATTCGCGTTTTATCTAAGACTTAATACACCAACTGAATTTAGCCACTTAGCTGCAAAAGAATACACGACACACACTAATTCTAATTCAAGAATGAAATAAAAAAAATCAGAAAAGAGGAAATTACTTGCTGTAATATGATATTACTGTCCTTACACATTTTCATATTTACTTATATTAGGAGAAATCTTCAATTGAACCGTTTCTAAGAAAATGGCTGTGGTCATACTCTACTTAGTCGTAAAGACAGGTACTAAATATATACTTTATTTTGTCTCCATTGACGACTTTTTTAATATATCGATATGGGGTGGATGTTAAGAGTCGTTTCTTCTTACGAGATTTTGGATGCCACCGAGTGTGACAAACCTTTAAATTTGAACGCTTTCAGTTTATCCCTGTGACCCAGGGGTCACCCACTTATCACGAATATTCCAAATAGTGGATTCCCAAATAAATATAGTATGTGTTAGCAGAAATATCCAACTTTGAACCATTTCTTTAAAAAATGGTCCCGGATTAGATTTTATATAGTCGTAACGAAAACGATTGAACTTTTATTTTGACTTATCACCATTCATAGCCTTTTTGATGCATCTATATGGGATGAACGTTACTAGTCAATTTTTCTTACGAGCTTTCGGATGCTGCTTTGTTTGACATACCTTTGTATTTGAAATTTTGGTTAACTTTGGTCTGTGGACATCACCAGTCCCCATATACTATGAATATCTTAAACAGTAGCCCCTCATAATTAAGGTATTACGTGTTATCGTAAATCTCCAACACTGAAGCGTTCCAGAGAAAAAATTCCCGTGGTCAAACTTTGTGTGCGTACATGTATAATTATACAGAGTTATAAATTTTATTTAGAATTAAAAGTGTGTGCATCAACCATGCAAGATTGGACATATTCTATTCAGTTGATGAAAATGAATGATACAATTATGAATTAATCATGGATGAATGCCTGCATACAATATTTTAGTTGTTTTATATATTTATTTTTCTTTCCTTTTCATTAATTTTGTATTTTCAAATTTACTTTCTTTTAGGAGTGAATAATTGAATAATTTTCCAGCCAGAAGTTAGTACGATGCGAGATCAACATTTTAACAATTTAAAACCAATGATAAATTTCCTATTACGCAAGGAAATTCTAAAGTAAAACATTGTAGTGTTTGGTTCTATCATAAGAATTCTGCAGAAGTTAATTACATCAGAATAAACACTATTCAAATCATACTAGCAGATGTAGCTAAGTAGCAATAGCATTACTTCTTTCTCCATCACTATAACAACTAGAGATGCCATGCACTAGAAAAACACATTTCCATATCCCACTTATGCAGAATGGAATGATTTCCTGGAGTAATAACCAAACGAAGACTGAGCAACGCCTACTTTCAGAAAATTTTATCTGGTAGGCAAAATCAAAATGTGAGACAATTTGCTAAAGGATTGTATTGCGAAAGAGTAGCATATAATGATAATTAACACTGGTAGTGTGAGATGCATTTGGCAACTTTTAGGAGATAAAGCCATTCGGAAGGGACACTGGTACCATGTATATAAATATCAGTGTTAACCTTTCCCGATTCGTAAGTTGGTTATTAATTGAAATAGATATAGTATTTGTTTCCGTATAATAGTTAAAATTTCCCTATTGTTCATGTTCCGGCTATTGATGCAGCTTCCGTGTCGAAATCGTTTTGCATCGTCGGTAGAACGGCTCTTCATTTTACGTATCCTTGGTCTTCTAATTTCGATTTATTCCTCTGATTTCGATATTATATACTATTCATATCTTACTTGTCAATAGTATGTACTATTAAAGTTTTGGCTGACGATGTTATTTATCGTCTATTTTTTTCGATGTTTTCGTTGTCGATTTTTAGTGAATAATTTGGGTACCATTTCGATTGTCAATCGTTTAGTCGTATATATTTTATGTGTCGATGGTTTATTCGTTGATATTTTGGTTGTTGGTGAATTATTGGTGATTATCGGTGATTCGATTGTCGAGGATTTTATGTCGATATTTTGTGTGTCAATGAATTGTTTGACAATGAGTTGACTACCGATGGTGTACGTATCGTTAATTTGGTTGCCAATGACGCTTGACAACAGTGGTTTTGTTACAGACACACTGACACCTGTTTCCTATAGATTTTTAATGTACTGAATTCAAATTCGTTATTAGATTTTTCCCACATAGCTTCAATGTTTTTGTAAATTGCGTTTCTACTTTATAGAACAAAAATTATTTCTACACAACGTTACAAGTGCCCAACAGAAGCAGGACAAACAAAGAATATATGAAAATTGTTTTACCCTTACCTTATCAAAGTTCCTTTACTATATGTTGATAAACACAATATTTAATGTGTTGAAACAACTTACGAAAGATCTTTTGTAGTAAGCGATTCGTAATTCATTGTTACACAGCTTTTGAAAATCTCTCCTAAACCTTTGTGTGGTTATTTTTGTAAGAGTGAGGCAATTTTCTTTATTGTATTATGAGTGCATCTGTAAAGTAGTATTTTAGTAAATGTATTATTCCTTGCATCTGAAACTTTGTTTTCTTACACACTTGTGTTTATTAGTGCAGGATGTCAGTGAGTCATGCTTACAGCTATGTCTTAAAAGTGTATGAATAATGTAATATTTATTAGATTTGCAAGGAGATAACATTTTTGTCTCAAAGACGCAAAATAACTCAACTTATTAGTTTTATTTTGGTTGCAAGATAGGTAACTAGAAGAAGCCGTGGGAGCCACATGTCTCCTGTGTTTTACGTATGTCCTTTTTTACTGGATGGTTGAAAGGAAAGGATCATATAAAACTCTCAGTGCCCATGGCGGTGAGTGAACCGCGTGATCATTTCCCGGACTGTTACTTCTGTATGACTAAAATTGCAGCAACAACAGTTAAGATCAGAAATATTGTCGCCTGTCCCAGCATTCCATCGGTATTACGCCCAGTGCCCCATAGTGAAGAATTTCGCGTTCTAGTGGTACCTGGCAAATGGTACTTAGAGGAAGAAGAAAAACGGATGTAGGTGTATGTATTGCTAGATGACGAAGGAAGAAAAGATATAAGTTTTCAAGAAACCAACGAACCTTATCTTATCAACCAATCAGAATTAAACGATCTAGTACGGGACCTTCCTTTGTCCGAAAAGCAGACTGAGTCATTGGCATCAAGAGTGGAAGGTTTACATCTTTTGAGTGCTAGGATATGTAGACACCAAGATATGTACTTTCCAGCAAAGACAAACGGAATTTAAAGTTATTAAGACTGCAACTTGGTTTTAAAAGGTTTGCTGTTTCCTGTGCATTTTGATATAGTAGAAACTCTAAGGAACACTACGTTAAACAACATTGGCGAAAGTGAGAAACATTTGTAGTTGTCGAGAAGAACTTGGGCAGCAACCATTAGTTCCTTCAAGAAGAGCATTCTGCCTCCATTAAGCTGGGACTCGTGAAAAAAAATGTTAATGCTATGGATTACAAAGGGGAAGGCTCCCAGTGCCTACAAAAAATTAGCTAAAATTAATCATTCAAAAATAAAAGATGTCATCTTTATTGGTCCCCCAAGTTTAATATTACTGCACGATAGACCTTTAGAAAGTGGCTTGAATCGAAGGGGCGGCTGCATGGCAATCTTTTGCCAGCATCGTCAGAAACTTTCTTGGTGACTACAGAACCGAAAACTATGACGAACTTGTGAGACAACTTTTACAAACCTACAAGGAAATGCAATATCACACGTCACTCAAAATTCATTTCTTACATTCTCACTTGGAGTTCTTTCCCAGTAACCTTTGAGCTGTCAGTGGTGAACATAGGGAAAGGATTACCAAGAATTGGAAATCATAGCAAATCTTTGTAAGGGCAGAAAGAACTCCAAGATACTGGTGGATTTTTGCTAGAACAAAAAACTTGCCTTCCTAATACAACATACCGAGAAGTTCAACAATGCATACATTTAGATGAGTACACATAATATACAATGCGCTATACTATCCCTAATATATAATAGGGTTTTTACGTTGTAGATTGGAGTGTGAGTTACTCAAAAACTGAGAAAGATAGACAGGCACTGAAAACAATTTTGAAATCAGCGGAAATGATCAATAAGGAACACATTTTAATTCTCTTGTGACAAACACAAAATTGAAATTTGTTCCCTAGTGTTTGCTAAGTTACGTTCGCTGTAAATGATTTAGGTATCGATAAAGTCGTCGGTGTCGAATAATAGGTTGTCAATGATTTGGCTTTAAATAAAATGGCTGCCAACGATTTGGTTGTCGATAACTTGGCTGTCAATGATTTCGTTGTTGATGACTTAGCTGTCGATGATTTCGTTGTTGATATTTTAGGTGTCTATGAATTGTTAATTCTCGATTTGAATGTTGATATTTTGGTTGTCAATGAAATGTGCCACCGACGATTTTGCCGCCGATGACTTGGTTCTCTACCATTTCACTATTGCTTCTTGACTGTCGATGATTTGGTTGTAAATAATTTGACTTTTGATAAATTGATTGTCGATAAATTGGTTCCCGATATCTTTGGTTCCTGATAACGCGCTGTCGATGATTGTTTCTTTATGTCTTGGCTGTCGATGATTTGGTTGTTGATGACTTATCCATGTATGATTCTTTGATGAATTGACCATCGATGATTTGGTTGTTGACAACTTGACCATCTATGATTTGACTGTTTATGACTTGGCTGTCGATGATTTGGTTGTCGATATTTTAGATGTCGATGGTTTGGATGTCCACATTTTGGCTGTCAATGAAATGTACCATCGATGTTCAGTGACGTTCATGATTTCGCTTTCGATTCTTTGAAGTCGGTGATTTGGAAGTCAATTAATTGTTTGTAGACAATTTTGCTGTCGCTTCTTGGCTTTCGATAATTTGGTTTTCGATTATTTGACTGTGCATGTTTTGACTGTCGATATCTTATTCATCGATGATTTGGTTGTCTGTAATTTGGCAGTCGAGACTTGACAGTTGATGATTTCGATATCGATAAATTGTCTGTCTATAATGGAGTCGTTTATATTTTTTTATCAATTGTTTATATGTGATTTTGTGGTCGATATTTTAGGTGTGTGTGTGATGATATGTTAGTTGTCGATGATATGTACCGTAGAAATTAAGTGCTATCAATAATTTGGCTGTCGATAATTATGCTCTCGATAAGTGATTGGCGATAAATTGGTTCGAAGGTTTGGTTGTTGATAACTTGATTGTCAAAGAATTGGTTGTTGATTATTTGGTTGTTTATAAATTGGTTGTCGACGATTTAGTAGTTGATGATTTAGTGTCGATGATTTGGCTGTTGATTATTTGATTGTTATTATTTCAGATGCCAATATTTTAGATGTGATTTGGTCATCAATATTTTAGATGTTGATCAACTAGTTGTCCATGAACTGGCTGTCGATGATATGGTTGTCGATCATTTCGATGTAGACAATTTGGATATTGATATTTCTGTCATTGTTGATTTGGTTGCCGATAAATTAGCAATTAACGATCTTGAAGTCGATGAAATGTACCATCCGTGTTAAGTGCCGTCGATGAAATGTCGAGTCGAAATTATTTTGTATAGATAACTTAGCCTGTTATCAATGAGTCCTCTAATTGCACAATGGAAGAGACGCTGGGTACAATGATACAGCAAAGCGTCGAAATCACTTAAAACACATTAAAACATTTCACGAGGAGTGTGATTAAAGATGAGAGTTCAACGGTGTAAGGGTGTTTATCATATCATGTCATAGTGCACTCATGCAATTCAGTGTGAACATAAACCACTAAGTTTATTTGGATATTCTCATTGAACAGATTTCCCTAAAATCCTCATTACGAATGTACGACAAGTATATTTTCCATCTTTCAACATTACAACTGCAGTATTCACAAAGTTCAAACCGTTATGGCCTGCAAATTTTATAGGCTTAAATCTTATTGAAAATCATAGGGACTTCTTGAAGGAGCAAGTAATAGAGAGAAATATGCATCTTCGTACATTGGCTTTAATGATGAGTAATAAGAGCTCTACTGATAAGCAAGCAGATTTCCTCGATTCGGTATATTTACAGAAATACCAGGAAATTCTGCATGCCGGAATCGGTGGTAACTAGTCTCAGTTTTACGGGTGAATCTTTCCGTGCTTATCACTGAGTCTAGAATAGTGATAGGGATAGATTTTAAACAATTATGATCCATCAAGTACAATGACTGAAATATAACAATTCAAAAGAGTACACTTTTATGTGCATCTGTAAGTATGCATTTAATTTAGATCTCTCATTAATAATAATTTAAATATGTGAGTTATCGCAAATCTATGTTTATACAATTTTGGTTATGATAGTTGGTAGATTGCCTTCGATGATCTGCACAGTCCCTTGATCTTAAGACTGCTGCTGTATTTCAAAAATGTCTTAGATTTTTTTAAGTTCTCAAATCCACATTCATATTACTCAAATATAAAAAAAATCATACAAAGTTGCGTAACGTCTTTAATTATTCAAATTAGTATAATTTTATAACATGAAGGAAATATGAGCAATTAAGTAGGTGCATGTACAAAATGATCATTTTAATCTCATACTGTGTAGTAATGAAACATTTGTTAATGCTGCTACCATACTGCAACTTCTAGAGGAAGCTGTTCGAAGGATTCATGCTCGTATAAACACGAACATCAACTGATGACAAAGCATACATATGTGAAATGTTAAGTGATCATCGCTACTCTACCTGACACGTCATTATCTAGGTGTGTCAATAAATTGATCGAGCAAACATTTCAGCTGCTACCTTCCTTAATTATAAACTATAACATTTAAGTTACAAATTCAGTGTAAATGTTGTTCTTTACAGACAGGAAACTGTGTGAAGCCTCAACAGGAACATTACCTTATCAAGCATATTCTTAGTATCCACTATAGTATACACGAGGAGTGTACAGAAAGTAACACACGTTTAGGATTTAAAAGAAGAAAACTGAAAGTAGACATATATTATCATACAATTTGAAGCAACACTCTTAGATTATTTTTCTACATAATCGCCGTACAGTTTTAAGCATTTATCATAGTGACAAACAGGCTTTCGAACACCATTGTCATAAAAATAGTTGCCTTGCCACCTGCAACTTCAACATTTCCCTTACGGCAGCCTAAAGGTCAGCGTCAACAAAGCGCTGCGTTGCTAACTAGATCCTTGTGTGATAGTCGGTTAATGTGAAATCCTGGCTATATAGTGGATGACCAAAATGCATCCTAATGTAAGGCCTCAAAAAGTTTGTGGGTTCGCTGGCCGAGTGTGGGTGACCGTTGTCATAAATCAGCAGGACTTTTACACACAGTTATCCTCGGCGTTTCCTTTGAATTGTTCTTCGCAATTTATGTAATTTTTCGCAAAATTTCATAGCAGTAATATCAACAAAATATATACTAGCACTATGTCTTCCCTATTCCGAAACACGGTAACCATAAATTATCATGCAGACATGATTTGTAAACGGTTCTGTCTTTTCTTGTTTCCTTTCTTTTTCCTTCTTATCTTTGTGAACTGCTAAGTAATATCGCGGACTGTTTTTTTTTTTTTTAAATTTTGTTCCAAAATTAAAGTGCGTAACCTAAGTCTCGTTTCTAGTAAATGTGATCAATCTTTGTTACAAGCCTCAAGAAATTCCAAGGCAGCTCCATTATCTGAGTTTTGTGTTGCTCTATCAACACTTTCGGAACCCATCTTGCACAAAGCTTATGATATCCTAACTTTTTCGTCATAGTTTCATGCAATAATTTCCGTGAAATTTTGCGAAAACTCAAACGTCAGCTTTGATATTGTAAAGCGGCGATTTTTACAAATTTTCGTCATTGATTTTTGCGAGCAGTTCATTTGTCAGAAAGCTCAGTCACCTACTTCGGTTTTCATTGTGAACGTTTGTACGGCCGTCAATTAACATGAAGCATAAAAGCCTAGCTTCACTTTCATTTATCATATTTTTACGTAAGTTTAACACAGTTGCAGATGAAAATTGGTTTAGTATTTCTCGACAACAAAAACCTTATGACCAATCTCACTTCACAACTGTTAGGATTTATAATCAGACCATTCATGCTAACAATGCATCATGAATAGAACAGAAGCAACATGAACTTCACGCGTCCACAGCTGGATGTGTACTGAAGAGGATCAAGTTATTGCACAAAATGGCGGCGCTCGTTCAGTTTCTAGCGGCACCCGACCGAAACGTTAGTGACGTTTTGGATAGTGCTTGTATATATACGTTCATGGGATCTCTGGTTATAGGTTATTGATTCCATTTCGCATCAAGTGAGTTTTCAGATAGACAAATGTGAGCGTAGATTTTTTAATATTCTTATTGCCTCGAAACCTAATGATAAGCGTTAAACTTCAAATAATTACAATAATTTAGTAAAATTATTGTTATTCTGTACAGAAAGATTAGTTATTGTATTCACAAAACGTCAAACAATAAAAAACATTTTTCCATACTTATCTCTGCGTTGCTTTCAAAGTGAATCGTCCTGATCTTTGAGATCATAATTTGAAACTGTAAGAATATTTGCTTAGAAACAAAGGAATATGGCATGTTATGAGCTAAATTGTGCTTCTTTTTCGCCACATGTTTATTTTCTATGTACTCATAAACAATTGATAGTTCAGAGATCTAATTTAAATATACCTAAAACTGAAATTTGTGATTTTTTCAAATCATGTGAAATGAATAAATTGTTTTATGTTCTAATTAAATACTGAAAACTAGAAACACATATATTATTTATGGATTATGCAAGCAGCAAAACTATCGATATCGAGTTTGCAAAATAAGAACATACAAATCATTGATATTGTAAAACTATCAGAGCCTGAACCTTTGAATAAAAGTATTAGGAACATAGTTACTTTAGGATGAAATTTCTTTTTAAAAAAATATATCTATATATGGAAACAAGAGATGGAGAACATCCATCTGAATTTACTGGTATCACATTTTGACGTGAATTGCAATACGTAAAGAGTGTATTTATCCGAAGCTGTAGGATAGTCTAAGGACGTTTATTATGATCTTTATCCGGTGCCAAAGACGTAACTTCCTGAAGACCATTATCCTCAATTGAATATTATTTATTGCGGTGATTGTATCAAAGTACTCAACCTATGTGAACATATTGCTCGCTCTTGTATTGGTTCTTTTACCAAGAACACTTACATTTCACTCTAAACATTTCCGTCCAATCTTCAGATCTCATTTCATATATCTTTCCAATTTATCTGTTCTCGTTATACATTTCGCACCTGAATATCCGTGTCATGCTTAACATTGCACTCGAATTCTCTGCCCCTTCCTTTTACAAGTGTTTTCAACAAAATTAACACTTTACCTCCTGCGTCTATACAGAATGGATCATTAACGTTCATAATCTTGCAACTGTCAAACTGCAAAAATACAGAACGCTGAAACTTCATACGGTGCAAATATAATACTGAAGCATTGTTTTATATACTGTGTCCAACATATACTTGTATTTTTTTCAAATAGCGTTAGTCAAGGTTATTGCATATTACAAATCTACATTTAAAGCGAAGTCTTAAAATACCATACATATTATGCAGTATTGCAAAATAAGAACGTTACAGAATCAGAAATATCGAAGAAAATATACATCTTGGAAGCTTCTGCAACAGATTGGTTAGGCTTAGTTTAACGTCCCACAGTTATGCCTGCTGGCTAAAGGGGACGTGGTATTACTAATTAGAGTGGAATTGGAACCACTTGGATCGTCTAACTGTATCCCCGCCGGAAATCGAGCCCGACACCACGCGAACCGAAGTCAAGCGAGCCACCCAGTATACCAAGCGGGGATTCTTTTCTACAACAGTAATAATGAAAATGACACGGAAATCCGAAGTATTTTAGTACCGAATACTACGGTAATCATATGGCGTATTTTTACTTTGAAATTTAATTTTTCAAAGACCTTCATTTCGAAAAAAAATGTTTAGGTAAATATCACATCAATTCCACAGATAGTTTTCAATATTTATAAAAATTATATTGGCGTTAACGGCAATTTGATATCCCAAACAATTTCGGGGATATGAAAAGATTGGCTAAGTTAGTAATTTTGCTTAAAATGAAGTAATAGCGGGAATTTTTAATAAACAATTATTGATTTACTTTGCTTCTAGAACATTGCAATAGTCCTTCTCGGTAGGTGTAATTGTAACAAGTACTTAGAATTACACAGTTTCGAATAGTGTTGCAAACTTTACTATTATTTACCATGTCCTCAGAACGGTTTCAAATATCGAGTTGCTGGATGCGGCATTACGATATTTACATGTATTGAAAGCAATTATTCATTTGGATGAGGTACATATTTAAGTACTTTTTTAAAAAAGAAGAATTTTGAAACAAAGTGAGATTTTCAATCTCTTGTGCTTTTGTTCCTATTCATTTGAAATCTGTGATATCATTATCATAGCATTAGACACTAAAGTATTTTGGTATGTATTACTCTGTCTGTCTCATTGTGTTATTACTGCTATAGAAGAGACTAATATGTTTGTGATACTGTAGCATCCTTAGTATACAACAATGAATAACAAATATGATATTGTAAGTCTTTGTTTGTCATGTAAATTTGAAATATGCAACGTTAATACCAGACATAGTGCCATTTAATAATAATAATAATAATAATAATAATAATAATAATAATAATAATAATAATAATAATAATAATAATAATAATAATAATAATAATAATCATAACTAGGATGGGTTGACAACTTTATTAACTTGATGACATCACTTGCTATATAAAACATTGTACCTCTTTATTTATTTCCATTGAACAAATTTTCAACGTTTTCTTTGTTTACATGACTAAAAGTTATAAAAGCCTATCAAGAGAAATGAACCATCCTTTACAGCAACGCAAATTCCAGTTTCCTGTCAGTTTAATTCGTGTTTTAAAATTTTAGCTAGTTATGGGGCGTTTACACTTGGTCGATTTAGTCGAATGACTAAATCGATTTAGTCGCACGACTAAATCGACTCGTTGCATTTGCCACTAAATCGAAGCAACTAGGCCGAATCAGATCAATGGATGTGTTCAATTATTTCAACCACAGAAAATAGAACGTCTTTCAATTCAGTTGCCAGTCGATTAGTCGCCTTCGATCAACAAGCGATTAAGTTGAAGCCCCGTTTACACGGTCGATTAAGTTGAAAGTGACGTCAATTCAACTGAATCGAACGCAAATCGACTAAGTGTAAACGCCCCATTATAGTATATGGCTAGCAAATAAAGGGTAGGCATGTGAAATAAGTACCCATGTAGCAAATAAATATATATTTTATATATATTTTAAAATGAATATATTTTATCTTAAATATATTTTAAGATGACTACAAATATTGTTAGTATTCTCGGGTTGAGGGTGCAAAACTTGTTCATTATTGTTAGCATTGGATGAACAACAACAATATTTGTTATTTGTTTTCCATCATATATTGTCATGTATCAATAGAATAATAAAATCAAAGATAGAACTTGTTCCTTTGACGCTAAATCCATGTCAAAAAGCCTTTACTTGTTGTCCCTTTTATTCTATGGTGACAAAGGTTGAAAACAAAAATAGTTTATTCCAATCACTTTTGGTTCGATTAGAGACCTAACGAAGGAGATTGAACCTATTCTGGAAAGATTGGATCGATTACGAAAGTCCGCTTCTTGGTATCTTTAATCCTTCTTGTTCTTCGGAAATTAGTATTGAAGCGGGAAGAATAGTAGATTTGAGCGTTATTTAGTTTTCGGTTAAAGTGGAGTGTTGCTATAAGCTGCCTTGAGACGCTCAATCGTTTGCAAAAGAAAACAGTTCTCGCTATCTATTACCGTGTTTGTTATGTGGGCGTATACACGTTATAAACGGAAATGACTGATTTTTAGCATTGTCAATTTATATAGAGCTTCAACGAAGGAGAGATGTTAGATTACTATTATCAACAGAAATTGCAAGCTTTGTTTGTGTTCAGGTATCAAAATTTGGATGAAAATATACAATCGGATACATTCCAACCATCCACTTACAAATAGAACTCTAAAATATGGTGTGTTTACACCTTTGTATAAAAACAAAAGATTTCTTCTCGTTCACTCATATTTGGAGCATGCCGTGTGTCTGCTCGTACGAAGCAACTCAGGTACTTCTTTCAACATTCATAATTTCGATCTCGATTAAGGTAGTGCAATGAAACTTGCCTGGGTCACTATCCTTCGCCAGGTCATGGCATATTTCAAATTTCGGTATTTAATCTCACATTATGTATGAGATAGAGGGTTGTGAAAAATAAAAACATAAAGGAGAATGCTCAAATTTTGGAACTCATTCATCGAAATCTATAAGATACTTCCTGTAAAATGTATGCGGCACGGTGGCATGGAGCACGGTGGCTCAGGGGTAGAGTGTTTACCTCCGGTGCGTTGGATCCATATTCTATCCTTGGCCAAGTAAGTACTTTGTGGACAGCATCATATCCGTGAGTTTCTCGGGGTACTCGGTGTTCCATGCCAGAGAGGTTAATACTATTCTTCATTATTTTTGAATTAAGTGTTATATTAAATTTCACAAGCTGGAATAAACCAATACTGATATTGAATGCATGAAATCTATGAATCAACCATGGAGGTGTAAAAATTGCTCAAAAAAACAGACGCACTAGTATGCACGCGGAAGTTGCTCAAGATCCCGATATTCCATCTTTGAGAGATATCTACAAATTGCTTAAGGATCTCAAAGACGAAATGACGAAATTAAAAAGCTCTAATAAAGAACTTGAACGTGAACTGGGAAAATCATTAGAATTTGCTCACCAGAAATTAGATGAAAGTACAGAACTAATAAAAACTCAAACTGTGACAATAAATGAGTGTGTTGTTAAAATTGATCAACTAAAGGAAGAAAATTCACTTTTAAAGAAAGAATTAAATGAAACGCGCTTATTGCTTGATGATGTAGATCAATATAACAGGAGAAATACTATTGAAATATCTGGTATTCCACAGTTACCAAATGAAAATACTTATGAAATTGTAAAAAGTGTCGGTCATGCTTTGGACTTAGATGTAAAAGGGAAACAATTGAGGTATGTCATAGGTTGAAACAGACTCCAAATCAGCCTGAAAGTGGTATTATTGTTAAGTTTGTTAGGAGAGTTGATAAAGATGAATTTTTGGGAAAAAGGAAGGTTAAAAAAATTTTGAACGCAATTCAAGTTGGCTTCAGTAAAGACCAACCCGTGCACATCAATCAAAGTCTAACACGACATAGAAAGAATATTATGAGACAAGCTAGGAAAGTTAAACGGGAAAAGGGTTATGCTTATTTGTGGGTGGATGATGCAGGTACGATAAAAGTGAGAAAAAGGGTAGATGATAGGAATGTATTTGTATTAAAAACACTTGAAGATGTTTCAAATATATAATAGATGGATTGTCATAATGGCGTGACTGTTTATTATCAGAATGTAAATGGTTTGAATACTAAAATTAATTAGTTTTATCTGAATAGCTTGTCTTGTGAATATGACATTATTGTATTAACAGAAACATGGTCGCATGATGGAATTACAAATAATGAATTATTTACTGATTCTTACAAAGTTTATCCTACTGATAGATTAAATAAAAGAGGTGGTGGAGTGCTGATTGCAGTAAAAGAGGATATCAGCTCTTATAGAATTGATCAGGGTAATGCAAATGAAGTTATCTGTGTTAGAATAATTTTAAACCACCAAGTATATTACATTTTTGGAATTTATTTTTGCCCTGCGTCTAAAATTGAAAGTTACATATCTTTTTATAATTTATTTGAAACAAATTACGAGTGGTTTAATGAAAATGTAATTGTAATAGGAGATTTTAATTATCCTTTAATCACTGATTCTAAATATGATCTTACAACAGGAGGGACTTGTTCTAAAACGCTATCAGATTTTTTCAATATTTCTGGTTTGTACTCACTGAATAATATTAGGAATTGTAATTATAGAACTCTTGACCTAGTTTTATCGAACTTTGAAGAAAGAATTGAAATCTTCAAAGAAAATGACCCAATGGTTAAACCGGACAAACACCATCCTCCATTAATTATTATGATTAAACAAGAAAGAGTAATTAACTATATAAAAAATAATATACTATTGAACGAAATTTTAAATGAGCGGATTTCATGCAATTCTATAAACTCTTAAGTGAAGCCAACTTTAACGTTGTAAGTACCTCCTGTAATGTAGAGGACGCAGTCTATAACTTTTATCAGATTTTGAACTCAATATTTGATGTAAGTGTTCCCAGGAAAAGGATATATACTCAAAAGAAATATCCATATTGGTTCACAAAGAATATTATAGAGAAATTAAAATTAAAAGAATATTATAGAAAAAAGTCTAAACTTTCTGAATATTACAAATTTATGTTCGTACAGATCAGGAGAGAATTAAAGAAAATGATAAATATTGCATACTCTGATTTTGTAAAGCAAGTTGAAAAAGACATTAGAGGTAATATTCGTTCTTTTTGGAATTTAGTTCAAAATAAAAAGGAAAAAATGAGAAATAATAATAGTATACTAAAATATCACACTATACAGTATCATAAAATATCATATCATCCTATAATAGTATACTAAAATAATGTATTGGAAACTGGTAAAAGTATAGTTGAAGGGTATGCCCAATTCTTTCAATCTGTATATGAAACCTCCCCCAATACCATGGACTGCCCCACTAGTGAAAATATGTTTGTTTCTCATAGTTTAACTTTAAATAGTGTATCCATCAATGAATATAGAATTGCTATAAAGAAACTTAAACCAAAAAAGGCTGGTGGACCTGATGGATTACCTCCTTATATACTTAAGACATGCTCTGAACTACTTATGAATCAACTTTGCTCCATCTTTAATATGATTATAAAAACTAGTTGTTTCCCTACATTATGGAAAACAACTCGAGTATGTCCTGTTTTGAAATCAGGAGATAGCAAAGTAATTGAAAATTATCGACCCATAGCAATATTATGTGCACCAGCAAAAATATTTGAACAAATTTTGTTTGATCGAATTCTAAAGCACGTCAAACCATATATTTCGGAATTTCAACATGGGTTTTACCCTGGCAGATCTACAATGACAAATTTAATTAATTACGTTCAATACATATATACTATTTTCCATAGGCGTTCATCTGTCTACTCAGTCTATTTTGACTTTTCCAAAGCATTTGACAAAATTGATCCTAATACTAATGAATAAACTTGATAAATTTGGATTATGTTCACAATATATAAAACTCGATCATACACTACGGATCCGGTGCAATATGTGATGTACAAACAATTTAAGTCTGTAGAATATAGATGTAATACTGGAGTACCTCAAGGATCCAACCTTGGACCTCTTCTTTTTATATTGTATATTAATGATATATTTAATACTGTTAAATATGCCAACTGCCTAATGTACGCAGATGACATTAAATTATTTATCGAAGTAAATAATCAAAGAGATAGCCTATATCTACAACAAGACATTGATGAATTATATAACTGGTCAGTAAGAAATAGAATTCATTTTAATGTTAAGAAATGTAATTATATTGTGTTTAGTAATATTAAGCACAGCCCGGAAGTTCAATAAACAATTAATAAACAGTTAGTTCAGAGGCTAAATTATATTAAGGACTTGGGTGTAACATTTGATTCAAAACTTACGTTTAACAATAATCTGGATTATATAGTAAAATGTGCATACAAACAATTAAGTTTTATTTTCAGAAATGCTGCAAACTTTAGAACTATTGATTCTAGTAAAGTTTTATTTAATAGTCTAGTAAGAAGTAAGTTGGAATACGGATCCTTAATATGGAAAACTTCTACATTCTCCCATTCCAATAAAATAGAAGCAGTTCAGAAACGTTTTCTACGTTATTTGTATTTCCAGAAGTACCACATCTCACCTACAAGATATAGAATATCATACCAGCATTTACTAAATGAATTTGAGTATACTAAATTATCTAATAGAGAAAACTAAATGAACAAATAATTTATACAAACTGGTTAAAGGTATATAAGATAACAGTTCGTTTCTGGGACTATTAAAATTTAACACAAAAATGGCTAATACTCGACAGAGGTGCTTATTATTATATGATACACCTAGAACGGAGCATTACGGCAGTTCACCATTGATCCGAATGTGCAAAACATATATTATATCACAAAAATTGCTGTATTTAGATTTCAATATGTCATTTCGAACCTATTGTGAATTGTTGGGACAAAATGTTTTATGAATTCCTAAAAGCATATTTACATGTTTATGTATAAAAAAATTAATTTCATGTATTTTTGCTACTGTAGCTATTTCAGTTTTAAATCGTTTGCTATATATTAATTCTATATATTTATCTATATTCTTATTACTTTTTTTCTTTTCTTTTAAATCTATTACAATAGTAAACTTGTAAAAAATATTGTACAGGTCTTCTGTAATTGGAGAATATATTCTCTGTTGAAGACAATAAATAAATAAATAAAATAAATAAAAAATAAAGTTGTCAGAGATTCAAGAAAAAATTGGAAAGAAAAAAGGTTATATTTGTGGAGTTAGAGAGTTACATTGGAGAATATATTCTCTGTTGAAGACAATAAATAAATAAATAAAATAAATAAAAAATAAAGTTGTCAGAGATTCAAGAAAAAATTGGAAAGAAAAAAGGTTATATTTGTGGAGTTAGAGAGTTACATTGGAGAATATATTCTCTGTTGAAGACAATAAATAAATAAATAAAATAAATAAAAAATAAAGTTGTCAGAGATTCAAGAAAAAATTGGAAAGAAAAAAGGTTATATTTGTGGAGTTAGAGAGTTACATTGGAGAATATATTCTCTGTTGAAGACAATAAATAAATAAATAAAATAAATAAAAAATAAAGTTGTCAGAGATTCAAGAAAAAATTGGAAAGAAAAAAGGTTATATTTGTGGAGTTAGAGAGTTACAGATCCGGAGAGGAATTTTGGTGGCCAAAGAGGGCGGTGAACTCTTAGTGAAAATAAATCCCTCTTATTTCTTTAGTTTACGTGCTCTGAGAGTTAATTCAAAGTATATTTTACGTCTGTTTTCTCATTTAGTTCTTCCTGAAATATTTCTTTTTAAAAAAAGAAAATTATAAAGAGAGAAAATTAATAGTGTTGGACAAATCCGATATTGAACTAGAGCGATTGCTGGATTTGACCTTGTTTCAGCCGGTAATTCGAAAGAATTGTCCAAACGTAAAGTTCTTTAAAGGCGTAATTTATTACTTGGATTAGTCAGTATCGCGATTTTTAGAAAAATCTGTCTGGCACTGAGCAAAGAATTGCTTTCTTTATTAGTCATTAATCCAGTCAAAAAAAAGCCAAGGTTTCCATTGAAGGAAGGAGGTTTGAAGGTAAAAACCAAACAATCCAAATATAAGGTGGGTGTCAAATTTGATTTATATTAGAAGAAGTAGTAGTGTCACGTAAACAATGTAAATGTTGTGCAGTTGTCTGTAGAGTTGGTTCCAAAAGGGATAAAATTCGCGGACCTTTGCATTTACTTGAAACCTTAATAATATTCCTCCCACTAAGTGGCGAAATACATTTTGTTGATTCTGACGGAGACCTGGTAATTGAGACTAGAACCATTCCCAGATCCAGTATTTCCAATTTCTAATTTGTCTTTTCTTCGCAGCTAATTTACTCTGTTTTTATACTGAGACAACAATTAATATTCTTTTCAAAGAAAACGAATATTCTCTTTTTTTCTCTCCAGTTGTCAAAAAGGTTTAAGATTTTCTATTTTAGAAAGAACATAGTTAATAGTCAATTTTCGAACTAATACTAATCAGGAATTGTTCTCTAATATTGTAAGAAGGCTGACTTAGACAAAATTTTATTAATTAAGATTTGATGATTGCGAATGGAGTTTAGTAGTAACCTTGATAGAGAGAAACAATAAATTTGTTATTTGCTAAAAAATCAAGATTTCATTGATTATTAATTGTTAAATTTTTGCTTCATATTAAAGTATTTTGACAGATTGGAGTTTAAAGAATATTTGATATTGAAGCCAAAGATAAAGTTAATTGGATGGAAATTAGTCAAATTATTAACTGACAGTGAAAATAGTAATTTCTAATAGTTATTTATTTAATGTTTGAATACAGTGTATATGTACTATCCTAACGTTTTAGCGCATATACACCTCCCTCATTTTGGTTAATAAAATTGTTATTTTTCGAAAAACTGAAACATTGTGTTGTTTGTTTACTCTGTTAATGTTTGAAGTGTTTACCTTGTCTGCCTTTTGAAAGTGAAATATTGGATCTGTGGTCATTCCTTTGCATCGAAGTGTTCTCGCGATACGGAACAGCCCCACTCTCTCAAGCCCGCTTTGACTGGTTTTATCCGACTGAGCCCAGATTGACAGTTTGTGTTATTTACTTTTTTCTTTTTTCTTTTCCAAACTCTCGATTTGCTTTCGAATGGACGAGGCTAGGCGGAAGGGGGCGTTACGAAGAGAAGGCAGGTGTATAATTAAATATTACATCGTTAATGATTCACACCTCGTACGGTACGGTACTTCCTTTAGACATGGAAATTTGACGTTTGGCACTAGTGTAGGTTTTGCAGTACAAATAAAGAAAAAAGTCATACAACTTAAAATTTCCCCTCCATGGAGGAAAGTTAGGGGAAGAAAGTTTAAAAAAAGAAAAACTTATCATTTCACTTATAACAACGATTCAAAACCTATAAGGAACTACTATTTCTAAAGATAGAAAACTGAAATATATCATGAATGAAAGACATAAGGTGCAAATAAGTTAATAAAATATAAATCTTCCACATTTTCTTCTCCGCAGGAGGAGATTAGGAGCAAGGACAAAAACACACACAGACCCTAATATATTGAAAGTATTAGAAACCTATAGCATTCTTCCTGTAAACATGTGTTCTTTCAGATCTGAGTCTCTCTTATTCAAACACACAAAGAAGAATATTTTCTGCAAACAAAAAATTTTTAAATTCCACATAAATGTACGTATTTGGTATAATGAAATTAGCAACTATGGTGCTGAGAATAACCTGCCAGACAAATTCGCCTCGAAGCAATACTGAATAAAATATGTTTCTATCACTGAAGTTCCATTGTGCATCTGGGGCCACGGTGGGTCAGTGGTAGAGCGTTTACCTCTGCTGCTTGGGGTTCCGGGTTCGATCCCAGCTCCCGCCAAGTGAACTTTGTGGTGGACAAACACTGTGTGCGTGAGTTTCCTCGGGGTTCTCCCGTTTCCTCCCACTTTCTTCATTCCACCATTTCATTCATTACTCATCATCACCGTCTCCTTTAGCCTAACCTGCATAATCGTGGGACGTAAAACTCAAAGATTTCATTTCATTTTTTCCATTGTGCATCTCCAGTGACTCCCTACTTTCTTTACCGGTGAGTCCAATGTCGGTATGAGTATCAGTATGAACCGGTAGGCTCTATAATTCATGAATGCGTTAGTGTTGATATCGCAAAGTGACGTAAATTCCAACAGAAGTCGAAAACCCAATCGACACCCCGACAGCGTTGTCGTCACTTCTCGGGTCATCGTGGTTTATTGGAGAGGATTCCTGTGGACACCTTTGAGTGTATCAATCGATGGTCCCAACAATGTAGTAGTCACTTCTCGGGACACCGGGCGGCCTCCGGTAGAGAGTTTTTGATCTATGCTCATGTCTTAACTCTTGCGTAATTCTATGCCGCACACAACCTATGAAACCACGGAGATCCAGCAGGACCCTTACAAGAATTTACGAGAACGGATTGTTTGTTTGTGGTTGGGCGTACTTCCGGTAACCGACGTGCTCGTAGGGCATTCTGCATATTGGAACAACGGGAAGACAAGATAGTTTCCGAATATGCAAATCCGAATGTCGCATTTGCAGTTGTTCCACTGCCAGGGCCCAAAACAGCTAAAAACTGCTGATCGCTCTCTGTTATTTCGACGCTTGCGTCAGCTGAGCTTGATTTGTGTATGTCAGGAAAGAAACTGAACTGTGCTTCGCCCATAATACATTCCTAGCTACGAGCCTATTGGATATCACAACTAAGCCCAAAAATGGGTTCCAACTGGAATCAAACCAAGTTCAGCTGACACATGGGTCGAATTAGCCGACAGTGATCATCAGTGTCTGGCCGTTTAAAGCTCTGCCAGTGGAACAACTATAAATGTGAGACTGGGATTTTCATATTAGAAACTTAGTATCTCCATACCCTCAATGCCCAAGAGGCCCGTCGGTCACCGGAGATACGCGCCACCACAAGTAAACAATCTGTGCTTCTGGACCAGTTTTCGTCACTTCTTCTGAGGATCCTGCTGGATCTATGTGGTTTCATAGGTTGTGTGCAGCATAGAATTACGAAAGAGTTAAGACATGAGCATAGACCCAAAAATCTCTATTGGAGACAGCCTGGTATTGAGAAGTGACAACTATACTGTCGGGACCATCAATCGATTTTTGACTGCTGTTAAAACACACCTCACTCACTTTGCGACATCAAAACCAACGTATTCTTGATCTACAGTACCTACTGGTTCTCTACATTCCCCTATCGACCCTGATTCTTACCGGTCAAGAAAGTAGGGAGTCAACAATGCATTGGGTGGAGAAGCTCTTTTATTTTCGAATTTCTATGGAACTTATCATCGTTTCAGATTTACATACTCGAGATTTCCCCTTTATGGGCATAAAATTTATGGGTAAGGCAAAATCATCTTTTTATTTACACTATTAACACTATTTTGTCTCAACCATGTAAAAGCTTTTTCTATAATATTTATAAATCCAGTTTAAGTTCACAGTAGTTCAAACTCTTCTTTATATTATCTTTGACATAATTAAAAGCTTATGTGTAAGTATTCAGAGACGATATAAGATTCTATTGAAATCTGAAAATTCGAAAATGGAACTTTGAATTTTAGTACTGGGAACATGTATTACAAGTATCGTATCGAAAGACTTCTGCCTCAGAAGTGTTCTCAGGACGAAAGTGACACGATTTATATTCTGACTTTCCAGCTGGAATAGAACTTGGCATGACTTCAAATCTATATACTTTTTCTGTCCGAACAATGTGATAAACGTACGAGAACTTGGCTACTTTTTTGGCGGGATCCAACATTTACGCAATTAAAACAATTTAATAATTTATATTTATCTTATTTGTCGGGGGAATTCTTCTCAACGGGTATGTGATGGAATATAAATCATAGAAAAGGACCTATAATATTACGAGACTGAGTGCCGGTATATTATTAGAAGAATGATCAGAAAACATTTGGCTCTAGGTTACAGCTTCTATATGCCCTCACTGAATGAAGTTACAGATAGCCACGGAGTTATTCTAGAAGGGCCGAGGACTTTTAGAGTGGTGATTAATTAAAGTGAATAGTAATGGAAGAAATTGTGCAATGATAATATTGGAGGAAACTGGAAAACCAGAGTAAATCCACGAATATTATTATATTCCCCATAAACTGGGATTGAACCGGAGATCCCTAGCACCAGTGGTAGATGCTCTACCACTGAGCCATTCTTCCTCGTGCAATTTTTAAAAAAATCAATTTTTATGCTCAGATTTGTTTTGTTTTAAACTTCTAGTTTCTTATTCAACTTCGAGGATCGTTTGCGGATATAAATATTGGTATATATACTGTATTAAGAATGTTTATAGTGGATTTATAAGAATAAATATTGATCCAGGGATGACGATAGTTGCTGGGGTCATGGCTGAGTGAACATCTGCAAAATTACTTTTACGATCACTTCCCACGACCTTCTCGGTTGAATAAGCACAATTAAGATCTCCCGCTATCTGATTGAAAAGTGAAAGATATAAAAATTTAACTTACTGTATGGGGTCTAACCATGGAAAGTGTTTGTGACCAGGCCCGGCCTTAAGCCGATTCAACCGATTGCTCTCAATAGGGCCCTGCGCCTAAGGGGGCCCCGCGCTAGTGCCGTCTACTCTAATGTCCAATCTAATCTACTCTCCAGTGTCATTTTAACCCTGGAACTACAGACAAAATTTTATATCTTTCAATACCAACCGGGTGATTTTTTTTATTTTGCTTTTTTCTAGCCATCAATGTACAATTCTAGAAGAGAGGAGCATTTAACCCGCCGTCGCACGCGCCGCGGAGTCACTCTCCGCGGTTAGAGAAATTTTAGTTTTCTTAGAACTGTTAAGAGTTTGTGCTGTAAAATATACCTGCGCAATTGTCATAAACGTTGCAAAGAAAATATGAAACAGTTTAATATAGCTTGAGAGCAAAATACACATTAAAATCAAATATAGGAATATAAATAAATATTGCGAAGTGAGACTCCGCGCGCGTGCCTTGATGTTACAATTGACCACGCGTGGTATGGAGGGTTAAACAGTAAATTGTACCATCTTACGTTTTATTAACAAGAACATCAATGAAATACACTTACGTTTAATGTTTTTCTCCTTGAGAAAAGTAAAAGTATCTTTTTATTTATGAAGCAGCAAATACTAAGATACATAATGTAGAAATTCAGACGTCAGAAATGTATTCTTATGTAACAAAAAATAAAATTATATAAAATTTCTCAAAGAGTTTTCACAAATTCGCAGTGGTTCTTTCATTTTAGGGAACAAATGGAGGTCACATGAACTTATGTCCGGTGAATAGGGAGTGTGCTCTAGAACCTTTCATTCCCATTGTGTGAAAAGGTTCCTCACAGGAATTGCGTTGGGACAAGGGCGTTATTATTCAAAACAATGGGTGGATCCCTCATGAAGTTGGGTCGATTCCTGTGCAGTGCTGGACGAAGATGTTCCAGGAAACTACCTCGTTAGCCAATCCCCTGCATTTATGGTCTGGTTCAGAGGGACTGCATGCCGTAATATAACACCACGTACATGGTATGCCACTATCTGCATCACCTTCACATTCCCCCCCCCCCCAGGCTACACTTATATTACTTTCATGCTAACACAGCTTCTTGGTTGGAAATATGATAGGTACAACCATTCATTGGTATGGCTCTTAAGTTCTGGCTCATAAGAGCGCGCCAATATTTCGTCAAGTGCGATAATCCTTTCCCGGAATACGAGACCTTTCCGTCTGTAATGTCACAGGCGAGGGGGTGTCTGTGCCATTTTTGTACGCCTGCAAGGTGTGCGGTACCCCCGGGTTACAATTTTTCGTAACCAAGGACATTGTGTATCACAATCAATACTGTAGTGGGATGTTCCTACCTCGTTAGCCAATTTCTACAATTCCACCTCCTGCCCACATGCTGCAAATACTGATTCAATGCAATAACTATGTTTCCGAATCCATGTCGACCTCCACCTTGTTCCTGTTGGACACTATCACGTCCTGCAAGAAACGCTGTAACTTAAGGTATCGCAGTCTGATACCGTAATACGTCATTACTGCATGCTTCACATAGTCCGGAGTGACATTCCCTCGCTTTTTTTCCACAGGCCACTTGGATCTTCATCCATGCATGTTGTTATTCCTTGGAAACATCCCCTTTAGAGCGGTGTGATTTGAGCATCTACATTCAACACACTCCACCGCTATCACGACATAACCTATATTAACGCCACCACCCATGTTGTATTGCTCCACATGCCATCTACATCTGTTTCCAAAAGCAGCACGAACAAAACTCCTTGCACGGGGACAAAACAATGTTGACATGTATTTCTTGCCAGCTCTCGTACTTATTCCTATTTTCACTACGATAGCTAGGAGAATATTAAAATGCTAATGCTGCCATCTAAAATGGACAATTTTAACCAAAGCTGAAGTTTGACAAATATGTTTGCACTCACTAAAGGTCAGGGTCCAATGGACCCGCTTGGGACTTATGCTATAAATTAGTAAACCTACCACATGAATTTCAAAAATAAAATAACACTAAAGTAATTTAAAACAACAATGCAAACAGGAAAAGTCAGAGAATATCAATACCCGAAAACGCACTATATTATTATAATTACTAACAAAACAATGCGTATGGTAGTCGAAGGGTTAGAACATATTTAGTCCCAGAGCAAACAAGTGTGTTGTGGTCCCTATGACTAAATTTTGCTCCTAATACATGTAATAAATACATACCATTTCCCAGGGACGTACGCAGATGGTGGGTCCTCGAGGGTCCGGAACTCCCAAAATTTCGACTTTTGTGTAAATTTAGCCTAATTTTAGGAATTTTAATATAAAATACCCTCATAATGTTATTGAGTTTGAACCCCTCCCGAAATGAGTTCCTGTGTACACTACTGCCATTTCCCAATGTTTGCGGAGCCCCCGACCAAAAGGCTAGGGTACCGTTGAGATGGCTGTGCTACTCTCGGTTGTCAAATACACAAAACAACATATTACAATACAGGTACCGGTACATCCATTGAATCCACATGGGAAAGTATGGTCTCTCACTAACAAGTAATGAATAGTTTGTATTAAGTTTCCGGGCATCAGTAAATATTTACTTAATTTAATGCTGCACAGTAGTTTCTTTATTTTTATACGTTTACAACTTCTCTTGTAAAAGTGCATATTATATCCAGGCAGTATTCTGCACACCCCCAACACCCCTAATACTCCCCAAATTTCCTTACACACACCCCTGGGCACAAAAATATTCTTTTCTTTCAGTTTGTGTAAAGATGTATATCATTATTCTGGGTGCACAGCGTCTTTTATTTTCAACACCACACTATCATTGTAAGTAATAGTTCCTAGCGTTGTTACTGATTATGTCATGTGATACTACCATGAACACTGAAATGATATCAAATAAATCAGCGCAAGTGCGACTTCTTTGTATATCCTTTCTCTTATTATAGCTATACTAAAAATACAAAACGTGAGGACAAACTTTACCCTCTCTTTCGAAAAGTCTCATATATATATATAGGAACATATTTAGGTAAGTGCTATTCTGTGCTTGAGTACAGGGCGGCAAAATTTTGAATCTTTTTTAAAGATTCACAAAGTAATATTTAAAACTTGCAACCCGCGAGAAATATGTTTGCTCTAATTACAGTAGTTACTAATTAGCTAGCTTATCTGATTATTTTTAAAAAGTCATCCTCTCCCATCCCCACGCCAGGGAATGAGGATGAACTTGAAAATCATGAAAACTGATACCGTTAAGCTCAGCGACCTTGAAAACTATCACCCCCTCCCGGGAAGTGGAGTATGACCTTGAAGTTGAGTTGATTTAAGATTGTCACTATTTACCTCAGCGGCCCGAAAAACTATGAATTCAACTCAAATATTGGTCGTTTCGAATTTTTAAAACGACCCCATGTTATTCTTATCGGGACTTTGGACCGCCATGTCTCAGCTCAAGTGTGACCTAGGGACCTGGAACAGGTCATTTAGATCATTTCTTTGAGAGCTTTAAAACATGTTTCATGTTTCTATCTATTATGGTTCTCGAGTTTTAAAGCGCTACAGACAGACAAATTATATTGTATTATTAATATAATATCTCACAGTGATGTCCATCAATGGATGTCAGCCAATCTCGCTCCCATTAGATCTCTATTAGGCTACTTTCTCTCCCTCAGTGTGGACTCAGGTGCCGTTCCCCTTCCACTTTCAAACTACCATGGGTTCACCTTGCCCAAGAACCTTCGGGTCAAAACCTACCTTCGGACAGAACACCACATCATAATCATCATTGAGAAAATTAGGTCTTTTAAAATTAGTTAGCAATTTTGTAACTTGTAATACCTAAACTGTTACTCAAGAAGAACTGGTATGTTTACAAAATCACGGATTGATTCCTTATTTGAGACACAAGTTTATGTGTAACGAATAGGTGGCTGCTTATAAAGGTTTGTCTTCTAACGCAAATAACCCAATGGAAAATATGTCGTCTATCTTCCATCAGTTCCTTAAGGTTTGTGATCGTCTCATCGCCATTTCATTTTGTTTGAAGTCGATAAAGATTTCAAACTGATCATACCTTTCATAAGTTGATACCTACGATGTTCTCACTAGCGTACATTAGGTTTTCCTGCCTTGAATTCTTTCCATAAAGGTACAGCTGTTAAGAAATCTTTGAACCAACGAATTCATATCAATGTGCATTTCACTATGTCTTAGAAATATAAACTTATGGAAACACAGACTTCACAATTTTATTTCTCGTAAACTTCTAGCCCAACTTGATATATTACATGAGCCCCTTCCTATTTTAAGAAGTCGAGCGAGGTACAAGATGGCCGACTTCAAGATGGTGGCTATGATAAGCATATCCTCAAATAAATGTCTACTTCACCCCGATGTCGGTCAATTTGTTTTTGTTTTTAATCCCTTTATCCGTTTTACAAATAAAATGAAATTTTCGAACTTGAAACACATTGTTATGACTTATTCTGATCAATCACGATTTTGTCGCTGCGGCCGTATGTGTGGACGGAAGCACTTTATATTTTACTTACACTCGTTTCTTGATATTCCACACTTCTCTGCCAAGTTTGGTCAAGAAAATAGATTTCGACAACGATAGGTTTACTTGTAAGAGAAGAAAACTATGAAATATTGGAACAGAACCCTCTCGAAAAATTGTGAGGCACAAAAGGTGAGATATTTATTTTAAAAGCATTTTATTGAGTTATTTCTCTGAAAATTAGCTGTTATAAACAATGAACATTATTACAAGAACATTTTTACAGATGGAGAAACGTTATGAAGAGAAATGGGTATAACCACTAAACCAGCAGAGAGAGCGCTATTATATATATATATATATATATATATATATATATAGGTTCTACAAACCTTGATGCAAGTTCTAAATCTGGAGCCCCGAAAAATGTATCCAATCGGGCCCCGCACCACCTAAAGCCGGACCTGTTTTTGACTACCTTTGAATTACTTGTACTCGGATGTGATTTTGTCTCTCATTAGTTTGATTTTTCTTGATATTTTTTTTTTTTTTTTGCTATCTTGTCTTTCAATTCTGGCGTTGTTCATACCGTTCCTAAACTGGTTTTGGGCCTTTCCAGGTAGTGTACATTTTGTCGAATAGGGTGCCATTCTCTTCATGTCAGTTTCCCTGTTAATATGACGTATAATGTATCATTAAGGAAGTTGGTAGATCATGTAGTTTTATTTATAGCTTGTTCAAGTTACTCCCAAATCCTTCTCATAATAGTTTCTAAGCAGTTAACATAGCAATACCTTAAACAACTATGCTAAATACACAATATAATGCGCTAGTTGAGTTTTTGAAAGATCACTTCTGGTGTGAGAGGAACTTACATGTTAGTACTATCAAAGAACACGTGGAATTGTTGTGCAGACTGTTATGAGTCTTTAAGATTACTAAGGTTCCTACACAAATATTTCCATAATCATTCTCTTACTTTTTACTTCCATACAAATTCCGTTATGCTTATTACCTTATTATTCTATTAGTTTAAAGCAACTGTCACATCTTAACCGAAAAAAATTCTAGTTAGCTACCTTTCTTTCTGTTAAGAGTGGAAAAGAAATCTGGAATGACTTTAGTTTTAAAATGTCAACATGCAAAGAAATAAGATATTATCACTTCTTAAGCGTAACCATGTTTTAAGTAAACGTATAATTTGATTTTATGAATGGATCAATACAACAATAATCATTTTACCATTTCTAATAATTTCATTGAGTTTCCATTTCCGTTTCTGAACAAATTTGACAAGTTTGTCAAGTTTCACTCGATGTAAGAACTGCGTTCTTTTTTTCTTTCTTTCGTCCATTCTACTCTTTTGTTCCTTAGTTGTTACTTTCTTTCGATTCTCCTATCATACTTTCGACCGTTGTTAGTTGTGATTGAAATCCGCTGTTGTCAGTCAAATCCGTTGTTGTCAGTAACACCAAAATTAAGGAAGTATGTATCTTAATATAGGCCCTAATCACCACACTGTTAACAAGAAGCAGTTAAAAAATGTAAAGTTATTACATTATTTATGAAAAAGTGTGTAAGAACAAAATGTTGTATGTTATTTAATATAATATAGTGTCAGAATATTAATATCTACTATTTTTATAACTGTTTTATCTTCTGATTATTTCATTCAAATTTCGCCTTTTGCTTTAAATTACTTACATTTATTTTCCTTATGGCGGATCTGCATTTAATTTTGAATGATAGTTTACTTATTTTACTTATGACAACGTACTTACTTATTTTACTAGATTTTAGTAGACCCGGTTACTTATTTTTCTAAAATGTACCACTACCGAATTTCATACCTACCCTCGCTCATTTCCTTCTTGATAATTTAAGTACTATCTTACCTCTCAGTTATTTCTGTCCCCTTCCCATTCGCACCCAATATTTTCATTTCTCATACCTGGAAGTGTCATTATTCAAATATTAAAGGAAGGAAAATGAACTTCATTAACATTTGTCGCCCTCGAAAAGGACAACTATAAGTACTTATTCACGTTTTGTGCATAGCTTCCCGCTCTGAAACAAAATCTTAAATACGCCACTGAATACAATTAACAGTTCCGTACCGTTGTTACTGATGTGCAGGTCTTATTTGTAAATGTACTTTTTCGTTTTACTACACGTATAAGAATTATGAAACCTATAACATCATTGTTCTTATATTTATATTAAACTCCTAAGTGGTTAACATAGACAAATTAAGTTTTCATAAATTCATTTTAACATAAAAACATTTGCTTTTCTAACATTTATTTTTAAATAGTGGGAACAACAAACATGATATGTTATGCTTCTACATCACGAGAAATTTAACGTTTTCTACTTGTCACTTTTGTGGTTTTATATTCTTGTTCTCTTTCTTCTGTGACATTTTACTGGCAAGAATAATTTAATGAATCTAAAAAGGAAGCTACTGTCACATTGGAATTATTTACTTTTTTTTCTAGAGGACGAAGTAGATCTTCCTCTTTACTCGAAATCCTTCGGTATATGTCAGTCTGTAAGGGCTGCTCTCGACTGAGCCAACGATTGGTTCGTCAGGAGCGCGAAACTTACAACGAGGGCGGTCACAGAGGGGAAAAAATCTGGGCGAGTTATCGATTTATTGGAAACCCCCCGAGAGGCTGTCAAAAGTCCAGACAGAGCACCGTTCATTCGCTTCTGGCAAAGTGAACGTCAGATCCAGCTGGTGACATTAGATTTACTTATAAAAAAATGTTTGTTGTGATGAGGTGCAAACCATTCGTAATTTCTTATTGGTATTGATAATTTACAAAAAACAATAGCTAAAATTCATTAATCATAACTAATAACTGCAGTCTTGTTTACGATGTTGTATATACAGATTCTACGGCTTAGGAACCCTGAATAAGTTACCGCTACGGAATTATAAGGATTCTTCACAAAGCTCTACTCTCGAGATGGTTGATTCGTTGTAATTTAACTTTCATCTCCCACATTAGGCTATATGAGACGGGAGTCTGCAGTAAATTGAATCTGAACTACTACTTTGGATTTCTAACCGAGAGTTAGTACTTCTATCAAAGATCGAAATGAAACAAAGTGGAATGGAAGCTTTCAGTTCAATGTACCACAATTGTGTCCTCTAAGGTAAGGGAGACGGATCATGAAGGCAAGTGAATGATGATGGAAGAGTCGGTGGAATAAGAATCTGGAAAGAAATGTGAATACCCCTGGAAAATCCACGAACACGATTATGTCCACCATAAACCATTGCGGATCGAATTCAGAACCAGGACTACTCTAACATAGTCATAGCTGTTATCACGTGTCATGGGATGTTTTGGAAAATTCCCATTAATATCGTTGAAAAATAGTGAAACTGGAAGCAATAAGACGCTTCTGTATATTTTTTCACAAACCAATAAAAAAATTGTATGATAAATATTAATCCTAATGTCGTTCATTCTAGCTTTGGAATTGCATTGCCGTAAATAAAAGTAAAATCTAACCAAACTAAATCTTTTTAATAAACAATAGTTTTACAATGTCAGCAATGCAACCTCCATCCCACACAGGATGACATAAACTCTAAATGCGACAGCCTATATATCTTGGGAAACAAGAGGGGTCATTTCTAAGCACGAATGAGATGCTTCCTTTCGTTTTAAACAACTTTTAATTGATTACAGATCTCAACTTCTAATAATCCAAACTTTCTCATTATTGGAAACTTTTAGTTGGTAACTTTTATTAAATTTTAATTTGTACACTGTGTTACTTTATAGTTACCTCAGCTTTTAACAACGTCTTATACACTTTCACTAAACTTTAAATTGGGGACACATCTATTTTATTTGTTTTATGTTCTATCATAAATCTTTTTCCACAAATCAGGGATATTCAGTCCACTATTCCAATTCATCAGTCTTTCTCTCTCTTCACTTCATATCCATCTCGGCTCTTTCCATTTTCTCATAATGTTTCTTCTTTCCTGTTCCACTTCTTCCATTCTTCTCAGTTCAGTTAGTATCCTATCACATGCGCATATAAACCGTCATTAACTAACCTAATTCTTCAGTCTAACGTTGTTCTTGTGTTGTTTATTTCTTCCTTCCAACTTCTTTCCTTTCTAATTCATTTTGTATTCTTTACATCTAATTCCAAACACTACTTGTATACTTGTATACTTCAATGTATACTTGTTATTTTCCTATTTTCGGCATAAATTATTTTAATCTACCTCCATTCCGTACATCTCAATACTAAGATTTCGATAAACACATTGAGAGGCCATCACTATAAAACTTCAGGTAAGTTGAGCGAAAAGAGTATTTGAGAAGTATTCTGTGATCATACTAGCAGATCAGATGAATTTTCTTTTTAATTTGGAGATCTCGATACCCTGCCATAACGTAATTTAACCCCAAACAATAAGTCTTAAGCTTCAATAAAAATACGAACTTCATGCTTTATGAACATCCTAAAACAGTTTCTAAATGTTGGGCTGAATGTTACTCTTATTAACAAATGTATTCAAGAGAAATAGTTCTCACTAGGAAGTCTGATATAAAGTACGAGCAATTCTTAAGAAAATAACGTAAGTTCTTGGAAAGGTATATTTAAAAAGTGGCAACAAAACTTCTGACACTGATTGATTTGAATCGCTGAACTTGTAAAGAAGAAAGGCCTAAGGAAAACGTATATACACTATGTTTCCTAAAAGTTACCAAATTTTCATGAAAGTTATAACTAGGAAAACGTCCTTTGTAATACTAGCAAAGAGCAATTAATATGTTTTGAGGAAAATACATTGTAGTTCAGAGAAAGTTTATCGAATTTATATTAAACAATGAATTTTAAACGTCAGATAAATTCATCACTTTATTGTTCACAGATTACAACCAAAGTAATGAGTAATAATTGGGAAAACCCAGTGCTGCATGGAGTTCCAATATATATATATATATAGGAACTCCATGCAGCACTGAGGTTTCCCAATTATTCTCCATATATATGTAATTTCATATAATAATGCATATTGCATTGAAAGTCCCAATCGGAGGAGATTTTTTCACATTTTAATCTTCTTATTCTTGACAGATTTCAGACCCAAACAATGTGGTGATGGAGATGCCTATGAGAAATTATACGTCACGAGAGTTTTTCTGGGAAAGTTTCTGAAAACTATTACTTATAGTGATGATAGCGTTCCGATATAAAATTCAACAGTATAGACTTTCTCTCTCTCTCTCTCTCTCTCTATATATATATATATATATATATATATATATATATATATATATATATATATATATATATATATATATATAATATTTGATTATTTGTTTGGTATGTAGGAACTGGTGGTGTGGTAGTGAAGAATGATGCGATGATTTGTGTTTGTTTTGTTTAATTCACCGATGACCTCTGAAAAACAACTTGCCTAGCACTCAGCATTTACAGTCGTTAATGTAAAAGAACAAACGTACAATCATTTGCTTGGTAGATCCCCTCGAACGAACAACTTTGGTTGGTTACGACTCATGGTGGCACAGAAACTCAGTGGTAGAGCGGTTACATCTAGTATGTAAGGTTCCTGGGATCTCCGGCTAAGTGAGTTTGTGGTGGACAACATCGCATTAATGATTTTTTGAGATACTCCTGTTTCCCCTCACATTCTTATTCCACCAATTCTTCCATCGCCATTCACTTGTATCAATCATCCGTCCCCCTTAGCCTAAAGTCACAATCATGGAACGTTAAACTGACTACATTTCATTTTGTTTTCGACTCACTTCGAAACACAAAAACAGTGAATTGCTATTTAGTTTTGAGTTTGTATAAATAAATCCAACGATGTAGTATACTAAACGTGACTTAGCTCTGTTGAATTTTTTTTTCAACATTTATTTACACTATTTGACACGAGCCTGTTTTAAGCTTTAGGGGAAAATATATGATTTTCGTAATTGTTTTAATCTCACAGTATATAACATGCCAATCTCTGAACCTTTTCACGCATATAACCAACATTAGTGGCAACACGGACATGCGGGACCGACCTTCACGAAATCTATCACTGAGAAATGTACAGTCAAGCTGAAAATCGAAACAATAATTCTATGCCATTGTATTGGATGATACTTCATTCCCAAAAGTCAGATGAGGTCATTCAATGCATTGTTTCGATGTGAAACTGCATTTGAAATAATAAAAAGTCTAATTCCGGAAAATGTTCACGAGAAATGGGAATTTTTCACAGATAACTACTTCAAAATGCTATGTAAAATCAACGATTATGCTTGCACATACAATTGAAGATAATTTCAACACAGAAACACCTAATTTCCCGAGTTTCTAATCGCATAAGACTATCGCTTCTGTTAATAATAGTTTGGAGAAACGTTTCCAGTAGCTCTCGTATTTTGTATTCAAGTTCAATAATAGTAGTGGAAAGTTGTTTTATTACAACCATTCTCATGCTCAAGCTCTCAAGTTAAAAAGATGATCTAGAAGCATAAAATATCCACTCTATAAGCATAATTAATAAAGCTATCATAAATACATGTCCTATATTTGTCTCTATGCAGTGTCAAATATAGAAAATAATAAACACAGGTTCCACTACAGAAGAAATAATTATTAGGTGAATTTTTCTAATAAAATGCGAGAGATAGGTCTATCAAAAAGAACTGAGTTCCACTTGTGATTATACAGTGTTCGTCATAGAAACACAGACTGCCTTCCAGGGACTAAGTATATAAAAAAAAATAGATCCTTACGTCTTTCGTATCTGCGGGTACAAGGAAATCAAATTTCCCTCCATTCTGTCACAGTGTTCCATTGGTAAATAAGTAACAGAGTCTACAAGATAAATATACCATCTGGACATTTCCGTCAAGTAAATATCTAATTAGCATACGGAAAATATTTAAGAATGGTTAGTATAAAATATAAATAAAATCAAAAGTTGATGCACTAGGGAATACATGATTCAAGCCTTTAAAGGTTCAAAATCTCATAATACTAAACTACATAAACGGAAATCTACCACTCAGGCTTGCATTACAAAGCAGTGTATGCGTGTTCATTTTAATATAAGTTAGATTCCAGTCTACAATATATATATATATATATATATATATATATATATATATATATATATATATATATATATAAGAACTTACTTTTTATTGTAAAGAACGTGCATATATGGATGGTATGGATTCCTTGTATTTTTGTACACAGAATCTAAATTTTGAAGCTCCAAGACGATCGACCATGCCAATTTTTTATGGGCAAAAGACCTTAAGTGAATTTTGGTACGTAAGACATCACATAGCTTTTTCACCCATAAAACAAAATTAACACGGTTTCCAAATTTGGACTCTGTGTACCAAAATACATCGAATCCATACCCTGGAGTTCGGTGCACAGAACTTCTGTTCTTTTGTGTGTGGCTGTGTTATTAGAACATAAAGACAATATACAATGTATTAGCACTATACAACAAAGTACCGGTATCTAACATATATTTGTGAAGTATTATTCAGTAATAAAGTGAATGCATTGAATTTACTAAACTTACATATTTAATTAGTGTTACATTTCCTTAACAGTACAATACAATAAGTATCTCCCCTGAACATTTGTGATGTCATGACGAGTAATATACACAATGTTCAGCCCTAGTGAGTGATGTGATATATGGGAAACCAACCTGGACTAACGAAAGTTAACAAAGTATTGAACTTATCTAACATTTGCTTCATGCATTTTGTTTTACTTGTGGATTTCCGAATACATACAAAACGCAGTATTTTCACCATATAATATTTTACAAGTGTACCACCAGTACCAAACATTATTCAATCTCAGAAATGCCGAGGAAAATAATATAAATAAGCTTATGTTCGTATGCTTAAAACACAACTTCGTGTGAAGTTATTGAAAAGAAAAAGTTGGTTTCCATGTAAAAACACTTGTAATAAATAATGAATTTCTGCCAAAATTCCTCTTGTTCAGACTCGAAAAATCCTGGTCGCCAGGCATCCGTTGCGGTTGGAAATACGAGTCTGGCACCTAGATAATTTAAATCTATATTATTATAAAATTGAAAGTGACTATTTGTGACTATTAATCTCTTGAACCACCATACCGAACTCGTTCAAACTTTTAACGTAGATGAAGTTCGGGTCTGGGATAGTTTTTATCTATTCACTTTGATGCTGTAAAATAGGGTAAGGAGGGGAGAGATATTTAAATATCGAAAATGACCGATATCAGTGTCGAATTCATGCGGTTCGGGGTCGCTGAGACGAACAGTTATAATTACGATGATGTTTAAGTCCAGGTCACTAAAAACAAAAATAGTATATTTCACAGGTACCAAACACATGAGATATGGAGTTTTATATTTATTTATTTTTTATTTTAAACCAGCGAAGCGGGCAGTCATTGCTAGACCAATATGAATAAACAATATGAAGGCTTTATTGTGAAGGTTGTACTTTTTGTGTGGTTCCTCCTAACAGCGACGTACATACTACTTTTAAAAATAGAGATGTGTTTCAAAGAAAAATCCGAATTTTGATATAGAAGAATTCAGCCAAGGCTTCTAAATACAAAAGTTGGAATACTAAGGACAATAGTGACAAATTTATATACAAATTATGTATAAAATTGAAATTATACGATCAAAGATATTAACACTACATATTACGGGCAAACATTACTTTATGTATGGTTAATCTACTGATCTCTGCCCGTCGCGTAAACAACAATTGTTAGTGGAAGCACAGTAAGGTGCTATATACAAACACTAGTTCAGTTGTGTATATTTCAAGCGTTATAATATGCAGTTGTTTCTGCTTCTGTAAGCATATGTACTACGATGGTAAAGGACTTGTGAAAATTGATTGACAGTTCGGACATAACCTTGAATAAATATCTTGCTCATTCAATAAAAGGTAGTAGAACTAACTTTTAAAACAAATGGATAAGACTTTTTCTAAGTAACTACTCGACTTTCAAACTTTGGTCAGTATCTCACTGTTCAATAACGTTTATCCATATACAAATTATGTTTTTTTAACGTATCAGTACCTTAAATCAAATACATCGATTGGAAAGGCCAAATTCCCTGCATTGACAAACCACTATTTGTTTATTTTATACTATATTTCTACGTAGAAATACTGTGAACATTGTTCACTAATTACGAATCGCATAAAATATAATATCACTTAATTTTTTCTTGTATTCAAATGAACACTATCATTTAAAATATGCATTGTTGTAGTTATGTTACTAACTTTTTACTCTGTATTCTCTCTCTTACGCACTGTCGTTATTTTTAACAATTCGCTTCCATATTGCACGGTCTAGAGCATCACCTCAATTAACCCTCTTGTAATTTTACAGTCATACTTCCATACATGTTTAGTTGATCTTCCTCTTCCTCATTTGTTATCTACATCCATGAACCTTTCTCTCTTGTTGACATAATCATTATGTCTTTTCTATCATGACCATGCCACTATATTATTTTCTCTTGTACATTATCCGACATCTTAGTCACGTCAAGCCAACTTATTTTAGTTGTATTACTACGCTTCATTGTTTCTTCTAAATTATTCACGTATTTAAAAAATAAAATTAAGAGTGGTTAACTTAAAGTTTCACATTTCTAAGCTATATTTAGAATTAAAATTGAGTATTAGTGTTCGCAGGTGAAAATATTTCCGATGAAGGAGCATTACAGATAGTATCATCATCATAGGTGTTCTGCGATCATTGACAGGTTACTTGCTGTAACTGACAAGCTTCTATGTTTCATAGTATTCTGCTAACCTCTTCGTCTTCAGTTACCATTTCTCGGTTTTGATATCATCCATTAATTGTAGGCTCCTTTGCTCTCTCCCTCTCACTCCTGGCACCATGCCCTCTAGCACAACCCTCATGATAAAGTTCCTTTTAAGCCGATGACTCAACCAATTTTTATTCTTTCTCTTAATATCTAAACGTATAGTACCGAGTGCTCTAAATCAAACGAAATAAACTATGTTGTCATATATAAAATTCACTTTCCATATGCATAACTTTACTTACACGTATAATTTCTTTTCATAACTTTTGGAGATTTAGTTTCATTTTATGCAGGAAGTAAAGTTAAGAACAAGCACTGAAGTTTTGTATATAGCAAGGAAATATCGATGAAATTATAGACAGCCAGTAGACATTACGTAAGAATACTCGTAGTAATATATTGAACGTGCGTGCAATTGACCTAACCATTTTCTCCGATTTGCTAAACTTTCACTCCAAAAACTAGTGCTGAATCAGTTGTAATCAGTGCTCGATTCCCGAAATTAGTTAGTCTCGATGAGTCGTTAAGACCGAGCAAAAGTAGCTGGGCCGACGTCATACTGATTCAACCAGTTTTTCTGAATTCTAAAATTATAGTGCCAGGAATTACTAATAATTAGCGTCCGAATGCAAAAATTAGTGGTAGTTTCGTTGGGAAATTAGGACACAACAAACACGGCTAGGCCAACGGTACACTGGCCCAACCACTTTCACGGGGTCGATCCTTTTTGCAATAGAAATTAGTGCTGGTTAGTTCTCAATTCCCAGAATCATTGCTGTGCTCGTTGAGAAGTTAGAGAACAACGAAAATAGCAGGAATAATTGCACACTAGCCCACCCACTTTGTCCACAGCAAAATATTTTAACGTTAGAAATTAGTGATGAATATATGCTAATTAGGTCCGATTACCAGAGAGTTAGTGCTCGTGTCATTGAGAAGTTTGAACACAGCAAAAGTGGCTGGGCCAATTTGACATGGACCGAAGCACTTTCTCCGGAGCACTGGGCAGGATGGCTCAGTGGTAGAGCACTTGCTTCTGATGTATACGGTCCCTGGATCGATCCCCAACCAAGGAAAACATCATATCCGTGGATTTTCTCGGGTACTTCCGTTTCCTATGACATTCTCATTCCACCGATTCTTCCATCATAATTCATGTACTTTAGTCATTCGTTTCCCTTAGCCTAAAGGGCACGATCGAGGGACATTAAACTGAAAGATCTCATTGCATTGCAGCTGCTCTTTCTGAAAAGATCTTAATTGGAATTAAAATATTATGCAAGTAACATGCTGAATATCAGATTGTTGTTAAACAGATAATTTGTATTATTACCGAGGCCGGTGGAGTGGTCCTGAATGCAGCTCACTTGGAGGTGAGATAGTGTGGTTGAAAACTTGGAGTGTGAGAATTAATCTTGCGTGATGATTTGCGCACCCTCGAACTGCACCTGATGTATACCATGGTGATGGCGCGGAGCCACCCGTTAGCAGTAAGTCGTGTTCTTACAAAAAACGGACATGAACGTGTTATCCGGACGTCCGAATCAAACCTAGTTTATCCATAAACATAAACAAAGATATGTTCACGCCAAAAAAAAAAAAAGTGTCATAGACAACGGAGTAAGTCCCTGGGGCCCAATAAGCCTGTCAGTATAAAAAAGTGTGTATTGATTGTGTGTAAAAGCTTTCCATCATCTGTTCATTCTGTCAATACAAAACTTGGTCTACACATTTCTTATCCACTATATTATTTTTCGAGATTGTGTGCTTTTATCCTGAGACACTCCAGAGGGGTCCAAAGTTGATGAGATGAATTTCTGGAGGGAATTTTCCCGACATTGCCACTAATTTTGCCTGTTCAAGTACTTTATGAGCCCCAGTAAACAGCACCTCAGGAAATCTTGTTTTATGCTGAAGAGAGTGAGTCATAAACCATGACTTTTCAATGAACACTGTTGATACAATAGATATTTCCCTGCGAGTCTACGATTTTCTTTATTCTAATAGGGTTAATGAGCCCCAGAGACTTACTCCGTTGTCCATGGCACCTAATTTTTTGTGCATGAAAATATCTGTATTATATTTATCGAATGGACTAGGTTTGATTCGGATATCCGGATGACAAGTTCATGTCCGTTTCTTGTTAGTACCTCCATATTATAAGAACGCAAACAAAAAAGCTGAAACTCAAATTTCAATATACAAATTGATGTAGACAACAAAACTGTAATGGTTTGCAAAGAAAAACAAAAGAAGAACTAACATGAGTCATTCCGGTAAAATATTTTAACCTGCACTCCTGCTAAGAATAATACTGCTCACGTTGTAATATTACTACAGGGTCAAAGATTACAATACATGCTAAGGAATGTAGCTTGCGTCGTGTTTCATAAATCATAATGCAGATTTGTTAGCTACCTTAAAATTTAAGATTACTTGAGTTGATTTTGAGTTTAACGTCGCTTTCAGCAGCCAGGCTATATGAGACGGGACCTACTGATTAACGTAGAATCCAAACCACATGAGCTCCCGCCGGGAATCGAACTCACCTCTCCTACTTCTAAGGCGCGTATGCTAACCGCTTAGCCATGAAGGAGCTCGTAAATTTAAGATTACTCTTTTCAGTATCAAGGCTATATGACTCATAGACCTGGAGCTTAGCAATTGAATCCAAACCACATGAACTCTCATTAGAAATAGAACTAGGGTCTCCTACGCCGAAGTTGCGCATGCTAACCACATAGACACGAGAAAGCTCCTTAATATAAATATTTCCTGCGTTAGTATATGCATACTTGATCGATGTGTATCTATTTTCATGCATCTGAAACTAAAACCGTTTCTTTAACACTATATACGAACATAACGAAGAAAGGGCATTTAAACGTAGTAAAAAATCCAAGTGTTTAGCTGTAAGTTAAAATATCAGGTATACTGTAATATGATATTTATTTTATCTTTGCTTTATCATGTTTGGTTTGTCTATTTGTATATTGAATAAGTGTTTATTTCAGTATGGCGGTGTTCTCTCTCTTCGCCTATGTCTGTTTTGCGTTTTACAGCCAAACTACTACGAAAAAAAGAGAACAAAACACATAAGCGTGACCTGAAAACATTATTGCTAGTAGTAGTAATAGTAGTTAATTCTTATTAAAGATTCTGCTTTTTTTTTTAATTTTCCGCGGTGCACATATTTCTGCATTTGCATGCTACGGCTCGCTTTCAGCACATGAAAATTCGTAATATGGACTAGCCAGATACATAACTTGCTTGTAAATTGCATGGTGTGTGGTTGGTCGAGATATACACAACCAGATGGTCATATCACGCATTGTCAGTGATTTTCGGAGCCGGCAATGTCCTAATTTAGTCAATAAAATGATCTTGTTCTCACCTACGTTAGTTTTCTGGCTACGAACACTGCCACAGTCCGTTTGAAGGCGAGATGAGAAAGGGAAGAGACTCAAGTCGAACGTGCTGGCCACGTGCCAACCGCTCATCGTTCCAATGCCTAGGGCTTGAAAGAATTAAATCATAACCTGTATTTGGCTCTTAGTGGCAGAGCATGTGTTGATAGGGTGATGGACATCTCCCCCTACCGGAAGAGACGAGGTGTCAGAGTTCGTGGTCAATAGCCTCTTGAATGGATCACTTACGTGAATCACTCGGAATCTCACCAGTATATCTTTGATGGTTGTGAGTGAGGCGATTGTTGCCATCCCTACCGCAGTATGAAGATTGTGCCTCTCAAATGACAATGTCCGTCAGGACCAGATGGTCGATATCAGGCATTGGTTCCGGTAATATACGGTGTACCTCTTTCATTAAACGAAATAGGCAGTAATTCATCCTCTCGACTCTACGGGGCGAGAGAAACCTTCGATATACCTTCCAAATGGGCGAGTAATGAGTGACCTTAGGTCCAGAAGGTGGAGGTTGAGCATGGTAGTTATGTGCGTGGCTTTAACGATTTGTAGGTAGGAAGGACCAGGAACCATGTTCTCCTGGGCCACAACATTATTTCTGGATTTGGTTCAACTCTACTGCAGTGTCCTCATACAGTAAGATTCGGTTTTATTTCAAATGCTTGAAATACCTTGTTACCGTTTCATTCTTTCCGAATTTATGCTATAGGTTATTTCTGAATTTCTTTTGGTACCAGAATAATGATAATGCTAAGATTTCTGGTGATTACTCTCGACTCCTGACAGTTTTCAAGAATATAGCGTCTACCAACTCAAAAAAATAAATGTATAAAAACTACAGCAATCATCTTTTTAGTTTTTATAATTCTTCCTTTCCCAACGATTACTTGTCTCTTCGTACTTGTAACACTCTTGTGGAAGACGTACCTAGTTCTATCCCAGGCAAAATAAGTTTATGAGAGACATCATGGTGTTCATGGTTTTCTGTGGGTCTTTTCGGCCCTTTCCCATTCTTATTCCATCATTTTTTTTTTTTTAAATAATTCACACTTTCATTTATTATCCATCGTCTTTAGTCTATAGGGCATAATCGTCAAACATGCAACTCGGTGATATATCTCAAAAACAAATATAACAATAACAACAAGAGAATTAAACTGGTTAATCAAGCAAGCGGTAATTAAGATCGTAGCGAATGTATCATCCAATCCTAAACAGAAAATGTATATGTAAATCAGTGAGCAAGTATTGGTGACATTTTTAACTTAGTATAATATTCCATTATTAATTTGGATTCTCATAATTGTTCCCTTTTGGATAAATCAAACTATCAGAAACGATGATAATGAATAGACAGTGAAAAGATTATCCGCTTAACTTAAAACCACGAATTATTACGCTTTCCCCCTAAAATTATGATCACGAAAGTATTCGTGCAAAGAAAAAAGATATGAATATAAATTTAAACGGCGATTCCTTACGTTCGCCATACGCAGCTAAGTATATGGGTGTCCGCTAGATGTGGGAAAGATCACGGGCGCTGATTTCTCTGTAAATTTGTGGGGGGGACTCAGACGCAGAAGGTGTATATATGAGGATATTAAGACAAATTGCTTTCAAATTATGCCATTGTATATTCATAAATACACTAGGGGGCCCACATGAGCTTTGGAGGCCCCGGGCTTCCCGGCCCCCCAGGATCGGCGCCCTTGGGTAAGATTCATTTACCTATTTTCGGCTAATATTTTGCATGCTTATTGACGAAATGACGGAACTGAAATAGCATATCTACATTGCACCGAGAAATCATTTGTCTATTATTTCTCTTTGAAATATTTCTCTTTAAAGAATACAAAAATTCGTAGTAGATTGAATAGAATATCTACTTTTCTCAAGATCCTAGTGTAATTTTGTAATGTTTATTATGAAACGCAAATATTCGGGATTTTAATATTTCTTGCGGGAAAATTTAAATCTCAATTTTGATCAGCTTGTAGTTCAAATAAATTGAACGAACTGAATAAAACATTTTAAAAGATTCGTTGTCGCTTCATGTACACAAAAAGTGTTCAAAAAAGTAAGACTAACAATAAGGTACATTTGCTTTTATTACGAACGAATATACTCAATATATTTGCTTTTATACTCGGTGATTTTCAAGTGCCTAATTTGGGACTAAAATTTAGACAGTTTTAGTAATGTTTTCTTTCACGTACCTCTGCCTTCAACGTACAAAAAAAAATCAATAAAAAATTATAAAATTTGGAACTACTTTTGCGGAGAAAATTATAAGTTAAGCGATTATACTAGCTAACTTCACAATTCTGTAACACACAGGTCTTTCAATTGTAGTCTAATGCCTTAGACTGATGAAAGATATAAATCACCAGGTTTTTTCTTATAGCCAGAATTCAGGATGCGCAGTCTGTCATAATTGTCGGGCTTTCGAAACATTATAAGACCTTCTTGGAAACAAATAACAGTGTATTTAACTATTTTGTGAGTTCAAGTTTGCAATGAAAAATCTGATCTTTGAAGTGCCAAATCTGCAATAATGCAGGTTTTTGCATTGTTCGATGTATATACGCTGTATGTATACATATTTAACATAAAATGACTAACTGTTTAGTCTAATAAGAAAAAAATAATATTAAATGAGAAGAAAGCAAAATTTTAATGTTTATCAACTAAATAAAACAGCTCTAAAACTTTTAATTCAACTGAAAAATATAGTTCAACAGAATTTTAGTTAAATTCGATATAACATAAAGGTAACGAAGAACGTTCTGTCGCTTTCTCACCCACCAGCTTCGAACATCGATATATCACCTAAGACGAACCGAGAAGATCAAAAATAGTTCCCATCAGCATCGACATTCTGCCAACGTTCTGAAAGGCCATGGATTCAATCGCGGTAGAACTTGGTGGACCGTGAAGCAAAGAAGATATCAAGTTCATTTGCACCCCTACTAGGGATTTGAACTGGCGTCCTCTAAGGTGATTGTCCAAGGAGTGAAACAGGCAATAATCGGACGGTACAATATCCGGGAGTATGGCGGATGAAATAGTGTTTCCCATCCAAGGTGTAGAATGGGGTATTGGGTCATCCTAGCCACGTAGGGCCTCGCTTGGCCTGTAACAGGAGTACCCCTTTGAGATTCAGAAGTGCTTGCTCTAGAGCTTTGAGTTTTTTTCCTGAACACGGCTCAACTGCTAACAGTACCCATTGGCGTTGATATTCTGACTAGCTGGTAGCAGTCCCCGATGCACGATTCCGTGAGTAAGCCTAGTCCACTAAACACACAGGATGATCTTCTGGGGCAGTGCTAGTTTTGGGTGTTTCGGAACCGGTTCATGGAATGCTAACTAATGATGATGGAACTTCGTACGGGACCTACTTCTTATCACATGTCAACACCTTGTCCAGAAATAACTCCTTCCTCAGTGTCTTCTCGCGTTGCCTTGTGGCCCAGAGTCAAATCATGTGGGACACATCGACACAACTTGAAGTGCTTCCCAAGTTGACGGAAGTGCTGCCGAATGTTTTTTTTTCACTCACATTGAATTGTAGTCTCAGTTTCTCACCTGTCTGACCATTGTTCACCTAAATTGCTGTATGAAGATCTACATTTTGGACATCTTCAGTCTTCCGGCACGTGGTGGGTCATGGATTGTTTCGTTACCGTCCTTAAAGTTGTTAAACCATCGTTGCACTGTCCACGTAGTCACGACACCCTTACCAAGGGACTGACATATCTTCCGCTACGCAGCAGGGGTGTTTGACTCCAACTCGTACTCGTACAACATACACTCTTTATGACGCTCTGTGGAGGTCCCATGTTCCCTCTGTCCTTACGCAAGTTCACGGTGTAACTGAACTGCCACAACCAGGTAGTATGTTGGATATACCTACACCAATAACTGACCTTCGTCTTATCTCCATGCGCATTTAACTCGCGGTTTGAGGGCTAATGGAACAGAGGTGACAGAACTTTCTTGATTACCTTTATAGTTCCTCGGAATTACACGCCATTAAAACATAAACGAAGTCTCTAGGAACAAAAGTTGCAATAAAAAATACAATTATTTCTTCGTATAAACCAATACAGATAGAAATTGCCTGAACTTTGATCAGGAAATATAAACGTAAGAAATTTCCATCAGATTTGTACTGAAAATGTAATTGTGTTATATATGTTTCCCTATGCAAAAGAACTAAATACTTGAATAAATATTTTCATAGCATATTTTATTTCTACAGAAATGTCAAGATAAGTGTCTGCTAATTAAGAATCTATGAAGCATAATATCTATTTGTTTGCGATTACAACAATGCAAATAAAAATCTTTAGTTCAAGAATATTAAATCAATTCACTTATCATATTAACTGTGCAAACTTGGAACATAAACTATTAAACTCTTATTTTAAATGCGGATATTTGCAAATAAATAAATGTGATCACTTTCTCAGAAACACTTTTTCCACTTGGAATGTATTCTTTTTAATATCTTGTTTAATCATGTATTATTAAAGTACCTCATGAATTACATCGAATAGTTAACTGTTAACTGTTTGAAAACTCAAGTATTGCTTCACCAAGTGATTTAGTAATTATTTAAAGAAAAAAAATGCAATCTTATAATTTTATGACTCACATGAGCCTAATAGGCTAAAGAAGAATGATGATTAATGAAAGTAAATAATAATGAAAGAATTCGTAAAATAATGATGTGGGAGAAAAGGGAAGAAACATGAGCAATTCCATATATACGATGTTGTGTACCAAAAAAAAACACTTTTTTTTTTTTTTTTTACTTTGATTGAGCATTTACCTCCGGTTCGAAGGCTTAGAGATCCACCATGCTCCCTAATTGTGGATAATCCATTATCATAAATAGCCTACAGTATTAGGTCATTACTCATAATTACTTAACAATTCAAATCGAAGAAGTTAAAAAAGGCAAAGTATTATATGAATATACCACACTATCTCTTCAAGTAACATTACAAATGCATATACAAACCAGTGGACATAATTTGCATGAACGACATTCAGAAATGAATTGACATTATAGTTTATTGCTACTCACACCAGGAAGCATATCTTGTCTGAATAGTACAAACACTTAATGTACTTTTCCTCTTCACTTACATTTAAATATTCATGCACAAGGCTGTTAATGTGTCCGAGTCAGACACATTTCTTGTCGCTCATCGCCTCCTCGCTGTTGTTTCATCACACGACAATGACTGTTTTCACAGACACCAGCAGTTGTCAGAGGTAAGCATGCACAACCAGGGCAAAAACCAAACAAGGATCCACGAATTGATTGTATAATGTTCCTGTCTTCATAAAGGGGATTGTAGTAGCTACAATGGTTTGGCGTAACAGAACGATTATTCAGCCAATTCGCTTCCTGATGTGTGATGACAAAACTCGGGGCCACGTCTACTATAGAAAAATTTTCCATCACTTAGCCAGCAATCAACCAGTAACAGCACATTTTACACAATCAGAAGAAGCCTAATGCGGAAAGACTACTAAACTTCCCGCAGTCTTATTGTAAAAGTTACCCAAGTATTATACAATAGGCTATACCATCCATGACATTGCAGGCCCACGCAATAACTTTCAACAAAGCAACGTGCTTGCTGCCGTCACGTATTCGGTGGTGTGTATTTGAATAGAGTCGAACACCGTGCGAGGATTCGAAATCTGTTCCGTTGATATATATGTGACAATCCAAGAAGCAAACGTGGAAATATTAGGCATATGCAAAGTGTTATAAGCGTTCGAAAGCCGAATACTCTCCTTGATATCGTTTAATAACATATAATAATGAGTGGGCATTAAAAAAACTGTTCAAGAGGTAGCTTTTCATACATATGTAATATTTCCTATTTGATATAGCTGTTCGCGTAACTGGATGAAAGTCATTGCCACAGTGCAGTAGCAAGATACCGTTCTAACATATCTCATACTTGCTCAACATGACTGATTCAGACATCTAGTATGCTAGGGTAGACCAAATAAAGCATACTGGTTTGCACATGCCTCTATGAATAGGCGCTTATCCAGAATACCATAGAGATAAGACACACAGGCAAATAGGATTGTAATAGTGACAAACGTAAGACAACTACTCCTATTCCTCTTCATTACAGAAGACAGATAAACCTTTTATTTAGATAGTTTTCGGTGAATTGGTTTAGGTAGCACATTTACCCTGACAACTCTACCCTCCCTATCATCCACACCATTGATGCATTATCACGCATTTAATGGTAATTTGCGGAACGAAAAACTAGATTCTAGTTTCCACTACACCGCCAAACTCTAAGTTAGTTAATTGTGCGATACAGATTTCCTAATATCACTCTGGCAAGACATAGATTGTGAAAATCACGCCACTAAACTGATTGTTTGACCTGACGACCTTTGGTTCACGAGCAGCCTGCTCGGCATAAGAGAAGTTCATTGACATCTTTAAAATGTACCAAAATATTCTCCATAGGCACATTCCACGATTCGAATATCGATCGAATGGGTGTATGTGTACATAGGGTCCTCTTAAGTTAGTTCCCGTGAGGTTGTATATTCATTACAGACCTACGTTATGAGCAACGTACCATATTTTACAAATACATTGGACTTCTGCACTGCAAAAATGGAAAAATGTTTAATAGATCTTGTTTGGTGAACGTTATTTGAAGACAAATGAAGTACAAACGTAAGTAGTATAGATGTATATGGGGTTCTATGTCGTTATGTATCACAAAAAATGTAGTGAAGAGTAGGACTAAAGCCACTGATATCATTCTAATGAAAAACAGTTCCTTTAAAAAAAAAAAAAAAGAAAAAAAAAAGAAGTTGAAACGAACAACATTAACTTTCAAACAGTTGTTGCATTTAAATTAATACTTTTCTTGAGTGCTCCTTACAGGTAAAATTAAATGCGTAGCATCACCAAAATGATTAAAATATTATATTTAATGCAGTAATGCTACGCAGAGCAAAACATATTAAACATAGCAGGCTGGAAGTGGTTTTTCCAGGAAATGAGATTTTTTCTTTCTTAAAAAAAGCTTCAGTCCTGAAGGCAATAACTAATAGGATTATTTTTCAGGACGTTTCCTCCTATCTATACAGAGGACGACTCGAAGGAGTTAATTTGAAGTTGCGAGACAAGTTACTAGGACATCGTTTAGTTCTGTATGTGACGCGAAAGCTAAGTTCTATCAGTTTCATTTCAGGAAAAAATAAATGTATTTGCTCTCAACAGCAGAAGTTGCAGTTTTGTGACCAGAAGGAAAACAAGTGAAAATATTAAGTCTTAGAATTTGAGAACACTGATAATCGAGCAGTTAGCAACGTTCATACTACATACTAATTATACATTTTAATGAACTTAGTGGTAACAAACTTGGAAGATAACAAAATGTATTTCTTGTTTCCAACATTAAATTTTAAGGTCCTATTACAGATTATAGTGCGTGCCAAAAAGTAAATGTTAATAACATTTTTAAAAATGCAATTCTTTAATATTTTTTGAATATTAAAGAGCTTTCTCAGACTCTCCTCTTTTCTGTTTAGAGAAATTTAAATTTGACTGATAGAATTTGCTCAGAAGATGAAAACAATGCAAGGTTAGATTTTAAAAAGAGTAGATGCGTAGCTATTTTCTAGATTAACAATGATAAAATTTTATTTTTTTTTTTACCTCAGAAAATTACAAAACCAATACTATTAATTATTGTAAATTTAAATTATACCTGTGAATTTATTTTGGAACAATTCCATTTCTCTTTTCGAAGTAACAGCGAATAATCCAATTTTCGTAATGATAAATCTAATGGCTAACAGGCGCCTTTCCAAATTCGTATTCTGATCATTTCCTACTGATGCTAATGGTGTATCTGAAATTATAAATTCAGAAAATACATTAATACGTTCTCGTTTGTTGGCGGAAGTCTGCATATATATCAGATGATGTGAAATTGGCACGAATTTCATGAGTTAATATTTTTATTTTGAAAACTCGTTAGTGTTAGGTTTACGTGTAGTAAGTGAGTGAAGATAGAGGTTGAGGCGGCAGGTGGTGCTTTTTCATGCATTATCTGTCAAAGTCCGAGGCCAGAATAGCAGTTCAAATGCCATTATACAATATTGCGGGATGTGAGTGTTGTAAACAACAAAGGAAAAATAAAAAAAATAATCTGTACACAAAGTACTTTGATCGGTTTAGTGAAAAAAATATAAATAAAATATTGGCATTCTTCATTGAACTAAACATATCAGATCAAATAATACATAGATATAACTGTCTATGCTCAAGAGAAATTGGAATAAATCTTCTGAAAACTTGTTCAGAGAGTGAATATAGAAGATTGGATGTCGAGTAAAAATCAATCACGAGAAAGAAGCGCATTCGTTCTACCCGTTTTACACTTTCTCTCTTACATTTCATGTATTTTACTAAATCATATTGAGCAATGTATACCTGGTATTAATGAACTTACTGAAGAGCTTTTTATTTATCTCTTTAAAGAAAATTCATGTGTAGAATATTTCTTTTGAACGAGAAAACTAATCTAGCATTATGTGATCCAATGTTAAATAGCATTACACTATGGCGACAAATAAACTGAATAACAATATACATCACTTGTTGTGCATTATATGGCCCTAAAACAAATATTGTTTAATTAGGCTCAATTGATTTGCTTTCTTTCTTACTTGTTTTGTTTTTTCTCTTACTGAAAAAGAAAAAGTGCTGCTTATGTAAAAAAGTTTGAAAATTTTTAATATATTCGTCCATGTTTTGATTGTAATCCTAAAGTCACTTAGCACTACGTAAACTAATTAGAAATATTGCCAATTCTGTAGATGTTTCTCACGAGTCACATAGGGGGTTCATAAAAAGTTTGTATTTCTTGGACCACATCTATGCACTGTAAGAACAAGCTGGATAATGTGTCATTGTTATTGAATATCCATTTTGTCTTAAAGGTTTGATTATACAGACAAGTTATAAAAATGAAATATTTAAAAAGACAGACTCATTCATTATGGAATTTTAAGTAGTACATCCAATATACAAGAATAACTATTGAATGCAAAATGATACCACAATTGCAATTTAACAAATATGTTAATATATTACTTTTCCCTCTAGCGCTGAACACACGTTATACCCCCACCGTTATTAGAATATTTATTTTTTGTATAAATTATTATTTGGAACATTGTCCGTTTGTTACAAACAAAGTAACGATTTTGTACATCAATACGTACAATTAATAAGAAATGCATCTAAGAAATAAAAGAAAATCATTAAGATATAACATTAATTGGAATATGACCGCCAGGCCGGTATATACACACACATTGTGTTGTGGTATTATAATTATTTATCTTTTAATTTTTGTCTAAAATCATTATTTTAGAGTGACATTTGTTTATCAGTTCATTTGTATGGGGAATCTTTATCCCTTTCACCAACAGCATCAGCATTGAAACTGTTAACATAAAAAATGAACAATAGGTTATGCGTCGGGTAACCACTGAGAGGCAGAGGAGGTTTAGAGTTTGGCAATGCTTCGGAAAGTTTGCTAGAGAATGAAAAAAAGTGCGGTTACAAAAATCAAACACTGATTACGGACAAGGGAGTCTATCATAATTTGTATTCTGGTGAGCCTCTACGGTTCCAATTCGTCAATTTGTTCTACAGTTATCGTTTTGTCAGTTGGACAAATTGGTTTCTCTCTCTCTCTCTCTCTCGCTCTCCCTCTCCCTCTTTCATTGGGTTTGGCACGCTGCCAAAAATATATGAAGCGTGCTATAGAAAGTTGATAGCCTACAAAGTTGAGATGTTTGATTGTCCCAACTTTTGTTCTCTTCCTCTATCATATACGTATGTATCTTGTATGAATGTATTGTATGAATAGTGTAAAAAGTGTCATATATATATATATATATATATATATATATATATATATATATATATATATATATATATATATATATATATATACTGCAGTTTCCCCTTATTCAAAATTCTCATTATTTATTGGGAACGAGAAAATTGAGAATATTATGTTACACGTAACACAGAGCATTTTATTCTGTTGAATTTATTATTCATGTAGCAAAAACTTGAATTATTTCGTTCCTCGTTAAATAAAATTAAATTGTACCACCACTCAAACAAATATAAATCCAAATTAATTTATAACTTTTCTTGCATAAATATATTTATATTTAAATATATCATGCAATCATGGAGGAAGATTATAAGAAGTGGAACTTTCGATTACTTCCATTTTAAAATGTAATGGATCTAAACAAGTGTGGATGTAGATAATCTTCATTGTCTGTAGTTGGAAGATTTCGGTTACAATGCATTGACTTAAATTTTACCAGTGTCTCAATTATAGTAGAGAACTGATGAATGATACTTCTAGATCTTAACTATATGGACGTTAAAACCGTGGCGTTAAAACGCAGCGTTAACGGCAAAGGATTCCGGCATGCTTATTCTATTGGAACGTTTTCAATGCAGAGCAAAACGCGGTAACCGAGTATTGAAAATATTAAACGCGTCTGGGCGTATTAGCAACGCCATATTGGTAGTCTGTACGTATGCGAAGTAGAAGAAATTCAGAAACATTGAGTAGCGTAGTCAAGAGAGTAGGGAGTTATAGAGACCCTCCAATTTATTGGAAGATAGTGAAAAAATGTCGTGAAAAACGCAAACAACGCGATTAACATCACAATTGTTGAATACAGAAGTACTTTTCGAAACTTGGAAACAAGAAGTAACGTACTTCTGGTACAAAGTTTACTGCAGTAGTACAAAAGTAATTGTAAATTATGAAACGTGAAGTTGAAGGAGGCCCATTATAAGCTATTGAAAGAAGCCTTTGACATACCGTGCATACGCAGGGTATTTTGAGTTCATATAGTCTGATAAAAGTAACTCCTACTCTTCTGCATTGCTAACGTTGCGTTAACTATTTTTTTTCACATTATTTCATATTGCTGTTATAATTTATTGTCGATGATCCCAATGCAAATCGACCTTTCATGGTGCATGAGAAATTTAAATAAATAGGAGTATCAGGATTTGTAATTCATCGATCGAATTATCAGTTACTATGGTCACTAAGCAGCAAAATGATCAAAATTAATTAGTCATTCTACAGCTCCTTAGATAATACAGCACAGAGATTACCCGAACGCAACTTGAGATTGCCTTTGCCATCTGATCGTTGTCAACTCAAACATCTGATGTGTTTCCCACTCTAAGTGATTCCATTTAGTTTATATATTTCTTTACAAAAAGTACATGATGGTGGCCAAAGGTGAGACATACATTGAAGGAGGTTTCCGTAATCCAAAATAAACAAATACTTGCTTGGTGTTATACGGCTTAACATTGATAAAATTCGGTTATTGAAGAAGTGTCCGTGCATTGACTGAGTTCTTTGAAAAGTTCGATTTTAACCAACGTAGAAGTTCTGTTGAAATGAAATGAAATCTTTCAGTTTCACGACCCACGGCTATGCTGGTTAGGCTAAAGGAGACGGTGATGATGATTAATGAATGAAATGGTGGAATGAAGAAAGTGGAAGGAAACGGGAGAACCCCGAGAAAACCCACGCACACGGTGTGTGTCCACCACAAATTTCACTTGGCGGGGCTGGGATCGAACCCGGGACCCCAAGCACCAGAGGTGAACGCTCTACCACCGAGCCCCTGCGGCTCCAGCAGAAGTTCCGTTGTTGACTTTTGAAGAAAGAATATTAAACTTTCTGTTCAACTAGTTAGAGGTCATGTAATGTATGAACGTGTACTTCTTATTTATTGGTGACAAAGTCACTGATGTAACGCATATTTGCGTAGTTTGTGAAGATTATACTAACATGTTTAATTGTTTGGTAATTGCTATAATTCGATTTTCACATTTCCAAAAGTTATTATTTTCTGTACGGAGTTTTATTGTAATATTAAATTTATGTATTTTTGAATGATGTGTTATATAAAACACTTTAGGCCATTAAACTTTTATTCGTCCTATTTTAGTATTTCAATTTGATTCAAGCTTTTTGTACCAAAAGATCCAATATATTTCAGGCAAAAAATGTTCATGTAGGCCTTATATCTAGAAAACTACATGTAGTGTAGCCAAAACCAAACCATCGTTTAACTCAGTATGATGTGCTTATTCCATAAAGAAATACAAAAACTCTATTTATGAGCCATTCAAAACTTTTGTGGCCCTTGATCCAAAAAATCCAATATATTTCATTCAATCAAACATTTTCTTGTACGCCTTATATCTGGAGTATTACATATACAGTAGTGTAGCCAAACCCAAACTATAACTCAGTATGATGTGCTTATTCCGTAAAGCATACGAAAACTCGATTTAGGGGCCGTTCAAAAACGTTGTGGACCCCTTTAAAAGAATTTAATATATTTCATTCAATCTGACATTTTCTTGTACGCCCCATATCTGGTGAACTACATATAGTGTAGCCAAACCCAAACTATCACTTAACTCAATATGATGTGAATATTCCGTAAAAGCAATAAGGAAATCCGATTTATGGGCCGTTCAAAAATTTTGTGGACCCTGATCCAAAAACTAATTATTGGCCAATATCGCAATCTTTTCATCCTTTTTTTTTTTAATCATTTCTAAAATTCTTGTTGGAATAATATTCTCAAACTTGGTGAAAATCAAAGTACAAAATCCCGAAGGGTTGAGGGGTTACCCCTACTTAATATTTTTGAAAGAATATCCCCGCCAATAAATTTCTGAGGGTGAATAAGGCGACGCTAATGTTAGAAGTTTGCAAATTATAGTATTTCATTCATAATAAAGTTATTGTAATATCTCTATCACGCAGTAAACGTCAACAGCAACAAGCAGATGACACATTGAGTGTCAACGTACCATCACGTAGACGGAAGATGGACGACACCAGCTATAACCACGAAAGAAATCTAAGTAGAGTCGAAATTTCCTTATAGGGTATAAAAGGAGGAGTACTGTATTCACCGACAACAGCCTGCAAGAGGACTGGTCATCTGCTCTTGGTTGTTGTTAACCTTGAGAAAACACCATCACTTTCTCTCGCTGCTGTGTGTCTTAAGACTAACTTATAACTCTTCTCTCGATTGCTGTGGATTAAAGGAGTCCTCACCTTACTGTAAACTGGTGTGGGATCCTGAGTGTTCAGTTCCAACTGAGTAAGTTCGAAACAACCTGCCATATGTAACCATCCTCTCGGCTGCAGTAGGCCTTGAGAATCCTAACTGTATCCACTGTGTTAATGCAGTATGACTGAACAAAGGGACATCCATCTTAGGACCAAGTTGTAAAGTAAAGATTTCATAAACTTGTGTAAAATTTGAATCGTTTATAATAAAACGATTAGGAAGAAAATTTAATCTCTTGCACTCAGTCTCTAGCTACAAAAAATCACAATAAATTTTAGAAGTAATATTAATGAGTGAACTAGTAGTTAGCGATATCCCTTTCTTGCATTATTTAATTAATATTAATGTTCAGAGGTGTGGACTCTCTATGGCGAAACTTTAAGTGTGAAGACATTTTTATTTTTTTTATTTTTACATTTGTGTCCAGCCGTCCATCCAACACACTTTGACTGTTACGATTTCTCAGGCTGGTTTGCTACACGGAGATATTGGAGTTAAAGAAAAAAAAATAGTCCAAACGTAACAAAATGAAGAAGATAAAATTTCAAATCTCTCTACAAATTGCCCTTCTTAACTATTTGTTCTGTAAATGTTCGCGAGCTTTGTAGTGTCTGATGATTACTGAAAAATTCTGAAGGTATTAACACAACTCAAAAGCATTGTTGTCTGAATTTTGATCAGAATCGGACTCATGCTTTTTTTTTTCTCCTGAGCTTTTCAAATGTAAGAATTCTTTTTTCACTATCCAAGTGTTTCATTGGAAACGTTTCTCATTATTTTTTTGTTATTAACAAAAGGTGGATTGAAACCATTCAATTTACTTGCATTTTCTAGCTTGTTTTCTTTCGACTCAATGAGCTTTCTACAATTTCAGTTTTGACTTATTATAAAACAATGTGATGTATTGTCAGGATACTTTCTGCGAAGCATTGTACTTAATGCTTCTTCTGATAGATAGATAGTAAGAACAGAAAGCAAATCCACCTTGTTCGATTGGTAGAACTAACGTATATCAAATCAGAAATATTTTGGACCGCGGTGGTTCAGTAAGAAAGCAATAGTTATGGTGGGTGTGGACCTTGGTTCGATACTAGCTCTACAAAGTAGTAGGTATTGTGATGGACAATTGGCATGTCCATAGAGATTTTGGTATTATGTCGTTCCATCTCATTATCTTCATTCTACTGTTTCTTTCGTTCACCACAGTACTAATTACCCTCCGGAGATTACTTTGAATTGTTATTTTTTCAAATTTCAAATTGGTTGATAGTACTAACATCTACTATTGTTTGGTTTCATTTAAGTAGAACATGTAATCTGATTTAACGTCCCACGATTATGCTTCTTAGGTAAAAGGAGACGGATAAATAATGATAGGGAATGATTATGAAAGGGATTTTTGAAACGAAAACTTAGGGGGAAACAGAACCTCGACAGAAGTGTCGTTGATTACGTTTTAATTTAGAAACCACATGAAAAAGGAATTTTAATTTCAATATTCACAAGAGCGAGGAAGTGAGAGTACTAAATAATACTTTCACGTAACAGAGGAATTGCGGTTTCATATTGACTTAAAAAAAAAAAAAAAAAAAAAAACTTAATTTGGGAAAAAGGTTGCAACTCTTCATTAAAATTAAAACCTTTCATCGTCTGTTTGACTGGTAAAGCGCTTATCTTTTGTTTCATCACATCTTGAGTTTAATCCCTTCTTATTGTGGTCATGTGTCCATGTGCGATAATTTCTCAAAGCCCCTCCAACCTGCCAATCTTTATTTCAACCATTTCTTTTTCTTTCTAACTTTTGTTCTCTTTCTCTAGTTCTTCTTCTTTGTATAGCGTTCAATGAAGTATAAATATAGCATATAAATCATTTATGCAACCATTCAACCATCCCACAGTGGGGTATTTCTTTTAAAGAGTTGGGATATAAACATGGCATACACAACATTTGAATCGCTTGCTGTTAAAAAGTCGTATGTAACATTTTTCAAAATTTTAACTTTTTTAATGAAATGCGTACTTTTGAGGTAGATGAAACAATTTGTGTTAAAAGGATGTGTGTTTTCTTAAACGTGTTAAACATATAAGACATTTTTTCTTTTTATTATAAACCAGACTGTCAAAAAAAGTTTTTTTGTCATTTCCCGAAAAAATTCTTTATTGCACATACAATCTTTTAACACAAAGCGATTCAACTATACAACGAATTCAACCATCGCACAGTAGAATATTTTGGTTGAAGACTTGGCTAATATTCGAAACGAGAAAGTCTAACAGATAATTACACCTTTTGTTTTTGTTTTAGTTGAATATTCCTAATATCACTTCACAGTCATTTCTATCAAGTCACCAGCAGAGAAGTCACCAGCAGAATATTTGCAGTGATTATTCAGTGTAGAGAGCTCTTGAGAGAAGTCACATAGATTAAAATTAAAATTTAATATTACGGGCTAAGGGAAGAAAGCTGAATAAATTTGTTAATACTTGAACGTTTCTGAAGTTGTAAGATCAAACTTTCTTTAGTAGCAATAACATTTATTGTTTTACCAATTCGTCATCCGTGAATAGCCCTCACTGGTCTACACTGAATAGTCGCTACTAACATAGTTTTCTGCTGATATGACTTCAAAGGCTTGATTTTCATAGATATTAGCACTATTAAAGTAAAAGGTAACAATTAATGTATTAGAAATTTTCGTTTTAAATTTTGGGCAACTTTTCGACAGAAATACCGCACTAGGTGATGATTTAATATTTGTTTCATAAATGTGTATGTAGTGTTGATATTTTGCTGAAGAATAGTTGAATTTTCTGCAAAAATCCTGTGAATATCTGCTGGCCCAACCGCTCAAAAAATCGGTTAGACCAAATGATTATTACACAAACTTTGCTCAACACTCAAATATCGTTGGGAAATGGATGGTTAAAAATGGGCAACGGAGTGGACACCGTCAACATTGGTCCAACACTTGTAAATTGGTTCATGTCACAAAAACATCAACGTTCAGACACAGCTTGTTCTGTGTTATTTGGATATAAATTTGTCACGATTGTTTATATTTATATGATGTAGTGGGGAGCGGGGTTAATTTCATGCATGCGAAACATGCATCACTGGTATTTTAGAACTTAAAGATTTTTTTTTTCATGAGACACTTGTGTCATGTTGGTAATCTGAGGATTAAGTCGAAATTCAGCTCCCGCTAACACGAGGAGTGATTGGTGAAAAAAGTGTAACATTACGGATTTTATCATTACACTTTCATTCTGTTGCATATCATTGGAGGGGGAAGAGGTTCAAATATTTTCTATACACTTATCCTTTCCATTCGGAAAAGGTGCGTTTCAGACAGATAGAGCTAAAAGTGAAACCCACAAAGTATTCTGGAAAATAGACCATGATAAATAAACGAACTAGGAGAATACACATTATTTATTTATTTGCAAGGAACGGAATGATACTTCTAACAGTTGACTTGAGTTGAATTTAAGTTTAGCGTCCTTTTCAGCAGCGAGGTTATATGAGACGTGGACCTACTGATTAATGTAGAATCCGAACTACATGAGCTCCGCCTGAGTAGTATGTAATATCTACTAAACAAATAGTGCATTATTAAGAAACTACATCAATGAATGCCGAGTTATAAAGTTTTGAAAGTTCCGAATCCGGTAAATCCTCCGCATGGATGCGTCCCTGGTCTGACTCTTTGCTGGTCACAGATTACGAAATTTGTCGCCTGTCCTATCACTGATATGAATATATTTAGCGACACTTTTAAGATTTAATTTTACATTACTTACGTTATATCTAGCACGTTTTATCCACTAATATTGCTCGATTCATCTATGTGAGAGTAATGACTGACATAGCATGAAAATTTGATCTTACACTTCAACTGTACTCTTTATTTATTTTTTTATTCTTAAAAAATCCTGTTGTTTTTGTAAGAATATACCTAGCTGGCAGTATTTGTATTATGTATTCGGGTGTAGAATAACCCCTGTGCAATATTATATAAACGTATTATCTTGGGTTATTTGTACAACGAACTTTGGACCCCTCTCAATAGAAAGGTATGCGTGCGTGCCTGAGAGACCCATAATCTACCACATCCAGCAACCGGAGCAGACATAAGACAGAGTAACTCGGTGATCCGAACAGACTCATTGCATGTTGTGAGCCAGAGATCACGGAATATCGTCATACACATGGGGTATGTATGCTATTGATATAATTCTTTAAAAGAAAGATGGTCTTTTCTCTCTTTCTCTCTCTTCTTACCAAATATATAATTTTCCTTCCTGCTTGCTGCGTGTGTCAAAGCGTTGCAATGAAAGATAATTAAAAGGTTTATCGAAGCATGGACGCGTAAGTCACAGAAAAGATAAGCTAGATGTTGTTTTTTTTTTCTGATGCGAGATCCTCAAAAGTCAATTCAGAGAAGGATTGTTTAATCTTTTCAACAAACATACTACCCAGAATCTCTATATTTAATCCTTCATAAGATTTCAGAAAGCAGTTTGCTAACTATATTAATTTATCTTCTAGAACTCTCTCCCGTTGGCATGTGCATCAAAGTTTTCACCTGTGGATACAAATAAAGAGCATTAAAAATAGCGTACTAAAGAGCTTTAGCTTAGCCGAATTCTTAGTATGCATGGTTTTTAGTTTCATTTTCGGTGGGAACAATAAATTTTCTGCTGTTGATCTTGAGAAAATTCAAGAGCTACCTCTATTAAGATATATCGAACTCCTCTCCAGAAACCGATATAATGCCTATGGAGATTGATGCGCAGATATTGCATCACTCCGTTGAAAACGTTTGAAAGGCTCGGGAAAGAAAACGGTAAGTCATATTTTTTTTAACTTTCGTGTAAACTGGAAAACAAACTTCAACACTCCTATACAATGCAATGTAATGGAACTTTTAGCAAACAATTTTCTCCTGACGTCTGCAGGTTTATTTCCGAAATTAAACTATATACATACTGTTTTGTGGTCCAATCCCAACATATTCTACAAGATAACTCAATTTCACCGGTAGCGGCGCTTACCATTGTCTTTCCCCGAGCTTATCATATTTCACCTGCAATTCGCCTTACTTCTATATACTGAATAAAATACTAAATTTATGTCACAATAGCGCAGAATAAGTATGGCCCACCATATGGCGCACATTTCATCCTTAGTGCATCGGATTCCAACAAATCATTTCTGACCTCTGGGTGCCTATATATAATGACATAGACTGTCGAAAAGTAAAAGAAATGCAATGCAAACGGAAAATTGGATTGGAAAATGCTATCTATAATCATAATTGATTACCGAAGTGAACTAGTTTTGTCACAAAACAGCTTCTTGTATGACAAAGAAAAGTTCCTGTCTTTAAGTATATTTGTGATAAGACTCCCCCTCGAAAACCAGGTGTTTTTCTTTAGTTGTCTCTTATGGACAAATTAATGTGGTATGGACTACGCACCTTAGAACCGGGGGGTGCGAGTAGAGTTGACGATAGTGATCATGCACTTCTAGATTTTATAGCATTGAAAATAAAACGCTCAAATAAGCTTCCCAATTAAAAAAAAAAAAAGAAGAAGAAGAAGAAGAAGAAGAAACTCGCCTTACCTTTTGGAAATTAGATAACTAGCAAAAATACGAGAATTTAGCAATATCCCATTTTTTGCTTTCTGTTTTTCCAAGCTCTGGTAACAAATTTATACGTAAATGATATATCTACAGAGCTATTTCATAGCATTAGCATATAAACAATTATTTTTGTACGTGCTCTTGGTTTTAATTCAAATAGTCGAAGAAATGTTCGGTTTGCATATTTTTAAAAATGAATGACGATATAAATTTGGATAGCATATATCTACAATATGTATTAGGAAATTAACACGAGGTGTTATGAAAATAGATAATGTTTTTATTATGAAAACAAAATTTCTCTCTCCTAATCTGTGTAAGGGGCGGGTTTAGGAAGTGCAGGGTTTAATTGGGAAAAATCTAGGGGCGCATAAGTTCCTAGTTAACTTGCCCAATTTCCCCTTCTCATTCCCATTCCAAACATCAAAGAATACCACCGACAATCATGAACATAAATAAGCAATACTGATGAAAGAAATACTTTTCAATTAACATTTTCTCCTTTCTTAGTATAATGTAATATATACTATATAAAGACTTGATTAAAACATTTGAAGGATTTGGAGGATAGAGGTATTATGTAACAAATTGAATATGACGGAAAAATTGACTTTTACAACTTTGTCCGTCAACATACCGCCTTTGTCGTTTCTAAATATCTGCACCCAGATGAGGACTCACTAAATAATGTGTTTCGTAGCATGATTAACATATAACACGTGCATGAACCGCCAGAATGCAAAGTTTCAAAAAGTGTAACATAACACCTTTATCCTCCAAACGCTTCATTTGTTAAAAAAGATTTTTCAACATAAAATGTAACTACTCTTATCATTTTACTGTAATCGCGTAATACAATAATTATAAGTGGAAGCACGTTTTAAAAATTTACAATAAATAAACAAATATAAAATTATAAAAGGAACATGCAAACGTAAGGAAACGATGTTTTAAATGTGTCAGATTCAGAATAACTATATTTAGCCTTATCTGAAGTGAATAAAGCAAAAAGCAAAAGTATAACAATTATCATTTCTTAAGAAAAGCTATCTATCACTGAAGAAATGCTTGAGAATGTTAATTCATCTTCATTTCTGCAGTCGTACATATTGATATAAATTATCTTTTACCTGATGTGTTAGGGATATATTTTGCTGTTCTTTAAAATTATCTTCTAAGAATCGGTATTTCATATTTCAAATTATGATTTACATCTTTGACACTCAAGCGAACTTCATTTGTAGGCCCGGGACACAATATTAAAAAGTTAACCGTAACGTCACTGATCTCTATAAAACCCAGTCAACTATGTTTACTCTAAATCATTATGCCAATCTTCAGGGCGCTCGCGACTTGTGACTTCCCGGATTGGGGCACTTCTGCTATCTTTACTCAGATATATGACAACGAAACACATAAGCATGGTCGCTCCTTTCGTCAAAGATATTGAGAAGTCGGCGCCGTTGTATTGAATTGAAAGGAAACTCATACAGACTCCACGAGGTGGAAACAGGCATAAATCTAACGATCGGTGCACTTGAATACTATCTCGCACATTTCCGTTTATAGCAGCACAGTCTTTCGATTATTTTTGTTGGTTGGTAAGAATAGAGAGGTAGAATTCAAGAAGAAATCGATTATACTTTAATTGGAAATTATTGATATTAACCAATTATTGATTATTAGAATTAATCTGGTTTAACCAGAATTCAAAAACGTTTTGCTATTCAGATCGTGGAAATTTTATTTTTAAAAAAGAACAGTCATGATTTTGAACAAAAATGTTAAGCATTATGAATAATATGCAACTTGAGGACCACTTCCAAAAACACCTAACTTTTAATCGGTACTGGAAAATATCTTTAAATCGTTATTTTGAGCAAAAATGACAAATTTTAAGCCCAAAGTGCAACTTGAAGATCATTTTCAAAAGCATTTAAAGGGTCTGTGACACATCAATAAGGTGTCTGGGCCACAACAACCGATTTTGATGAAACTTGGCAGACTAATAGGACACTTTGCAAAACTAACTTAACTAGCAGGAATTTGTGGAAAAAGTTGTAGTTTCTGAGATACCGTCGATTCATTAAAGATGACATTTGTCTTGATATCTTGGGAACAGCTCTACCGAGAACCACCTAACTTTGCAAGCCATAGTAGATATATAATATTTTAAAACGAAATTAAAACGAATTGCCTGTACCTGCGCAGAACTGCGCATAATGCACAAATAATTGTACGCATGCGCATATCTTTGAAACGTAAAGACTGCGATATATTTTCTTGTCAGCGCTCGTGCAATCAAGACGTGTAGTACAATCGCTCCTACAGATTTCCTTTCATTGCAAATATGTCTGATTTGTGTGGTAGTTGCAAGAAAGAAATTTCAGCCATCAATCTGAAAGAAATTATTTCGTGTACCGGTGGTTGTGATAATTATTCTCACGCCAAATGTAAATCCTGAGAAATGCTGAAAATATTCGAAAACTAGGAGCAAGAAAAGAACAGTGGAAGTGCGATGTGTGCAAATCGAGCAATAATAATGCGCTGTGTACACTAAACCAAAATACTGACCTGAAGAAGCTAGTGCAGCAAGTGAGTAAAATTCATGCAACTATGCCAAAAATTATGAAAATGAAAGATAATATTCGGGATCTAGAGAAAACTATAAACTTTCTATCTGACAAATTTGATGACTTTACTAAGGAAATTTGTGATCAAAAGAAATCAGTTAGTGATCTAACGAAAAGGTCGGACACTTTGCAAACAAAACAAAAAATGAAACAAGCCATTGTAACACTAGAGGGCAAAGTAAGTGAACTAGAACAAAAACAGTTAGATGAAATTATTGAAATAGTTGGAATTCCCAAGACGGAAGAACAACAAACTAATGAAATGGTAATGAAGGTAGTGAAGGCAGCTGGAATAACAACAAACAATGAAGATATAGAAAAATCTTATAGACTGCCCACATCAAGAAGAGACAAGCTCAAAATAATTATAGTTAAACTTTCTTCCAAAGTAATTAGGGACAACTGGATTCAGAAGTTCCGAGAATAAAAGAGTTTACTAGCGTCAGAAGTCAAACCTGAGTTCCTGAACGATCGAGTTTTTGTTAATGAACAATTAACACCAAACAATCGAAAAGTGCTATACGAAACAAAGCAATTCGCCAGGAACAATGTTTTCCGATTTGTTTGAGTGCATGCTGGAAAAGTGCTTCTAAGGAAAGACGAAACATCATGAGTGAAACATATCAAAAAACTAGAAGATCTACATAATATGCAAAACTAAGTGGCTCAACAGGACTGTCAACCTAACTCAAGATGGAACAGGTAATTAATGAAATTTTCTTATACCAAAATATACACACTAACATATGTAATGATATAGACTCTTTTAATTAATTATTTAGTGATAAAACAGGAATTACGATTATTCAATTCAATATTAGAAGTGTTAGAAAGAATTTAGATGAATGTTTAGTATTGTTACAAAATATTCGTATAAATGTGGATATAATTGTCTTAACAGAAATATGGAAAAGTGAAGCAACTTGTAGCATTAACATAAACGGATATCGCTGTTATTATACAAATAGGTCTTTAACACGTGTGATGGAGTCATAATATTTGTAAACGAGCAAGTTGACATTGACAAGGTAACGGAACTGAATCTTGCTGACGCCACTGGAATGCGCTTACATTTAAACAATGCAGAAGTTTGTGATATAATAGCACTCCAAATGGTGATGAGAAAGCATTTCTACAATCACTAAATGATGAGCTTAAAAATTCATCAACTTGCTCTTTGCTTTTAGGTGATGTCAATCTAGATATATTAAGTAACAAATACTGTGAAAATATAGACACTTATTTAAACTTACTATATGGTCATGGTTATGTTTCATGCATAAATATAGTAAGACTTGTGTAGATCGTATATTGTTAAAGCTCCAAAGTCCACTGAATGTCACATCAGCTGTGTTGCAAACAAGTACAACTGGTCACTTTCTCTCTAGTATAAATGTTTCCATTACCAGGGGCGGATCCAGGACGGACATCTGGGGGTGGTGGGTTGTAATACTGCTACTTAAAGCTACTTTTAAGAGCACGAAAACTCTAGGATGGGTTTTATTTATGTGTATAAAATAGGAATGTTTCCTCTTCTGGGGGGCATCGCCCTGATCGCTCGCCCCCCCCCGCGCTGTATTCGCCCCTGCCAATTATAATGCAAAAGAGAGAAAAATATCTTATGAAACAACAATTATAAATTATACTGTATTAAATGAAGAATTGAAAAAACGTAACTGGATCTGGTAATACACAGTAATTGTGTTAATACTGCAACTTCGAATTTCATCCAAATGATGAAAAATTGTGTAAGTAGTTCACGTATTAAGAAATAAAAATAAAAAGTAAGTAGTAAATATCTAAAAATAAAACTAAATAAAAAACTAAATAAAATAAAAATAGAGAAAGAGATAGATTAAGTCGTTTGTTTAGTAATAAAAAACCAAAATGATTTAGAATTTAAGGAATATTACAGAAGGTATAGAAATAAACTTACACAATTAATAAAATAAGTTAAAATGACTACTATAGAAAACACATTACATTTTGTAGTGACAATGTTATTAAACTATGGAAGGTAATAACAGATATTATAAATGAAAATGACAAAAAGTATGTAGAAATAAATGAACTAAACACTAAATATGATCTAGTAACGTTTGAACGTGATCCAATGTTAATAGTTGAAAGTTTTAATGAGGGTTTTTACAGTGTTGGCAAAAAAGTAGTTAACAAAGAGATTGATGATAAAAATCCATTTTAATTTGAAATCCCAAACTAAAGTAGTAAATTCTATATTCTTCACTCCAATCACTGAACAGGAGATTGAACGCTTCATAAATGAGTTATCACCAAAAACAACATCTGATATAGACGGATTATCAGCAAGCGTATTGAAACATACGAAATCAAATATATTAAAACCTTTCCAGTATATCTTTAACCTAGTCTTAGAAACAGGTGTATTTCCTGATTTTAAGACTGCTGTAACAAAACCTATATATAGAAAAGGCTCAAAGGCTGGTCCTAATAATTATAGACCTATATCAATCCCCAGTAACTGTGCTAAACTGTTAGAAAAATGTATAAAGAGCAGATTAGTTAATTTTCTTGAACAAAATAAATTCTTTTCTTCAAATCAATATGGATTTCATAAAGGTAAAAATACATCAGATGCGGTATACAATTTAACAGAGACTGTTTGTAAAAATGTTGATAAAGCTGAAAAAGTAATTACAATCTTCCTAGATCTAGCTAAAGCATTCGACACAATATCACACAAAATTCTCTTAAATAAACTAGAAAAATGTGGAATAAAGGGTATATCGCTATCTTGGTTTAGGAGTTATTTGAAAGACAGAAAATAGGCCATCCAAATAGGTAATTTTCAAAGCAATTATTCATATGTAAAATAAGGAGTCCCACAAGGAACTCTACTAGGCCCAATATTATTTTTAATTTATATAAATGATTTGTGTAATTTAGAAATGGACGGGCATATACAATCATTTGCTGATGACACCTCCCTTATATTTACTGGTAAAACATGGACAGATGTATTCAAGAAAACTGAAGCAGAAATGAAGAAAGTAAAACAATTGCTTGATAATCATCAGTTAGTATTAAATGCTGAGAAAAACAGGTATATAACGTTTTCGCCAACTTACCGGAAAACATGTCACCGGAGGACAGCCGGGAAACATGTCACTAAAGTTGCATTATTGTCAAAATGTAACTGACATTTGTAACTGAAAAATGTAACTGTAGTCCTCTTATTTGTGAAAATAAAGTAAAATACTTAGGTATACTTATTGATAAGCATCTAAAACGGTCTTCTCACATTACACATTTCGCCACAATACTAAGAAAATTATTGTATAAATTTGTTCAATTACGAAACATTGTAAGCATAAAATTATTACGTACTGTATATTATACTGTTGTAAATAGTATACTTACATATGGTACATTAGTTTGGGGTGCTGCTTACCCTACTTATTTAAAACCTCTGATTGTTCAGCAAAATAATATTGTAAGAATATGCTTAAAAAAGGGACTTGAAAGTAGACTAGATAGACTTTATGATTAATTTTAAGTATTACCAATTTCAAAATTATATTTGCAGAAAGTATTAATATATGTTAAAAAGAATAGAAACAAATAGGACGTAATAAAACATATGTATATAACCAGAAATGTGAGAAACAAAAATTTAGAAATTAAAGCAACGAGTAAATCTATAACTCAATACCAAACATATTACAGAGTTCCGAAGATCTATAATGAACTCCCACTACGAATCAAAGAGGAAAGTAATTTCAAAGTATATAAAAGTTTAATTTTACAGTGATTAAAAGATTTGAAAAGTATTTAAAAGCCATTGTTAGCTAAAAGTAAGAATTATAAACCTCATATGTTACGATAAGAAAATAAATAAATAAAACACGAGAATCTGGCACACACACAAGCATTTGCTTATGTGAGCCATCTTTTCTTTATTCTTTGCATAAGAAATACAAAAAATTCGCAATATAGGAAAAACTGCATTGAATTAAGTTAACCGACACCGGAAGATAGACGTGACTTCTGGGAGTCCGAAGTCCTGTCATCTCTGAATACCGGCCACGTTAAACTCTATTAATAAAGTTAATCTAGGAAGTCCGATTTCCTTTAGAGAAGTAATAGCACTTACAAGTAAGAAATTTACTTGTTAATTTCTGTAGCAATTAATTTATTTTTATTCTTTTATTTGATTCCATTAATATATTGTATATTGTTATTTTATAATTTAATATGTTTATGTATTTTTATGTATATTTTTCCCAATATATTACATTTTCTTCTTTCTTTAAATAAAAATAAAATTAATGAATATTTTTCTCTTGCTTAGTTTGAACTACATGACGAGTATAACATAATGCAGGAAAAAACTAGACTCAAAGGTGAGAGTTTTCAAGCAACTGAGGTGAGATGTTGGGGGTGGTCTGCCCCCGGACACCCGCCTCTAGTTACGGCACTCTGTCTGGCTTCTCAGTCACACATTTCCATTACACCTGCGTACAAGTCATATAGTTAATGTTAATAATCGCCATTCGGTGCGTAGTGATATCAAGTACTGCAAGTTATCAATTTTACACAACAGTAATACAGTTAAGAGAGCGTAAGGATAAACCATTAGGCCAGGCCTATGGTAGCGGTCTCTTGAAACACATCAGTGTGATGCGGGCATCTATGCATCAAAGAAACATGCCAAAATCATAGGCCAAAGGGGTACCTATATACAGTTAGTATTGCCCTTTTCCATGTCTCGTCTCGTCTCGACAACGAGCAAATACTTCGAGACGAAACCCGTCTATTATTTTGCGACAGCCCCAATATCCCGTCTCGTCTTCTAGCAATACTACCCAGTTGCATAAAGCCGCGACGCAGGCTTGTTCGCGTCTCGACTAGCATATAGTCGGTTTTCCCTTCATTTTTATCACGAGTTTTGTCTCGTAATATTCTACAAAACGACACGACATCAGGCACAGGCTTCGAGACAAAGACACGAGACGACATCAGACCCTCATGTTTGCGGCGAGACTGTTTCACGCGACGAGATGAGACAACCCTAACAGTTTCGTCTCATGGCCACACTAATTATATATAGGTAACCCTATGGTTTAAGATTTTGGCACGTTTCTTGGAAGCATAGATGCCTGCATCACACTGATGTGTTCCAATAGACCGTTACCACAGGCCTGAAAGTGTATGTTTATGCTCTCTTAATACTGTGTTACTGTTGTGTAACATTGATGACTTACACTACTTGATATCACTACGCCCCGAATATGGCGACTATTGACGTTAACTATATGACTTGTACGCAGGTGTAATGGAAATGTATGACTGAGAAGCCAGGCAGAGTGCCGTAACTAGAGGCGCGTGTCCGGGCGCAGACCACCCACATCTTCTCACCTCAGTTTGCTTGAAAACTCTCATCTTTGAGTCTAGTATTTTCTTGCATTATGTTATACTCGTCATGTAGTACAAACTAAGCAAAAGAAAAATATATCGCAGTCTTTACGTTTTCAAGATATGCGCATGCACAATATTATTTGCGCATTATGCGCAGTTCTGCGAAGGTAGAGGCATTTCGTTTTAAAACTATCATGTATCTACTATGGCTTGCAAAGTTAGGTTGTTCTCGTTGGAGCCGTTCCCAGAAATCACGACAAATGTCGTCTTTAATGAATCAACTGCATCTTAGAAACTACAACTTTTTCGACAAATTCCTGCTTGTTAAATTAGTTTTGCAAAGTGTCCTATTAGTCTACCAAGTTTCATCAAGATCGGTTGTTGTGGCCCATACATTATGGGTGTGTCGCAGGCCCTTTTACAGGGTTGTTACGGGGCCTAGTGCATAACTATTAATGGATACCTGTTTCCGAAAATCCTATTTCGATTGTTTTCGCTCCATTCTATTGGCCATTGTGATGTAATATGAGACTTCATTGATTGGGTAGGAATACCTTCTCATCACTACTGACCCCAGCATACTTATTTGCAGATTCTAATCGTTCCGCCTTGTGTATTTCTAAGAGTAAAGTTCTCAGAGGAGCTTTTATTAGTCTTTGTGAATCATTTGCTTGGGAGGACCTTGGCGTTTCTAAGGTGGACCCATGGCGTATTGGATTGTTACTGTCTTTATTTTCAATTAAAAGTAAATTGGTTTCAATGCCACGTCAATTTTCACCTCCAAATGCTCAATACATTTTGCCAACCTGATATTGCAGGAGTCTGCTGCGAAATGTACAGGGTATCTAAGCAAGAAAACGGGGTTTGATCTAGAGGGAAACTTCTAGAGGGAAATACACTGAGACACCGAACAGCAGAAACAGTGTCATTTTTGCGTTAATGTGACAATAAATCTTTTCCTGGTCTGGCTTTTTCCGATTACTTTCTCTTTCCAAATATGACAAAACATTTGCTTGTTAAGTGTTTTGCAATTATAATGAGGTCATTAATGTGGTGCAAACCTGGTTAGTCTTCAACTCCCAGACTTTACGTATATTGTATTAAGGGAATATCCAAGAATATGAGAAATATAAGACTATGCGAGATGAATATGCAAAAAAGAGCGCTTTAATGAACCAAATTGCAGATTATAGCGCAGTATCATCATCAAAGGAGAACTTTCTAGCTTCCTCTCATATTAAATTTCTGAGAGGATGTTCCATTATTCATACTCTATGGTCACGTATTATTTGACAGATTCTTGTAACAATTGTCGCATATATTCCAATTAAACCTTAATCATGTCATAGTATTACAATAAAGTGATGAAAATAGAAATAATCAGAAGAAACTTAACTATGTATTACATTTCTACGGTTCACTAACGATAAGATCAAGTAACGCATAATAATAATTTTGAAAACAACTGACATATATTAGTTTATCATTATTTACAACCATAAATCCAACAAAGAATTTTTACTTGCAGCAATGATTACCTAATTATTATTTAAGGGCATTATACATTAATTACAAATATAATATATAAGTGAAAAGTAAATGTTTGTAATTGTTTATGCAAAAATGTAATAATTTAAATATGAAATCACACTTGTAAGGAAAATATTTGACATTACTTGTTCGATATTATCAAGGTTAAGAAAGTAGTGTTGTGTGCAAACACAATTTTGTTACAAGAAGACAGTATCACTTAAAAGTACAAACTAAAAATTGCTTTTAGTTTCGCGGAACTTTCTATGACAATCTATACAGAAATGTTTTACTTTAAAACGTAAGATCTTTAATAATAATAATAATAATAATAATAATAATAATAATAATAATAATAATAATAATAATAATAATAATAATAGTATTTTTTTCATATTTCAAAATGAGTTTAAGTTTCGGCAGTTATATTGACTGCAGTCACATTCCAACATTTTCCTCGAATGCTGTCGTAGTAGCAGCTTATATTAGGTTCAGTGCACAGACAAGGGTTTAATTTGATTATCGTCTGGGATCAAAGGGCTACCCTGCGTTAAAGTGACCGTAGGATGATTGTAACCTATAGAGTAAAATATTAACAGCATCAGATACGTAGTCAAACTTTCTGAAAGAGTTCATCTGTTAATGTTAACTTCAAAGAGAAATAAGTTTAAAAAATTAGTCATCGAGGTAAACATATTAACTTATTTGTATAGTAGTTATGTATTCTACATCAGGAAATATAATGTCACCATGAAATATCTCAATATATATTTACTACATCGCAAGATATAAGTAAGCGTAATTAGAGAAAAAAAATATTCATACAGAAACAAATGTAAATTTCAAACGCCAGCAACTTTAATTGACTAATGTAAAATCATCACCAACTTCTTAGAAACGAAAAACATATTTAGAGTATGAGCAGGAACTCAATACCCTAGGAACATATTTTTAAAAATATGCAACATGAGCGTATTTATTTCAACTCCAAAAACTATTTTCACTTTTGATTTCGATAATATTATAAATCTTTTATAAGCATGAACTCAAAAATGCATTTATGTAGCACAAGGCGCCTAACTAGATCTTTTCCTTATTTGTCTGTCATGACTGTAATCCTTGTAAAAGGATTGCTAAGTATCAGTTTCTCTATCCAGTCGATTTGTGAACGGAAGAAAGAGAGAAAAATACTCTCTATTGTGTTATCTCGTAATCTGTGTCACGCGAAATGATAATCAAAAGTGATGAATCCAAGCTTCAAATGCTTCTAAATAACTACATTAAATCAACACTTATGTTTGATCGTAGTTCATTTCAGTTCATCACGAACTCTTTTTACAAAATGAAATGTAAATGTTCAGCAAGAAACCAATGGAATGTGAAATGTATATATATATATATAATACTGGGTAGAAAAAAGAAAGAAAACAAGGAATGAAAGAAAGAAAGTACAGAGTCGTAAGTAAGTAATGTTATTAAGGATTCATTAACCAATTTATTCTAATATGACTTCGCTTTCTTTGAACACACAAAATTAGGTATAAGTGGAAAATTTTAAATTTAAAATACCTGACTTCAATGTAACCTTCTAAAAAAAAATTAAAAAAAAAATAAAACTGGAAAGTTGATATACAGTTCAAACGAGACGCAAGTTTGATATTTAACTAACTCAGTACATCTTCTTTAGCGTACTTAAAGAATTATAGTTAATACACATTAGTATACGCAACATTTGTGCCTAATGCATACATTTTTTCAAAAATGGGAGAACAGTGGTGATATAGTCGGTGAAAGTCCAAGTTCAGTATGCAACGTGGTCGGGAATGTTTTCATGCTTCTACTCTCGTTCTAATTAGTTTCAGCTCAACGGCTCTCGCAGCCACTGTGAAATAGAAACTTTATAGGTAAAGATTGAAACTTGAGTATATGAAAATTGAGAGAATTATACACAGCACATTCAGTGCACAAGGGAACCAAATACTACTTTTGATCAATTTACACAAATTTCATGTTTAGAATTTCTATCTGAAGTCTTTCAAAAGCTTAAAAGTTTCATGTTCAGATATTGTAAATAGCTATTTTAGCGTAAAGAAAGAAAACTGCTATATTTTCCCTCTTCTTAAGCGTACCACACAAACTTCATATGTCTTTTTCCCACAACTTTGGTAATAGGAATTGTTTCACATCTGCTCTGAACTTTCCATATGATAAGAGTCAAGTGTTCCCTATTCAAAACTAAAACAATGTAAATATTCATATTATACCTAGATGGAGCTATTTGATCAAACGTTCTTCGTCGTATGTACATTCATTATTATCCAAATATTTTGATGAAATTGTGTTGAATATTGCTCGCATCATAGTCACAAAGCAAAAACCGGAATTGTAAGTTCAGGAGGTAAAAAGTTTGTTAAAAATTAGTTGAAACGTTTAATCAATTAATATATTTTAAAGTAAGATTAGTGGCAGAATCTTTATATAAAAATCGAAAACGTTGAATGTAAAACCGCACCCTGGGCTGCGGTGGCTCAGTGGTAGAACGTTCACCTTTGGTGCATTGAGTCTTTGTTCGATCCAAGGTCGCGCCAAGTGAGCTTTGTGGTGGACAAACACGGAGTGCGTAGGTTGTCTCGTAGTTCTTCCGTTTCCTCCCACTTTCTTCATTCCACCATTTCATTCATTTCTCATGATCACCGTCTCCTTTAAACTAGCCGCGGCGTAAGAGTGGGACGTAAAACTTGAAGATTTCAATTCATTCTTTTCAAAACCGCATGCAGATAAAGACGGACATCTCAACAACCGAGCAAATTTAAATTTAATTATCTGTTTTATTAGAGAACTATAAGAATAGGATAGTACAGGTGTACAGTACCGTTCTGATCAGCTCATTGCATTTTATATCATTTCTTACTGTTATCCATCAGGTCGGTTTAGTTTCTTTATTATTTGTCCTTAATGTGTTTTTACTTACATATAAAGCTCGGAAGAGCCGAAGCAAACATAACCATAAACTAGAATGTTATACTTGATCAATGCACGAGTGTCTAGGGCTATAGGAAGAACTTTATAAACCATGAGGAGATACGCATCCGAAAACTATTTTCACTTTTATTTCATTAATGGTATAAACCTTTGTATAAGTGTGAATGCAAACGTACTTATGTAGCACAGCTGACTAACTAGACGTTTATTTATTTTTCTGCCATGGCTCTAATGTTTGTAAGATGATTGCTAAGTATCAGTTTCCTTATACAGTCGATTTGTGAACGAACAAAAAAAGAGAGAAACACGTGAGGGGACTTGTTATATTGATGATCAATATACGTCGGTCTTTCTGAAGTATTATACACCTCAAAATAATTTTATAGTCTATTGAGTACGTTATACACACTCAATTTTATTTCTAATCATAGTGTAACTATAGATTTAACAACTTCATCAGCAAAGAAACTAACATATTGTGTATAGAAACAATATAAAATTTACTGTTTTCATTTGTAGCTGACAGTGTGGTCGATTAAAAAGGAAAAGAAAGTACAGAATATTCTGTCAGAGTTTTATGCTGGTATATGCAAATTACGCTTCTATTAAGTACGTTGTGTTAAAATTACCAAACTTTGTAGTAAACGTAGAGCACGTATGTTTCTTCGGGATTCTCGGTTTCCTCTTCCTTCCTTCACTTTCTTCATTCATTCGTTATCATAACCACTGTCTCATTTAGTATCGATAGATAAACGGGGGACAGTAAATGGAAATTTCGTTTCATTTCATGTACAGTTAGCAAACGTTATCTGTTTAAACGTGCATAGAAAAGATCAAAGAAGTTTCTTGATTGTAACTTTTGCTTCATCGTATATTGTTCTTATGGATCAATTTCAAATAGTAAAAAAATATTTACAGTGTTTTCATAAATTCTAGCTACATAGGGAATTCTAATAAGTTGTTTTTGTTTTTTTAGATTGAATGATGGCTCTGTGTAAAAAAGAACGAGTCGAGTTGATACTCTTAAGTGGACGAGAAGGATCGTCGAATAGCAAAACTGCGAATAATTTAACCTTCAACACCTTCATCATCAACCAATTTGTTTTACTGCCGTCAGGAAATTAATCACCAAGTTTAACGAAACAGGCAGTGTGTTGGACAAACCCCGTTCCGGATGACCAAAGAATTGAGGTAAATCGAAAGAAGCTGTTTTGCCTAAGGTTTTTGCTAGCCCAAAGAAATCGCTTTGTCGAACATCCACAGAGTTGGGTGTTCCAAGGTCAACCATTCTCAAAATACTGGCATAGGAGAAGTTTCATCGGTACAAGTTACATATACTCCATCACTTAAATGAAGATGACCACGATAGACGCATGCTGATGTGTGAATGGTTCGCAGTTAAATTGAATGAAAATATCAATTTTACTAAAGACTGTGTGTTGTTCAGTGATGAAGCTGTGTTTTGTGTCAATGGTGAAGTGAACAGACAAAATCTTGGATACTGGTCTCAAGACGATTCACATTGGATGAGTCCGTCCATCCAAACAGACGGGTTATCAAAAAGTGATGTTGCGGTGTGGTTTGTGGAAAGCACATGTGCTAGGACCTTTCTTTGATGAAGGTGTAACGGGTGAGACTTACTGAGAGACTGAGAGACAAATTGGTACCTCAAATTGAGCGTTTGAATGAGGGACTTCCAGACTGGTTTCAGTAGGATGAGGCCCCTACTCATTTTGTTGCATCTGTTAGAGACTGATTGAATAATTTTCCTCACTGGATTGGGAGAAGAGGTCACGTGGAGTGGTCACCTCGTTCGCTAGACTTTCTCCCCTTGATTTCTTTCTATGGGGTGTGCTGAAAAAGAAAGTTTACTCGATTAATACTACAAATTTAAACCACCTGACAGAACGCATTACCAGTCAGTTGCTGGAATCGACGGCAATTCAGAACTATTTAATCGAGTTCACCTTAATCTTGCAAAGAGCATCAAATTATACATTGAATAACACGGAAATGATGTAGAAAATATTATTAATTAATATTAAATTGATGAAAATGTGCTCTTCCCACGGACCCAGCCTTTATGGACACCCTGTATATATGAACTTTGTATACAATCTTTAAGCTATTCAAACAAGGAACGAACTAAATTATTACAATTAGATGTAAGAAACTAGCAATTAGGTCACAAGAGAGATTCCATTATCTTCAAGATTCACTAACAACGAAACAAGTTTCATAGGTTAGATCTTTTCTTTAGATTTTTTCTTTTGTGGAATATCGATTCTGTATAGTTAATATTTTGTGACCGAAAGAAATTGATCGAGTCATTTGATCATTACCTTCTTTACCGTTGTTCAATTTAGTTTTACAAGAATTAGAAACGAGAAAGAAAACTGCCACGAAATATTTGCACGTAGTTGGGTAGCAATTTATCAAAGAAACATAGATTTATTTTTCTTTCTAAACATGCGTTCATCTTGAATCATTCCAAACGGAAATCGTACGAATTAATTCCACATATTTCAGAATGTTTACATTGTCCTTGTTCTCAAAGACATTACTTATCTTCTTTCTTCTCTGGAGACCAATCTTTATTTATATCAGAGTGGACGGAACATTTGAACTGTTTGGCCATTCAAAAGAAACGAACAGAGAACAAGAAATAAAGGGACGCAGTGGAGCATGTCAAATATTTGAATTTGAAATTGCGAACTGTAAGGATTTTCTTCCTCTTACTTCTGATTCCTGATGCATATCAAGGTTGTGTCGGTGGAACCTTGGAACTATTCAAAGGAAGTTCTTGTGAGAAAGACCACAGAGAGGCCACTAAGGAAATCGCAGAAAAACATGCATAGAAAAAGAATGCGTGATTGGTTCAGAATATATAAAACTGTTCGAAATATTCTTTATCTTCTTTTGAAATCGACCGTGAGAAAAAAAGTTCCAGATAAAAACACATTCTATATATGTGTTTCTTTTCTGAGTTCCTAAATTTCAAACTTGAAAATAATACAATCCGATTATATTTTAGTATCTGGTTGTAGCACGGGATTAAGTACTGTTACGTCACTTCTCTCAAAAATAATGAAGGCATCTTAACTGTCTGCAGTAGTTACTGGGGACCACGGTGGCTCAGTGGTGGAGCATTCCCCTCCGTACATGGGGTCTTTGGTTCGATCCCAGTTCGCGCCAAATAGCTTTGTGATGAACAAACATCTTGTGCCTGGGTTTTCTCAGGGTTTTCCCGTTTTCTCCCACTTTCTTCATTCCACTATTTTCTTCATTTCTCATCATCACCGTCTCCTTTAGCCTAGCCGGCATAACCGTGGAACATAAGACTTCATTTTCATTTTTCTACAGTAGTTACTGGTGCATGTTACATCGATGTTTGAGTATGGACAAGAAACTAGACACAGGAGACTAAATTATGCAACAATTAAGAAAGACAGAAGACTATAGTGTCGAATGCCGTATTGCAATTGTTATGTATTGTAGTGCATAATGTGAGTGGTTATGTTGAAAGGCAAGCATTGAACGTCTAGGAGCAGGTTATAGTAGGACTATTGTAATGAATTTGGTAGAGTCAATAATGGGCCGAGATTTATCCCCTTCACCAATTTATTATGAAATTTGTTAAACACAAGAAGTCTTTGAATACAAAGAGTAAAATAGTGTCTATCTTGTTATTATCCAGATGAGAGGAAGTAGGTGTTTGCACGGTGCCCCTTCTCTCAAGGCAGTCTCCAAGGCACCTACCGGTTCTGGTGAGTCTTGAAAGATAGCCCCTCAGCTCAAGGCAGCTTCGCGAGGCTTGGTTGTAGTGAGAACTCCTAGTCCAGTGCAACCTCGGGTAAGGATAGGTGTACTCCTACTCCAGTGGACCTCAGGGCGGTGTAGGTTATTTGATCAGTTGGACGACTGATGCTGGGTCTCTCGGTGATCCGCCTTTTATCTGTCCCCTTCAGGTCCTTCCGTGAGGCCCGTCTTGTTTCGGTGTTTCTCGGCGTTTTTCGTGCCAGCTTCTTGTCTGCTAGGCTGTTTGCACAATCCTTACAAATTGTTGCGGGGACAATGAATTTGTAAAAACAACTGTATTTCCCTACAACAGAAAAGCGGTTAAGAGAAGAGGATGAACACATTGCGCGTGTATGGTGTAGATCAAGAAATGTGTATCAGCTAGCATTATTTGATATTGTGTGTTATATTGGAGTAAGTGTTTAACCGTATATGCGTTACACAAAACCTTGCGAATCGTTTCATTAAATACTCATTTTCGTCTCATCATTAAATAAATCAAATTACGCCACTGTTCACTAGACCAGCCATTAAGAGCTTTAGTTTATTTTATACACTTGTTACATTGTATATGACATGTCTTCTTGACAGCTCTGTGTGAAGTAAAACCATCCAATTTCAAAGCAAACATGGAAATGACATAATGACCTCGTATATCGCATGTCTAGACAAACACAAAATTCAAAAGGAAAACACCATATATAAAAACACAATATAGTGCAAAAATAGCAATAGGTTGTTGGAAGGATAAGAAAATATCACAGCTAATAATTCCAGTGCACAAAATACTCAAAACGAAGACATCACATGTAGTTATAAAAGGTAACATAAAAGTGCCAAAATTTACTCCACTTTGTTATTCATATAATAGTACAGGAGTATGTTACAAAACTAAAATAAAGAGGAAAGCTGTTAATAATTACTTTGTAGCGTAACTATTGACTTGAACAACTGTCACGAGTACTTTATGTGAGAGAACAGATCTTGGCCCATTCTTTCGTAACAGCACGTTTTATCAATTTTTTCGAAGGAATATTGCACAGTGAACTCTATTTTCAACATCAAGCTAGAAATATACTTTAAGATGAAGCCAGATGGAATGGAGAAAAGTATTCAATTACTTAAAGACGTTTGCGTTAACTATTTCCTATTTATATCAGCCCTATGTTTGATATCGTGATCGTGTTAGAACGAAAAGTATAATGTGGCATGGTGCTCAAATGTTCTGTATCTAGCTTCACATTGCTCCAAAGAATATAGGAACATAGACTTTGTCCATTGTACCACCAAAAACTTAATTTGACCAACCCATTTAGCCATTATACATCCCCAAAATATAATAAAAACACTCCATGTTTCTGTGCACACCACTTCGTATATATTGTGGCGAATATTAAGTTGATCACTAATTGTCCAAATTGGCTTTTCATAACACCATATGGACTTCATCGGAAACAAATAAACTAATTTTCGCCATATCGGATAGCATCAATTATTCAAAGGTTCTTGGCCCTTCTTTACATGTAGTTTTACGAACTGAATTCGTAAATTGTTTTTAATAATAAAAATTGGCCTTTTTCGAAATATCCAACAATGTTAAGTATGGTGGTATTTGGAGAACTTCGAAATGTGATGGAGGAAAATGAAGAAGATAAAATGGAAAGAGAGCAACAAACAATGTTTTAAAACGGATAGAAAAGAAGGAAACGCTTCTAGACACCAGCCTTCGTAGAAAGGCCAATTGGATTGGACACATTTTGCAAGAAATTGTCTTCTTCAAATCGCCATAGAAGGAAAGATGGTAGGGAAGCGAGGAACAGGAAGAAGAAGAACACAGTTGATCGATGATTTGAAAAATGGAAGAAAATATTTTTAGTTAAAAGAGGAAGCTGAAGACCGAGAAACGTGATAGAAATATTTCCAAGTCCAAATCTAAAATTGAAAAAAAATCTTCCTTAGACCTAGAACCTGCCGAAAGGCAGAATATTTATTAATAATAGTAATAGGTACGTTTTCGCGTACCAGTCAATGGAATGTCTGAGAATATGCCTTCTTTTCTGAAGCACGTGCCAATACTTTTTGCACTCTTGGATCACTGGGCTGGGGATTGTGTTTGACCTATCGAACAATGACGCTGTTATCATTCCCACATAACTTTTTGTCTTTGGATTCCATTGTGTAATTTTCATTGTATTGGGATACTTCATTTTCTTTATTGTATATCAAACTGTTAGTCGCTTCTCATTATCTTTTCCCTAAAAGATAATTCATTTAATGCTGCATTCATGATTATCTAGTTATCTTTGTAGTCGAGCACTTTACGCTTATATATTTCGGATAATATCATGTCCATGAGATTTCTAAGGTACTCTCTTTCCTCCACGTTCTCATTCCAGTAATTTATCCATCATTAATCGCTTGTCTTGAACATTCGTCTTCCTCGGCCAAAAGTCATAATCGTAGAGTATTAAACCGAAAAAGTTAATTTTATGATCATTTGTTTACTTATTTTGAAGACCACTGTCAGACTGCACAGATCAGACATAAAAGTATATCTTAATAGGTTCTGATTTGTGTTCGCCGCACTAAGCCTATTCACATTCAAGTACTCTTCCAGTGCTGCTTAGTCAACGAAATACACATTTATATGCATGATCAAAGAACAAAGTAGCGTAAATTTGGGCCTTTTTAGATTTCTTTATGTACCTACATTTGTATTCGTTTTGAGAACTATATACACTGAGTAGGTCTGTTACGAAATTACCTCACCCCTCCAACAAACTCCTACTATGTTTGTCAACATTTTTTAAAAATACAGTACCTTCCACAAATACCTCCACCCATTGTGTGGTACCTTGTTTGAAAGGTAATCACATCTAGAGACCAATTCTGGAAACTGTATATTACTAATGTGTTCCTAGCCAACATAGCGGCCATCCGTAAAGTACGGTAGAAGTGCGTTCCACGCATGAGACTAAGGCCCGTCTCCTGAAGAAATCAAGGCAAAAAGAAACATTAAACCTTTTGTAACCTTCAAGGAACATAAAAGCCAACATTACGCTTATAAGGAAAATTCCCCATGAGGAGGCTCAAGGCGGTTACAGGCTGTAAATCCAAAATTTTAAACAGCAACCTCCATTGTGTCGTACCTCTATAAAAGGTAATTACGTGTAGAGACCAGACTGTTTCCACAACCAACTCTAAAGTCTAAAGTAGGCTTAGTTCGAAACAAACGAACAATACACATTCCACGTGTTTAGCACTGTAACTGTATTGAATATGAAAAAAAAAACACGTAAATTCAGCTGAAACGGATACAAAAGAGAATACCATAATATTAACGAAAAATGAACCCTTCGATGCTCGAACCCCTGATGGCACGTGTACTGAACGCACGCGTTACCACTACGCTACTGTCAAACTGCTAATCTTGCGGGCAAGGAGACGTAGTTCATGAGCACGAGTTGCCCGGAGATGGCGCTTTGGTGTTGGACGCACCTACTTGAGCAAAGTCATTCTGTTTACTCGCGCACCAGTATCATATGTGGTTTTTCGACCAACAGCGCTACATTACAACCCGGAGCAGTAGGTCTCAAGGCCGTATAGTGTGTTTGTAGTGGTGCGTTTGATCCTCTTACATTGTGGAGATAATGTGGTCTCTTGAAAATAGAATTCCAATTGGTTTAATCTTTGCTGCTAGGAATCGTTTGTACAATGCAAAAGCACGGTTGTTCAATGAACAAAACGTGCGCAACCCGATTAGTGTTACTTTTGTACGCCATCTATTACTCAAACTGTTTAAAATAGGCAATATGAGCAATGTCCCAAAGCGTCAAAACCCTTGTATTGCTGTGGAGGAGACACATATACAGTGTTGGCAAAACTAATGGTGCATCCTCAACAGTCCATAACAACGGTGGCTCAAACGTGTGGTATGTCACGCACAAAGACACACAGAATCTTAAAAATAATATACCTTTAAAAAAACAACTATGTATGTTCTAGGAGTTAAGTGAACTTGACCCCAATATGCGTATCGAGTTTTGTGAGCAGATGTGTGAGACATTTGCGCAAGAGACCATTGGGCTGACAAACGTCTGTTTCAGCGATGAGAGTACGTTTTACTTGAATGACAAAGTCAATAGGCATGACTGACGATACTGGCGTGACACAATTCCTTATGTATTTCGTGAAGCCAACACGCAACATCCACAGTTTCGATAATCACATAATCGGGCCCCTCTTTAGCGATAAAATTATTAACAGTTGAGTAATACCTGGTGATGCTGCAAGACTTGATTGCACCTTTGAATTTTGCGGGTAGTAGAAGAGAATCCGCAAGAATTTGGAGAGATTCCGCCTCTTTTTCAGCATGACGGCTGTCCTACAAATTTTCTCCGCCTTGTACGTGACTATTTAGACGATGTGTTTCCACGACGATGGATTGGTCTTCGCGACACCATTAAATGACTAGCGTGTTCGCCAGATCTTCCTCCAGCCGACTTTTATCTCTGGGGCTATTTGAAGACTATGGTGTTTTGCACACAGCCCAACAGCATTGCAGAGTTGCGCCAACGCCTAGTTGATGCCTGTCATTCCATACCGGTAATGACTTAGGCCCGTGCTCGAGACGAGTTCGTCTAACGTTTACATTACTGGCAGGGGGTGAGCGGTGCACCCTTTGAGCATCTCCTGCATTAATGTGGTATGTCTCAAACGGTAACATGTTTCTCTCTGCTTACAGTTTTTGCTATCGACCGTACGTTCCGGATGGCCACACTGTAGGCTAGGGACATGCAGTTTCTAGAACACTTCTCTACACGTGATTACCTTTCAAGCGAGGTACCACACGATTTAGTTTGCTATTCAAAAATTTTGGAGTTATCCCCCGTAACCCCCATGGTTACCCTCATGGCGGATTCTCCTTCTTAGAAATGGGCTAAAACTATACACAGTGGGCATAAGTTTCAGTGAGCAATATTCTCGCGGAGTGAAAGAAATTTTGAACAGTTAAAAGTGCATCTAATAAAGGCCAGAAACGGTGGTTATAACGAGTATCTTAGATAGGATAAAATAATTATGAACGGCACAAAATACAACTTACAACAGTATATAGACTAAGAGAAACGCATATATTCTGAAGAACAGGCTCGCCAAACCAAATCCTCTGCCGACAGGAACACGTCATTGCAGGAAGCAGGAGACGACGGCGAGTATCAAAGAAGCATCAACGTAGAGGAAAAGCCAGTTACAACCAAAGAAGAGGAGCAGAGGGGGGAAGTGAAGAGTTAGTGAACAACAGTGACAAGTGAGTAGGGGAGTGGAAGAACAGATGGAGCGAAGGCAGAACAGACAGGACAGGACATCGTCCCACATATCCAGGTAAGAAGAAACACACAGAAACCCATTCTGACATTAATGCTCCAGATTATCCAAGGGCTGACATAAAAAATAACTGACCTTGAAGCATTCTTACATACTATAGACAAACAACCGCAAATCGTGTGTCTGTCCGAACATTGGTCAACAAAGGACAATATTCAACAAATAAAAATACAAAACTATAAAGTAGTTAGTCACTTCTGTCGGGAAATAAACAGCAGCGGAGAATTAGTAATCCTATTCGTAGAAAACTTGACACAAGATGTTAAAAAAATAGATATGCCAAGTACCGAGTTCGGTTATGAATGTGCAGTCATTACTATAGAAAAGTGAAATTTAATAATTGCTGTAGTATATCGTAGACAACGGGGATCTCTTGACACCTTCTTTAATTCACTCAAATTGTTTCTAGATGGCAAACGGAATAATATACATAAGAAAAAAATTAATATGCGGAGATTTCAACAGATTTCCTAAAAAAAAAAAAAAAAAAACTGCCCAGAAATACAACGCGCAATTACACTGCTAAACACGCATAACATAACATATATCATAAATGAACCCACAAGAATAACCATGCACTCAAAAATGGCTATTGACAATGTATTTTCTAATATAAAAGGTAACATCAAATATGATATAATTGATGGTCTATCTGATCACACATGCCAAAAACACAACAAAAAATTGAAAATACACACAAAACACGCACAATTAGAAACTACAGCCTAAGACATAAAGATAAGTTTATGAGATTAGTAACAAACGAAACACGAGTGGACGTGTATAACAAATCCACCACTGACCAAAAATATAACGCCTTTTTTGATCGTATTCATTGTATTTTTGACATACCCTTCCCGAAAATAATAATAAAAAATAATACAAAAAAGACTAAAAAATGTTGGGTGACACCAGAAGTTAGGGAACTCAGTAAAATAAAAACACGCTTACAAAAACTCTCAACAAACAGGAAATAAAACACAAAATAAAACATTTATAAATGAATACAAAATAAAATTACATAATATTAGACAAGGTTACTACACAAACAAAATAATGACAGCAAACACCAAAACAAAAACACTGTGGAAGGTAGTTAATCAAAATACACAAAGGAAAAATAAACGTAAACAAAACAATATTAGTCTTTGTGTCAATCAGACACAGATCAAGGATTCTGACCAAATATCGAAAATATTTAATGACTACTTTATCAATATTGCAGATAAATTAACGAATAAGACGCAAGATAGTGAAAAGTCTGTTGAACTATTAAATATTAAGAAATTTTAAACCCTGTACATGCAAAACTATGCTTCGCATCCTGATAATAGAACATGAGGTATTTTATGAAATAAAGAGACTAAACCCAAATAAAGCTACAAGCGACGAAATTCCAATTGAAATAATCAAGCAGAACAGCCGGAAATTAGTACCAATACTCACATACCTATTCTATGAAAGTCTCAATACAAAAAATAAATAAATAAAAATAATAAAAGAAGCTAAAATAAAACCAATCTTTAAACAGGGAGACAGAACATTGATACAAAATTACAGACCGATATCACTCTTAAACCCAATAAATAAAATACTTGAGAAACTAATAGAAAATGCCTAAAATTAATATTTTATCATTTAGCCCTTTTAGTATGTTTTTTTTATAAACGTATATGTTACCGTGGTTGTTTTTCCCAGTTACAAAACCACATTGTTCATGGCATAGTATCTGTTGTTTGTTCAAGAAATTTATTAGTCTCTTTTCAATGACTTAAGTAAATCTTTCGATCTCGTAAACCACAAAATACTCTTACGAAATCTTGAGCATTATGGCATAAGGGGGAAAGTGTAATAGCTGATGAAAACCTATTTACAGAGAAGGACGAAAGCATTGAAGTGACCCACATACAAAATGGGATGTGAAAACATATTTATCAAACCCAAGACAAGTCCGCAACGGCGTGCCTCAGAGCTCAATATTAGGGTCAATCCTATTCCTATTGTATATAAATGATTTCCCTGGAATATTGAAGAATTTCGAAGTAATTTTATATGCAGATGACACAAGCGTAATTGTGGACGGTAAAACCATAAGTGAGCTAAGGAACAACACATATAGAGTATTACATCAAGCAAAAAATGGTTCGAAAGTAACTGCTTATGAATAAACAACACAAAAACAAAATACCTACTTTTTCACACACAGAAAAACACAAAAATAAAAGAAACCAAAAATAAATTGACTGATCTAAAACTAGATTGAAGAGATTCCTGGTGGATAAAGTATATTACACCGTAGCATATTATCTTTGCAATAATGTGTATTAAATAATGTAACATGTTTCTTTTTTAAAGTGTATTAGAAACAAGAAAGAAGACTGTCTGAACCCTCCAAATAAGTAATGTATCTTGGTTCCAAATGGAGTAAATAAATAATATAGAAACATGAACATTTTGTAGCCTTCGAGGGACATAAGAGACAACATTATGCTAATTGTATTGTATTATAACTGCCTTGGTTCCTTCAGGAGATGGGCCTTAGTGTTATTCGTGGAACCCACTGTCTAGTATTTTTCTTTTCAACCCTGTTGTGTATGAATAAGAATATGACATACTATATCTTTACGTATAGTGTTAAAACTTTATACTGTGTTACCCTAGAATTGCTGTAATTTGGAATTTCTTTCTTTTAATGGGATCAATAGAATACACATCTCTGATGATGTTGTTAATGCTTTTACACATACAGTGATTCTTAAAGCCTCTGTAAAAACATTCAAAGATGAATTTTTGATTTTTCATGACTATTTTGCTCTTTGCCACCATACTAGAGTTAGGAAGCATTATACTTTGTTTGTACATTATGTAACATTACTTCCTTGGTGGTGAGTTCATGCACTTCAGATTCCACTTTTAAGTTTTAACTCAAGACCGAAGAATCTTCCTTATCAATGATATATATCCAATTAAAATCTTAAAGGTTGTTTCTAAAGTTTAAAGCTGATACAATGATACTAAACAAAAATTGAGTTACTGTCAATAATAAACAATGTTTAGCAATATTATAATTAATTAAAGCACTGTAAAGCTAAATGAATACCAGGGCAAAATGATGCAATGAAGTTATCAAAACCTTGTACATCCTATCAAATATTACCTTAAAGTCATTTTTGCTTCAATTAATATTGTCGTCACATTGCAAGTCTGCTTGAATCTGAGAGGCATTCAAAACTTTTCGATGGTAGGGTATAAAATGGGTTATATCATTGAAATGTGGACCATATTTAACACAAGTAGGATATAGTGTTTCATGTGAGAAACTATTTACGAAATGGGCACCATTTAATTCTAAACTCTTGCATAGTCAGATAAACCTAACAGTCTAAAGAGCTCATTCTCTAAGCAGTACTCCCACAGGAAAAAGTTTTTTCTACAAATGTTGTCGGATTATTAACGATCTTTTTATTAACATAGGAAATTACATAACTTGTTACATACATACATAATTACATACATTTGAAATGTTAGGATAATCACAGAGGGCCTTATTACAGATTGAGCTCTGGATCAAGCAAAACACTTCATTCGATACACCTTTGACATTTTCCTGTTTCATCTTTTTCCCTTTTATCTTTCTATCTCATTTTTTTTAAAATACTGGACGTTGTATCTGAAAGGCCCACATATAATTAGAAACATTAAATTTCTCTTTTGACTTCACTCTTTACAATTAATAAAAAAGCTACTCATAAATATGTGTTGAAAACGATGAAAGCATAAGCTTAAAATGTGTTAGTGTGTTGCAAGCGATGGAAGGTTGCGCTACACTTAAAAAATAAAATGATAATGTATGCTTAATAGCAAACTATATAGTTTCATTAGCAACAATTTACACACACACACACACACACACACACACATATATATATATATATATATATATATATATATATATATATATATATATATAAATTTAATGGCTATATGCGAAAAGTGCGATTTACCAAATTTGTATTGCATTCAGCCTCAGCCTCAAAATAGCTCTGATCCAACATGAATGGAATCATAGTGGAAGCAAGTGGAATATCATACCATTCCGCGTGCACTCCATTACATAGATCCATAAAGGATGAAGGTGGAAATTTGTGCTGTATTCTTGGATAATCGGACCACGTATGTTTATTTAAGTTTAGGTCTGGAATTGGACGAATCATTGGAGGTGTGGAACTTCATTCCGAAATTCCTTATCACTTGTGTGAATGAGTACATTATCGTCCTAGAACATAGAGTTGTTATAATCCAAAAACAAATCTGTAACATAATTTGCATATGATTCCATAATATGACGATGTACTTACCGGAAGCGGCGTGACAGGTAAGAATAAGAAAATGATCGACTAACATCCAGGAAATAGTGGCCCATAGCATCATGCACTCGCATTCATGTTTCACGATTTCGCGGACCCTCTATTAATTGTAAGCTTCTTAGGGCAACCACCGCATATGAACAAGACCTGTGACCTGAAACTGCGTGAAAGATGACTCATTCCATAGTATCACATGTTTCTAGTCATGACTAAGCCATGCTACATGTTCGTAGTACGTGCTAAACTTTGTGTCTCTTCATGAACGGACTCGGCCTGAAAATCCGACTCTGTAGGGTTGGTGTATCGAAACAACGTTTTTCTTTCGAAATCTTGTTACCCTTAACGGCCATTTTTGGCCAAATGTGTTTAGTATAACATAGAAAAAATACAAATCGATACCTTAATGTTTTGAGGTGCCGCCATTGGCTTGAAATTCAGAAAAAATGATGAAATCGTAGATTTGTAAAACAATAAATAAAATATTTATTACTTTATGTATTTTTATTCTTAGTAATAATTGCTTTCCAAATAGTCCAAATATAATGAGGAAAGACATTTAAAATCGTTAGGTCTTGTTTATCAGGTGCCGCCAGGAGGAAAAATCGATAAACTTAAAATATTTGTGTGTGGCAGCTGTCTCCCCTCCAACTGAACTATCTAAACAAATGGACTGATCTTACTCAGACATAACAATTAGTTTGAGTTGAGCTATCAAATTTGAGTGTTGTGCTTCTGCTAGTTTCGTAGCGTTGACACGTGATACTGTTTTCTTGCTTGATCCTATTGCTCATAAGGCTGTGGTTTTCTCCACATATGTTTGTAAGTGCGCAATTTTCTTGCTTTTATCATCATGGAGCTGGAGAATAAGACTCGATTACGATCAGAGGACATAGAAACATTAATAACTATGTTATTGGGTCTCCAGAAGAGTTCAGTTGTGTTCAACTGCCTACAAGAAAGAGTGCTGAAACAATGCCTATGTGAAAATGAAACAAAGAAGAGGAATTCCAGTTCTAGAAAAGATCAGCCAGCCAAGGACATTACTTACATACTTGCTTCTAAAATAATTTAAGTTTGGAAGAATTCATCTATATGTGAAAAAGCTACTTTAAGCCAACAAGGAATTGTAGCCTTAATTCTTCAGTATCACGAAGAAGTTCGTCAGCTTATAAACATCAGTGAAAAACTCAAACCCTACAACTGATACTAAAATAATGCAATATCAAAAATTTGCCAGATCAACTTTATTTGATATTGCTTGGTGTAATTGAGGTGATCAACTAATTCATTCTAAATGTGAAAAAGAAAGAAGAGTGTCAAAGTTAGAAGTACCATTTCTTAACATATCTTAACATCAAAACTTGTTGTTCTAGGCTGTGATGGAATGCCAGTTAATAATGAGAAAACTGGAGCAATGGCTAATATTGAAAATTATTTAGGAAAACCACTTCAAAGAATAATTGTCTGTTGCATACAAATGAACTTCCACTTAGACATTTAATCCATGAAATCGATGGTAAGACTACAGAGCCAAATTCATACGGACTAATTGGACTGACTTTACAAAACTGCCAGTCCTTACCCCTTGTTGATTTTGAACCTGTAGCTGTTAGCCGGATTCAGAACTTCAGTGTTTTGAATTTAAGCATGGATGAAAAATATCTTCTGAATATTTGTCAAGTTGTTTCGTTGGGCCATTGTTGTGCAAGTTCGACTAGGCAAAATCCTGGAAAGCTACATCAGGCAAGATGGGTCACAACTGCTAGTAGAATTTAGCTTCTTTACAACGGAATACAAATCCGTCAACGGACTTCAATATTATGATTTCCTACATAATGAATATTTATGCTCCTCTATAGTTCTATATTACAAGCGAGCCATGGTGCACACAAGAAGCTAAACATTTATTGAAACTTATGTTTTAGATCTCTCGTAGAAGAAGCAAAGTCTGAAAAGTGTCAAAGTGACATACATACTGACATGTTTGGTCCTTCTGGCAGTCTTTGGTGTGGACAGAATCTTTTAAAAACTCAAGAAACTAAAAATTAGTAAACGTTTTTACAACATAATACAAAAATACTGTGGTGATAGAACGATTACAATAGAATCGATAGGAAAAATTATTACAACATAAGTATTGAAGCCTGGTCACAAGGTGCAATACATATAGTTACAGTGTAGGACATTAGATTTCAAGCATGCTTGAAAAAACTGAACACTCTCAAAGAAATATTAGGAAAAGTGGGATATGTGAACAATCAAGCAAATGAGATGTCAGCACTCTCTACAAGGGAAATAGAAGAAGAAAATATTATATTACAAAACTTTCAAATGTGAAGTATAGAAAGAAAGAAATATAGCAGTAAACAAAACTAAAATTAGAATTTCAATTTATGTCCTCCAGAGATCCCATAATCAAAATTAGGAATACCGAAAAAAAGTAAATGCATTCATATATCTAGGTGTATGATTGGACAGAAAAATAAACAGATTTGGAAAAATATTTTTCAATTTAGTGCTGGAATATGTGAATGTAGGAGAAAGACAGAAAAGAGAAAATAGAAGAAAAGCATGATTTGTTTTTGGATCTAAAGATCCATTATATTTTATTCAAAAATTTTCTTGTACGCCTTACATCTGGAGAACTACATGTAGTTTAGCCAAACACAAAATACCACTTAACTTACTATGATGTGCTCATTCCGTAGAAAATACGAAAATTCGACTTAGGGTCCGTTCAAACATTTTGTAACTCCTGATCCAAGATCCAGTATATTTTATTAAAACATTTTCATGTACACCTTATATCTGAAGAACTACATATAGTGTTACCAAACCCAAACTATCACTTAACTTAGTATGATGTACTTAATCCGCAGAAAGTGCGAAAACTTGCTTAGGCGCTTTTGAACCATTTTGTGGCCTCTGATCCAAAAACTAATTAATGACGAAAATCGCAATCTTTTGATGCATTTTTTGCTCATTCCTAACGTTCATGTCCAATATTTTTTGATCCATTCTTTTGGATCATTCCTAAAATTCTTATCTTTGGTATAATGCCGATAAAAACTAGGTCTCGCCTCAGTTAGCTAAGGCTAATTATTAAAAGAAGAATCATACAAACTTTATTCCTAAGTTCACAGAAAGAATTTCTCGTAAGTGTTAGCTGTGTCTACCATCTAGTAATGTCATATTACACGACAAAGCCACTGGCATGTGGAGACTTATATTTTATTAGCCTTATATATTAGTCTTTATATAAGATAAACCATTTACCCTTGATATGCTCTCGTTAAATTAGAACGTAGGAGACGCTGAAATGTCGCATCATACAAATAACGGTGCAAATATCGGATATACCCTGCAACATCACCAGAGTAACAAAGCGACATTTAATTGTATTTTTAAAATGCATTGCGTTAGAGAATTGCATACAATTAAAATGTACATCTCAAACTAAAATTGACAATACTACACTCATTATTGAATATTACAAGGCAAGATAGCTTTTGTTTCACTAAGATCGAAAACAAACTAATCTTAGGAGGCCTCTGCAGCAAACATAATTGAGACCGAGGGTAAATGCACATTCAAAGTACCTTAGAGTCAAATATCACGACCCAGGTGTGTTTTAAATAAATAGAAAAAAGACAAAAATGAATATTTGCCATTTTTAAGGAACCTTATTTTAATAAAATGCTTAGTTAAATATCACATACAATCACCTAGAAGTTTTCAACAGATATTAAAGTTTTTAAGTCGTTTACAAAATCTGATATTTCACAACTTTCGAGATATGAGAAACATCGGTAAAGATTCATATAATACTTAAAATGACATATTTGTGGAAAACTTTAGAACAACTGCTGCCTTCCTTTGTTTCCATAACATTGGAGTATTTTAGGTAAATGAAATTGCAACACGTTCCATCAATTACATAATGTTGAACAGTGTTACAAACTTCACAATATTTACCATATCTCCTAAACAATCTAAGATATCAAACTGCTAAGAACTGCATTATGATATTTATATATATTGAAACGCTTATATGTGATTTCATGTGGTAGTTCTCTAGGACTTTCTAGAAATGGAACCTCTTCAAAATGTCAATTTTTGAATATCTTGTGATCGTTTCTGTTCATTAGAAATAATTTGTATCATGGCCATGGTATTGGTCAATTTAGATGAGTATTACCCTGTTCGTCTCACCTGTGTTATCAAAACCAAATATTCACGGTTTTCGATTTTTATCATACTCTAGAGTGCCCTTACTTTGTAATAAGGAATAACAAACGTGATATTGTGAGTTTTTGTTTAAGAGGTAGATCAAAAATATGTAGTAATATCAATCTGGCGTAGTGCTATATGAAAAATAATCTTGTATAGTATTGTCAACACAGTTAATCATGTGGCATTGCGGAATATGCCAATAAACGTAATTTCAGTATTTTGTATCTATCTATTATTATTAATAATAATAATAATAATAATAATAATAATATATATATATATATATATATATATATATATATGCAGACGCGGATCCAAGGGGAGGGCTATAAAGGCATTAGCCCCCCCCCCCCGTTGACTCTCAGGTATACACTTGATAAAAAGGGGTTCAAATCTACTTTCTTTACACTGGATAAGGCGGCAAATTATGGTTTAGCCCCTCCCTTGATCATATCGTGGATCCGCGCCTGTATATATATATATATATATATATATATATATATATATATATATATATATATATATATCGCGAGAGAGAGAGAGAAAGAGTATTTTATAAACCGTTTATAGCAGTTCGGAGCTGAATCAACGACTGAAACAAGAAAATAGCTTTGTTTCAAAGATACAGTTTCTAGAAATTCTGCGGTATTACCCTCCCAACTACTTACCTCTACAGCCATTAACCATAAAGTTGAGGCGAAATACCTGTATTACATAATCTGCTGTATCCAAAAGTGCATGATTCAGAATCTTTTAGTGTGAGGAAAGAGATTCTCCAAAAAAAGTGAGGGATTACCCAACAAAAAGTTAGGAAATGTGAGCTCAATTAAGCATGGGACAACGACCAAATAAGTAACAGAAATTTGTTAATAGAACATCGATTTTTTTCAACATCAAAGTGCGAAAAAGTTTTGGTGTGTGGTACAGGCTGCATAAGTACAGGAGAAGTTAGTATAGAATCAAACGAAATATTAAATAAAATATTTAATTTAACTGGCGGCGATCGTACCTGTGTTTAAAGAAGACAGGGCTATTGAATGCTAATGATTAGGGATGGATTGGTACAATATGAAGGAAGAACTCTTCGACATACAATGAAACTGAAAGATTCTTTATCATGCATGTCTGCACAAATTCGATTACAAACTCTAGGATGGAAACGTACCACCTCAGATCATCAGCTAGTAGTTTTGGAATTATACACCCGGGAAGTTAATATTAACATAATCCGAGGAATGGTTTAATAAATTTTCCTATTTCTACAAGGAAAGACCGGAACGTTCTTACCTTCATCATGATGATGGATGTTCCTTACATTTCTCACATCTACGGATCAGACGTTAATTGTAATCTGCAGAAAAGTATGTAGAATTCTGGGCAAATCAGGTTTCCATCGCACAAAGGATCTCCTCATCACTCGCATAACGCGTAACTTGCAAACGGTGTGTCATACTTGTGAAGAGGAAGTAACTAAACTGAGAGAGATAGAACAAATATGGTGGGTGGAGCAAGCGTTCAGCACCTTTTTGGCATACAAATTTGGGTGTTGTTGCTACAATATATTAAGGTACATTCCCTATTAATAAATAACAAAACACTTTTCGATAGGAAACCAAATTTAATCACTTTAATAACATCCAGTACCTTCGCCGTAATATGTTTCTGTAACTTCTGCACATTGTTTTGCTGAATGAATGCTTCATCCTAGCCTTTTCTGAAGAGAGAGACGATGTATGATTTCATATTTTATTTATTTGTTTATTTAATTCAAGGGTCAAATAAATACACATTCTAGTTATTCGAAGTCACTAACCAGTTTCCAAAAGCATTCTTTTCCTTGTGATATACCTCAAAAAACGCTTCGTGTATAATGCAGACTTTGTTGTTTTTAAAAGAAAGTGTAAACAATCGGGAAACCGGTTTCTGACATTTCGCTCATACGCAGAATCATGTAACATAGATTCTGCCAACGTTCTGCCACGACTTTCTGCCAACGTTCTGAAAACCCATGGATTACATGGTTCCATGGAACTTGGTGGGCCGCGAAGGGAAGAAGGTATCAAGTGCATTTTGCACCTCTACTAGGGATTTGAATTGGCGTTCTCTAAGGTGATTATCCAAGGAACGGAACAGTAATAATGATACTGTGTAATGAACAGGGAGTATGGCGGATGGAATATTGTTTTCCATCCAAGGAATAGAATTGTGTCCCAGGTCATCCTAGCCACATGGGACTTAACATTGTCCTATAACAGCAGGACCCATATGTGGTTCAGAAGTGCTGGCTCCAGAGTTTTAAGTTTTTCTTGAACATGCCTCAACTGCTCAAGTACAAAGTAGCATTGGTGCTCTAACCAGCTGGTAGCAGTACCCGATGCACGATGCCCCGAGCAGTCTAACAAACACACAAGACCTTTTTCTGGTACAGTGCTGGTTTCGGCTGGTTTCGAACCGGTTCATGGGATGGTAACCAATGATGACGGTGCCGTAGAGCTTCGCACAGGATCACTTTTCAACAAACGTCATTACCCTGTCCAGAAATGGCTCCTTTTTCAGACAAGACAGGTAGACGCAGGTGTTTGCTCGCGTTGCCTTCTGGCCCAGAGTGAAATCATGTGGGACCCATCGATCCAACTTGTAGTGCTTCCCAAGTTGGAGGTGCTGCTGAATGGTTTCTCCACTTACACTGAATTGTAGTCCCAGTTCCTCACATGTCTGACCATTGTTCGACTTAATTGCTGCCTGAAAACCTTCATTTTGTACATCTGTTGGTTTCGGCACCTGGTGCGTCTTCAAGTGTTTCATCTCCATCCTTAAACTTGTTAAACTACTGCTGCACTGTCCGCGTAGTCACTATACCCTCATCAAAGGCCTGCCATGTCTTCCGCCCCGCTGCAGTGGCGTTTTGACCCCAGTTTGAACTCGTACAGCATACGCACCCTTATGACGCTCTGTGGAAGTCCCGTGTTCACTCTGTCCTTCGCAAATTCACGGTGTAACTGGGCTGTCACAACCAGGTAGTATGTTGAATATACCAACATCAACAACTAACATTTGCCTTACTTCCATTCGCATTGAACTCACGTTGTGAGAGTCCTCCCAAGCACAGACCTCCACAAAAATGCAGAACTTTTTTGGTAACCTTTATAGAATTGTACAGTCATACAGTAATTGAACGTTCCCTTTCAGCGGTTCACTGTGTCATAGGACGGACACTTCTCATCATACAAATCTATAATATATTTATGCATCGTTTGTGATGATTTTCCTTAAAGATAAAAGCATTTAATTACAGCTCGTATTAGGTTTTGTACAAATGTTGCCGCTGTATGTTTTTAAGTGTATGGTATATACACGCCCTGTACATACACCTGTAAATACAACACGAAATGTAAATACGAAAAGCAGCATGCACATAAGTGCGATGCTATCCTATTCTTGTGCAGATTTTATATTACTAGCTCATCTCTATTTCGGAAAGAGTACGAACTTTTTAGCCTTCCCTTGTACTACTAAGTTCACTCCACACACACGTGAATAGGATATCTTTAAAAACACAATATACATCGTGCTAAGCTAACAGGAGAATAAGACTAAAACTGATCACCGATCAAATCATTTTTATGACATAGGTCGTTGATCATCAAATACTTAAACAAACTGTCGTGTTACTTAGAGATATATTGTAAGCCTGTATGTTTTATACGCCTTCAGACTGAAAAAAAATAGTGAGAGAAGGATAAAAAATACTCATGAATCTATCATGGTAGCGGACCTATTTTTAGAAAATATCATTATACTTTTATGTATGTCACAAGGGTAACAAGAGCGGGAGAGATAGAGAGAGAGCGAGAGAGAGAAAGAGAGAGAGGTCGAAACTTCCCTGCATCTATTATTTAATAGTAGTAACAGAAACAAAAGGTTTGCCAACTTTTCCCATTTACGTTTTCTTGTTTCCTTTATTTTTCAACAGGTTACTTCTGTTTTTTTTTTCACTCCAGTTTCTGCATTTATTAGTTCCAAATAAAAGATAAAAACAATCCTGACTTCACTTTATTTATTTTGAATTGGTTAACATATTTTAAATTGTTAAAGGTAATCTCATTTTGTTGTAGTATTTTCTAAATATATATATATATATATATATATATATATATATATATATATATATATATATATATATATATCTGTGTATAGATGCACGTAAATTAATATGCATGCATGTATTAGTCAGTCTCCAAAATTTTGGTTCAACGGTTTATTAAGTCACATTTCTACCTATCAGAGTTATATCCCATACTAAAATTCAAACTTATATTGCACGAGTGTTTTTCGACGGAAAGACTTGAATACCGGTATATGTATCTTTTCATAGTCAAGATATCTTTCGCTTCAAGTGGAATTCAAACTACTCTCTGGGCTTTTAATTATCTGAGATTTCACACAGAAATAAAGTTATTAGGCTGATTTATCATAAAGAGACGCAATAATTTGTTACTTGCTTTCATTATCAAAGTAATCAAGCTATAATCTGTATTATATGTACAATTTTGTGGTGAAAATCGTGTACTGTACATCTAATGATTTCTTTCGTTTATGTTAATGTATTTAGACATTTTAAAGTATACGCTTAATATATATCATATTTAAACTATAATTGAGTTAGAATGTGGGTCTGCATATATTTTCATTGAAGGTTTTTTGTGCATAATCTGTCCGGTTAACTTTCTTGTATTAATTAAATAATGTGTAATCTATATAACATTTGATATTAGTATTGCATTTATATTCGGAAATGTAATACAATGGCATTGTATTTCATTTCATTAAGTACTGGACATTTCTTTTCTATTTGAAACTGAAACATGCACGAAGTATAAAATATCAGATATATTATAAACAAAGTTTAAAGTATTAGTGCATATTTTTTATTATTCCTGTGTCACTAGCCAGAACAACGAACGATAATATTCTTCCTAATTTATTGTCTGTTCGTTTCATTTTTCTCCGTTAAAAACAGACAGTATTAAATTCACTCAATTTGTTTGCTTCTAGATCAATGTGATGGAAACACTATTTCAACCTATTTAAATCTGTTCACGTAAATGCCTAGATAGCAATAACATAGTGCAAATATACGTATAAAGAGAGAAAAACCAAATAAATTTCAAAATAAATATAAATGTAAAAACTAAATATTGTTTATTTCTGTGAAATGGGCAGATTTCTGTAGTATAAATAATGAAAACGTATTTAAGATTTTCCCCCGCATAAATAAACACTTCATTCATACAATTGACTTAATAAAAGTAATGTGTCTAATTAAGAGCGTATAGCATTCTAAAAAAATGTTCAGCATGATTGATATTCGAGAAATCAAATATATATATCGCGCAGCAATTTGAAATCGAGACTTTAAGTATGTTTATTGTTATCGACGTAACTATGTATTGATAAGAGATCTATGGATGTTATATTAATAATACTTATTTAAGATATAGACATTACAGTTAAAGCTTTCCAAAGTTTAGACTCTGAGAATTTTATGTCTTTCATATACCTCTAATATTAACTGGATAGCTGGGCACTTTCAAGTATATTGTCAATGACTTATTGTTATATAAGTACCTAAGAAAGTTAATATTTTGGTATGCCAATACAGTAATGAAAATATCATTGCGAGTGACAGCTTCATGAGTGTGCAGTAAATATTGTAGATACGACAAGAATCCAAATACTTACTGTTCTATGTATTCAAGGGTACGATGATGAAATAAACATTCGAGAGGTAAAACATTTCTTGACTTTTCCGTAACATATGCTTGTTCTTGTGGGTTTGAGCCAGATATGAAAGAGATTATCTGAATAGAGTATTTTATCTAGCTCCCTTCTAACAATAAATATTAAATAGACAAGCAATTACCTGCTTCTGTTATTAAAAGAAACAAAACACTAAATTAAAAAAGATGATTGAAGTGGGTTCTCTACGCTAGCATATTTCAAATACTTATCTAAATATCTTTAATAAACATCCATTGTGGTTGTCTTTTCTTGTGTACCATGGTATTAACTCTCTGATGCATATCTAGGATTAATTTCTCTCTTGTCTCTAGAGAACAAATTTGGTTGCAAAAACGTCGTCCATTAATATCCCAGTTATAAACCACTTAAAAGCTTTTGATAACGGTTGATGTCAAAGCTTCATAGTATCTACATTGAAAGTATGTTCAGCCTATAATAAAGCATTAACAGTGCACTTCAAAAACTAATTTGTATCCCATTTCTAACATAGATTTCCTCGATATGTGCTACAGGTAATTGTGATCTAACTGTTTTCAACTTACTAATTGCAGTTCTCGTCCTTTACCAGTAATATGCAATAATGGTGGAAAATGTTCTATTCTCTAACTTCTGTCTCGGAGACAAAGTTGGCAGAGAATCCGATTTCTTTTTTCTCAAATCTCGCAAAAACACATTTTTCGAAACTTCGTAGTTAGCTTTTACTCACTTGTCTCTATCATTCGTATATGAAAACTCTTATTTATTCATTCTTATTAAAGTTAATTTAAAAGATGATTACAGTAATGAAACCTTGATTCACTTTTCTTAGATCATAACTAAAAATATGTAGTTTATATATGTTTCATTAACATAACTTTTTTCGTAATGTGTTGTCACTCGAAATATGTCCGAAAAAATAAATAAATTTAACATAAGCTTCTTTTGAGTACGAACAAAAGAACGTTTATGTTAAATAATAAGAGCATAAGCTCTTTTCTTTGAAGTGCATATTCTATAACATCATCAAGAAATAAGAAACTAAAATTGAATATTCCAAGAAGTGAACTTTCACTTTTATGGCATAGTAGCTCAATCATAGAGAGTTTATATACCGTAATCATATTATAGATAAATACCAGCTGGGTCCTGCCACTTTTATAATTTTTCTAACAGCAAAAATAATATTTCTAGCTCTATGCTTTAAAACAAGCTGCTATGTTACTCGTGAAGAGTTTAAGAACATTGGAAAAAAAATAAAGGTAGTACTGGGAAAACCCAATCGTTTTCTGAAAGGGGCAACTCATTACGTATTCATCGAATAAAGGAATCCTATTGAGGTGTTGCATTTCTAGATACAGTAAAATACGTTCACGTAAATACTAGTATATTCTTATCAATTCTAAAGCTAGTAATATTTTTTTTGCGATTTTGTTGTCCGCATTTGATATTTCTTACAATATACTGTTTCGTGCGGAGATATTTTGCTAACTTTTAACTGTATGTAAGAACAAAACAAAGAAAACTTTGTTACCAAGAAAGTGAAATGTTGCACTGTTTACCTAGGTAGATCGCAAAAATCCTGACATTTATTCCTGACATGAAATTCATTGATCCAAAAATTTTATAGTATTACCTTGAGCTACAAAGTTACAATTGATAAAATGACATTTGATCATATGCTAGAAGAAAATGACACATTAACATATAAGTGTCCACCTTCCCCAAATATTGAATCCATGTGTATATGTACAGTCTATTGCTTAACATCACGGTCAAGCTTACTTATGCACTTACTTGTACCTTAAAAAGCACCAAATGGCACATTTACGAATTTATCCCTGTTCTTGTCCAAGTATTGGCTTCGCCTCTGTAAATCATCAGATGTCATCTACATCATACTCTAGTATTATCACTCCACTGCTGGATGAAATTTTCTACAACTCTCAACTATATTCCTGAGTAATTCTTTCCGAAATTATTCCGCAGCACTCCTGACACTTTATTATGTGACACCTTATTATATGACTAAGTATATTTTCTCCTGTATTTGGTTTTCTTTTCTCCGCTATTAATTCTGGGATTGCTTTTGTCCACAATCAAAATATGTTCTTGCAAATGCCGGATCTATTACCACTTCACTGTCTTCTTTACTTTTAGTATAAAATCATCACAAATATGTACAATACAAGACATTACTCCTCTTTACTTTTTTTGATCACAAACTAAACTTCTTAAGATTATCATATTTAACTATCCTTGTGGATCTAGTAACTTAAAGACAGTTTTTCATTCAAGTGTGTATCCTTATATTTAAACTATCCTTAATTTACATTATCGGTAAATTATCAACTGAATTATATATTGTTTTACTCATTAACTTAACAAAGGAACTTTACTCTAAAAAGGAAAATCATGCTGTAATCTTAATAGAACTATAGGCCAATGGTACAGAACTATGTTAGTTTAAATATTACATACTCCCTACAACGTATTACTTACACATGCCTTCTTAGAGATTCTATAAAATATAGCGTTGAAGTCAGAAGAGATTTGAGGAAGGATTCACTATAAGGGATATGTTATTAGATTGGTACGACTGAATTTCTATTTCTTGTTCAAATACACTGTTAATGATTCTTGCAACTTGTTGTGCTGATATCCCAGTTCGAATCCTCAAAGAAAAATCATTTGCAACTGTTCTCCATGATATACTTCCACACGACCCTATTCAACTGCGCACTGCCTCCTGACTATCTGAATGCCCCAGTTGTTTCTGGATATGTGCAGTGTTTGTGATGTTAGACGGTGACGGTGTGTTCTGTTGCTGAGTTGAGTTTCCTATCAGACGTCAAAGTAGGCACTTCCTTTGCACCAATCTAATAACACATCAGTTATTAGATAAAACTCAAAGGATAGAGGATACTCGAATCGCACTGAAGTTTCAAGATTCGTGAAAAGTAACCTGAAACGTTATCGTTGATCATAGTTGTAATATTCTTCGTTCTTTACAATTTTTCTTTCTAAAATTTGGAGCGGATTAGGAAAATTTGAATTACAGCCTTAATCACAGCATATCAATTCAAAATTATATTTTTAAAAGGTTCCGCCTATTCCAACTTATTCCATCTTAAAATTTCGTAAGTTCCGTTCCATTGAAAGCTGGTATTTGAAAAATGATAAATATACAGGATATCTCAAAATTCCTCTAACACAGGGTAATTCTGTTATAATCAGGGATACAAAAAATGTAAGAGGTGAAACCGTCTACAAATATGATGTTTTCAATCTAAAGTGAAGGATTTTGTTTTAAAATCGGACGAGCCGTTTGAGCTGTACACGTTTATGCGGCCAATGTTAAGTGAAAATGCAACGTTGCTATTTACCGGGAGGTGGATAATTTTGTAAGAGTATGGCGAATGAGGGTATGTCTGAAACAGGGGCTGGCCAACGTAAAAGACAGGAACTTTATTCAGTTATGTTGTGGGCCAAGGTAAATGGCAACGTTGCTTTTTATTTAACATTACGAACATAAAGAGTGTACAGCCCAAACGGCTCGCCCGATTTAGAAACTTCCTTCACTTTAGATTGAAAACAACACATTTGTGTATCGTTTCCCATCTTACATTTTGTTGTAATACTGATAATAAGAGAGTTATCCTATGCCAGATGACTTTTGGGACACCCTGTATGTAAATTTATTTACATATTTATTCTCGGGAACTAAGAGGCATCATAATTATTTTCAGTCGTAAAGCTCTCACCTCAATTTTTAGTGATCCTTAGTTCGATCCAAGTCATGTGAGTTTTGGTAGACATCATGCCTATGGACTTCTCGATATTTTGTTTCTCTTACACGCTTGTTCTGCCAATTGTTTCATGATCATTCACTTTCATTCATCATTCATCTACCGGTCTCTGGTACATAAAACATAGATTGCATTTAATTTTCCTTTCTCTTTTTTTTTTTTTTTTTTCATTTTAACATTCTATGTCATCACTAGGAGTATATGAAATATAGAGCCAAAGCTTAATGTGACATCAGAACTGCATTAACCTAGTATTAAGCTTGAGACTTCCACATTAAAGATAACAAAGCTACCATTATGTTTATCCGGAATAAAGCTGATCTACACTAGAAAATACATTGAATCCTAAATCTTTGTTCTAATGTTCTCCAGAACAGGGGTATTTGTTGGTAATCAATCTATGATATATCTTATAATTTCAATCATGTTACTTCGCTTCTCTCAGCGATAAGAAATAAGATGGATGTAAAACTATGAAATGAGTTGAATGAAAACAAGCAACATGTTGAAATTTTTCTTATTTAATTTTTCGTTAAATTTTTCTAATTAGATTAATAATAAAAAAGATGATTAATAATACACGTTTGTTTCTCAATAACCGGTACGATAAGGTCTCGGGTTCAATCCATGTGGTTGGCTAATATTTCCGAATATACAGAGTTCTTAGTTCCACAGGAGAAATGCAGTCATCTTTTTATTTTTTATTTTTTCAAAATCGTCTTCGAATATTCATAAATATATAGCCACCTTTCTAGCTGAATCTGCTGTAGAACCTAGTTAATATAAACGAAATAATGTTCCAATATTCTTATGATAGCATACTTAAACGAGTTTTATTGCACTGAAAATTTGACGCAAAATTATATTTTAAATATCTTTAGCTATCGGTGGAAAGATAGTGACAAGGGAAAAGACAGGAATAAAATAATTTTGGCAGGGTATGTATCCACGGATAGTCATGGATATCTGAGAAACCATCGACCATATAAGCCATAGATGTCCTTGTTACGCTGTTACCGCTGCTTTAACAAAACAAGTTTTAATTCTACATTTTCTACTCTCTGGTAACTTTAAAGGGAACGCGAGCAGCAAACTGACGTCATAGGACATCCAGTGAAGTACTGCTTTGCTTATTTAAAATTCCTATCAAACGTTCCGATTACTAGATACAAACTTTAACTGAAAGGGCAAAGAAAATGATGGAAAAAGTACCAATTTACAATTTTTGATTGAGCGTTTAATAGTTCAAACCTCGACACAAACGTTGACTTTATCATTTTTCTTTCCTCCTTGTAGATGTTTCAATTAAATTTGCGGAGATTCTAATACCTATAAGCTAATACAATACTATTTACTCTTATTGCTGCGGATTTGATTTGCCACATTTCCCCCCATTTCAAGAACCAAATGCTAGAATATTAAGATTTAATGTAAACACTACCGTAGATTATGAAGTATAATCACAAATAATTACTTGCGATTTTGTGTGATTACATTGAAATCATAATTCAAAGATTGTCAGCAATTTAAACGAGTATACAAACAATTGTTTCCTTTTCTAATTTCACTTACATTGGAAAGTGTGCAAGATTCTAGTAAGGACTCAATATTTAGTTCAATGCTTCATTCTGTTTACTCAATAGAACAAACACACTAACAATAAAGATAATATAATGTTAAAGAAATACATTAAAAACTACAGACAGGATGTAGGTAAATAGTAACATCAATCTTCTGTTCGGACTTCACTCTTCATAAATAATAAAAACCTCAAATGTATTAAAAAAATAAAATAAAACGCTCCATGTCTATATATGAAATATGCTGAAATGTTATATATGATACCTTGATACGCTACACATGGGGGCGCGGTGGCTCAGTGGTAGAGCGTTAACCTCCGGTGTTGGGGTCCCTGGTTCGATACCAGCTCGCGCCGTGTGCACTATGTGGTGGACAAACTTGGTGATCATGGTTTCTCTTACGGGTTCTCCCGTTACCTCCCACTTTCTTCATTCCACCATTTCACTCATCTCTCATCATCACCGTCTCCTTTGGCCTAACCGGCCTAACCATGGAACGTAAAACTTAAAAATTTTATTTCATTGATACGTTACAACTTTGTAGTCAAATTGATAATATCTATTAAGTAACAAATTAGATAGTTTATTTAGAAAGGATATATATGTAAATATTTGTAATAGAAGAATTGCGGTCTTTTGCTTACGCTCGCGGAAATAAGGAAACTCTTTGGTACAAGTGAACATAGATTCCAATTCTGATAATAACAGTACAACAATTTCGGATTGCAACCTGAGTGATTGTATTAATCGAACATACATTCTTTCTCTTGCAATAGCTATTGAATTCAGGTTTTAACTAAATAATACGTCATAAATAAGCATTCCACAGGAGGGTCCTAATTATTTGTGACAATTCAGAATGAATTGGAGGAATTGAAGAAGATATCCTCTATAATTTAAATCATTTACGTAGTATTGATCCGTCGAATATTAGTTTACAATATTCATAAGCAAATTAGGAAACAATACTAAGCAAATTATTAAACAATAAGGGTCTTATGCAGAGTCGTTTAGACGTATGATTAGCGTCATATTAAAGATCTGACAACTGTAGGAAACATATGTTAGTCGAACTTTTTAATATGGCACTAATCACGCGTCAGAAAGACTCTACATAAGGCGTTAAGAGTTTTATGATACTTTCAATATGACAAAAAATGAATCAATCATTTTTGCATGCATAAATTGCTAGAGGTATGACTTCACAATTACTGCTGCCTTATGTTTGGTCGATCGGAAATTTTTCGTCAGAGAATTAAAAAAATCCAGACAAGAAAGATTGTCGTCTATCCTGGTTCAGGAAAGCAAAGTAGTCAGCGCATGTGAAGTTTCCAAGCATAATGTCAGGTACTTCAACTAACATTCTTAAAGTGAAGTTATAAAGAAACAAACGAAAAAAAAACTTTAAATATCCATCTATATAATTTCTCAAAACATCCCTCATTATTATCGGACTTAGTAGCCGTAGCAAAGTTTCTTAGGATTCTGAAACATGTAATTTTGGATAGGGGACATATTAGTTCCTAAGTGAAGTCTTGACCTGACTACGGTTAAGTCTCATAGTATTGAAACTATTGACCGTAAATTTTATTTTCTCATATTTTCGGTAGCCTATAACTCTGAAAGAAAGCATTCCTGCACCTAGGTTGATTTATACTTTTCGTATTATTTTGGTGTCAAGAATCGGCTTCCAATCGTTATCGGTGTTGCTTTGAAACACCTCATGTAATTACTACATTGTGATAAATTCGGAAACAAATTATAAATGTTAAGACAATCTCCACTGTGAGCCACAATATTCGTATGTGTTAAAAGCGGAAATTGAAATTTTGAGGAAAGATCTGTTACGCCATTGTAAAGGTTCCTTTTAAAAATTAACAAGTAAAATATTATTGCTCAAGTATTACTTTTCGCGAAGTTATGATGTTGTCAATTTCACATCCATATTTTGTAGTAAGGAAGGTAGTAGAAGTAGAGACAGGTCTGTGTGTTGAGTGTAAAAGATGTATTGTTTCTGTTGTGAAAGGAGTTGATTGCGGCGGACTTGGAGAATGTCACAGTTTGAGTAACGGGGAAACATCAAGTTCTGCAAGAAGCTAGGCAAATTCTCTGCAGGAATCTTGCAGGTGATCAGTCAGGTGTAGAATGACAACGTCTCAGTCCACAGTGGAGTGTTAAATTGGTACCAACGGTTTACGGAGGAGATAAACAGTTTAGAGGATTATGAACCAGTAGGTCGGCCAACAAGGGCCCGAACAGAACGCAACATAGAAGAGGTTGCAATGGTTGTCCCAATCGACAGAACAAGTACGGATCAGCCGTGGTACGTGTCGCAACATTATGACGGATGACTCGAACATGTCGCGTGACAGCCAGGACTGTGTCCCACTTATTCTGACACATGATTAACGATAAAAAGTGCTGACGCTGATGGAACGTTCCTGAACCGGATAATAACAGGAGATGAAACACGGTGTTTCCTCTAGGATTCACAACTAACGTGACAAGCAGCTACCTGGAAATCGCCAACATCTCCAAAGCGCGAAAAACCGAGGTAAGACAGGTCAAAGAAAATGATGCTTGAACAGTTTTGAAGGTCTGTCTGTGTGTGGACGTTCATATTGAGCACAGAAACCATGAGTTCTACTGGTTGCCCATACTCTGGGACCAAAGTCTACGAATTTATTGACTGTATTAATATAGTACTAATATATATATATATATATATATATATATATATATATATATATATAAAATCGATAGGCACATACAAATGAAATGTTGCTCCCATATAGGATCTTCAGTTATCGTCTCGCTCGTACAACACAAGATTTTCCCATTTATTACATATCAGATGTGTTTCATTTTAATATTCTAATTATGATTTTGAAATAAAATTCGATAAAAATGTAACAAAATTAATTTGATCATGTTTATGTTCACAAATCATATTTAATATAAGCTTTAGAAAATATACTTTCAGAACGTTAAATAATTATTTTCCTTTTGATTGTTTAGTAATGTAATATTGTAAAACATACAACACACCAATATATCCTAAGCTATTAACAAATCATTTATCAGGTTATTGGAAACTGTAACAATAGCTTATTAGTTTATAATAGTCCTGGATCCACAGTACATGCCCGTAAAAATTTGTGGGTGCACGGAGTTTTATTGTTGCATCGTGTTCTTCGACCTATCGTTGTCTACTTTTTCTTGGGTAGACATCTCAATTGTGGTCGCTTATCTCCACAGACGCCATTTTCCAATATGTCCGCCAAATAAGCAACCAACATGCATAAGTAAGGAACTAAGTCACATAGGAAAGTGATTTTGGTGTCGAACCATAGGTTTTCGAGGTCAAGGAAGTGAAATATTACCATAAAATTGCTATATATTGAAGAATGTTATACATTATAGACAAAACATATACTATGTATATACAGGGTGGACCATTTTAATACATCCACGGGAATATCTCGAAAACCACAAACCGAATCAAAAGAAGTTTTCAATTATATTTGTTCACCACAAAGAGAGACACATTTTGGCGTACTCTTCAATACCAACATATTAACAGTGTTGCCAATCCATCACAAAGTTGTATTTTTTTTTAAAGTCACTACGTCAGGTTATTACAAATTTCAAATCTACATTTAAAAAGAAAACAAATAATACCACACTTATTGTTCAGTGTTGTAAACTAACAACGCTACAATATCACAAACATTAAAAACAACCAAACATTGAAGGATTCTGAAATAATAATTACGCAAATAAGACGTACGGGATAAGACACATCGAATGCACCTTAGTGTCTAATACTATCATCATGATTTGACTATTTCGAATAGATTTGAACAAAATTATAAGAAATTAAAAAGTTGTCTTTTTGAAAAGGCTTTATTTTGGAAACAAAGTTAATATACAAAATGGCTTTACGTTTACAATATATGTAAAAGTAGTAAATCAAATATTGTGCTATTAGTACCATTATGAATTAATATTTGTTAATGGTCCAAAATATCATTAACATAAACAAATTGAGCCATTATAAATGATGCTGATGTGACTAAACAACTGAGTATTCTTACAGTATTTCCCACATATAAACAACATTATACACAACATTTTAGCAACCACAATATGTACAGTCTCTAATATTATTTTGTCATGTTTAATATATGCTATTTTTTGTGTCAAAATATAAAATATCAATCAACACAAAACCCAGTGGTTTCATAAAGAGCACTGCGTTACCGTTTTACAATTTAAGTCTTTCCCGCACATATCTTATATCCCACATTTGAGCAACCTTATTATTTAAACCACTAAAAGTAGTTTATTTTTGCAAATAAAGATTAAAGATTACCTAATATGCGTCCAAATTTATAAGTCTGAAACAAAATGCATGTGACTTACAGCTGAGAATCTTCACAGCGCTTGTAACAAAGACAGTACATTGTACACAACAGTTGAAATTTCTTACATATATATTATTTACAAGTGTTTGTTTTGCAAGAACACACTCCCAATACAGAATCTGGTAAAGATCGGAAACACTTTTTCGGTCTCAGGAAACCGTCTTCTTCCTCCCATCCAAATTTCACAGGTCTTTCAGTAATATGTTCCTTTTCTAATGACAACAGAGATTCTCCGATGACCAAGTACGCGCGTTTAATGGGACCTCGAATAGTAGATGAAGTGAGTTGCAGCTCTGATGAGTTTAGAGCTCAGTCGATAAAGTTCATAGCATAAACCATCAAAAAGTTTCTACTTTAGTCAATTTCGCCCACGCTTTCGTAAAATAAGTTTCTCCATTCCTCATGTCTTCAGCATGTTTCAGCAAAATGAAGAAGATAATTTGTTGGTTGTGCATTCAGTGCTGCATTGTTTGTACCCACTTTACTTACAATGCCTTGCCAGTGAGTATGTGAGCCTTGAGGGCGACGCAACTCATTTTGTCTCTAAGTGTATCATATAAGTGGTGAATAGGAATGAAACGATTCTTTTCTCCCACCCCAAACGTTACCTACAATTGCTTCAGCCCTTTACCACTCAAGGTTGCAAAATATCTTAGTAACAAAATAGCCACATTAGTATCATTGGACAACTCGCTGGGCGCCGCGTTCAAGCGCCAGTATGTGTGAGGTACAATTCTTTGGTCGGATTCTTCAATCTTTAACGTGAGCATTTCAATATTAGTTACGTTTCCTTTTATGCGTACGTTAGCAGGAAGGACACTGTCATTTATTACCATTCCGCTTATAACAAGAATTAAGTCTGTTGAAGGATTTTCAAGTATCATTTTTTTGCTAATGCTTGCAGCATGATTTTATTTTGAACGGCATTCCAGAATTTCAGTTTGGATTGGTATATGAGTCTGAGACTGAAGGCAAGCGAGATGAATAGATCCGGTAGTGCCTGATTGACGTACTCTCTTACTTTCTTTGAGTGAATTGTCACAATAACTGTCAAAAATAAAGTGTATTTCTTTGGCTGGGCATACTTTAGTGGTTCGTTCAATAACAGCGTTTATTGCTTCTCCAATGTTATTAAATACTGACATTTTCAACATTCTTATCTGCGACATGGAATGAACAACTACAGTAGTCCGTGTTTGAAATTTTGGATGATTATGCCCGGGTTTCTTAGTTACGTTGTTTGTGGTAAGAGTTTCGAAGGTGGGGACATTTCAATTCTGTCCGTCAGTTTCCTTTCTTTTGTAAAGAAGCGCTCTTTCCTAAATTTCTCATTGGTACTCTTGTCGATTTTTTTCTCCAAATGCGATACTTGCTCATACTATGTTGGTCTCGAAGATGCATCACCTTCAAATAACTAACTTGAATTTACGAGATCATGAGAGAGTATTTCTTGCATTGTCAAACCTCTTTCATTTGCAATGTGATTTTCTTTTGAATCTGTGCAAAATCACTTCAGTTGATTATGCCCGGGTTTCTTAGTTACGTTGTTTGTGGTAAGAGTTTCGAAGGTGGGGACATTTCAATTCTGTCCGTCAGTTTCCTTTCTTTTGTAAAGAAGCGCTCTTTCCTAAATTTCTCATTGTTACTCCTTGTATCTCTTAATACACCTAAAATTTTGCCCTCACACTCTCAGAAACAATTTGCTTTCTTACAATGTTGTGTAAAATTAAAGAACCATCAAATTTGAATGGATTTCCTTCTGCTGTTATGAACTGAAGCAAACGATTGGCTTAGCTTCCCTGTTAATTCATGATGAACTGTTTTTGTGTGACTCACTACCTGTGCATTTGTAAGATTGTTCGAAACATTGGCAATGGCGAGAACTTCGTGATAAGTCAGTTGCCATTCAGTGACGTACTGAGTTTTACGCGTTTGTCCAATGATTTCTATCGTACTTTTTAGAGCCCGTTGAATTGTTTCATACCTAGGCCGAATGCGTGTAATGGTGCCGGCTTTCCAGAAACTACAAACTGATCATTCAAGAACTTTTCATGCAAGTAAGGACAATCTACTCCAAGGAACTTCATTAATTCCAAGTATCATGATTCATAACGTAAATAATTCAGGTAATTGAATCGCTGAAATATAGGGATTAATGACAAAGATTTTGATGAGTCCTCAAATGTTAAGGAAATTGTTGAGGTAAATGCAAAGTTCTGATTTCTCGTTACATTCATTCACAAATCTTAAATAGCAGTCTCTTAGTTGTTGACTTGAAACTAACAATTGAGTATAGAGGAATTTACATTTTTCTTCTCTATTATGCAAGGACAGTTGAAACTGATTTACTTCTTTAAGCAAATTGTTGTATGCTTCCTTTTCGTTACTACTCCAGAGAGCATCCCAAATCATTTTCTCGAGTACTTCAGAGACAATTAACATTCCTTGAAATGCCCGAACATATTTTCCATTTAGTACACTCTTAACTGAATTCACTTTGAAGATCTCTGTTTCAACCAGAGCATCATCGAAACCGCTACCAAGGAGGTACTTCCCACCACACTGTAGAGCCACTTTTGTGGAATGAAACATTCTAAGCATTGGCATTATGTCACAAAATTCCTTTGGGTTACTTAGAACTATGCATACAACTGTACAGAACACTCCTTCGTCGCAGACCGGAAGGTTGGGTTGTCTCAATAGCTGTCTCACAGATTCAAAGATTTTAAGGGCAGTACACACAGTAGCGTAATCAGTTACTGGGGAAGGAATAACTGGCAGAAACCCAACTTGTTCAATTGGTACAACTTTGGACGAAATTAAAGAGTGTATATTTCTCCACGTTGGTGATACGAGCTGAGCGTCGCCTGAAAACGCACCACATCGAATAAGAGAAATAACAAACTCAGTTTTTAGAGCACATGTGAATGCCTCATCAGATGAATGAATGCCAACATCCTCAGCTACTTTAAAGTTGTTCGGAAGAGCAGGGTTGGTTGTACTCTTCCTTCGATTTAGAATTTTATTTTTCGACACGGTAGCTCACACAAACGTTTACAAGTTCTGTTCATCAGTGCAGTTTGTGAAATCTTTTTTCTCAGTGGATCTCTTGTGATGTTTTATGTTGAAAAAGAACCACGGCAGTACGATGGCTCTCAAATGTACCTGAGAGCAGTGAATATCCTCGAAGTCGAACTTGTCAAGAGCTCCTACTGTAAAGTCTCTTAAGTTGAAATGACTTGGTATCGGTGTGTCAGCTTTGGACCTCCTCCGAAATAAATTCCTGCGTACGCCCCTGGCTATATTATATATAAGACTTCAATATATCGCAAATGTAAGGTAATATTTGAATTCTCTGACCCCGAAAACCTATGATTCGACACCAAGATCACTTTCCTAGGTGACTTAGTTCCTTATTTATGTATGGTGATTGCTTATTTAGCGGCCATATTGGAAAATGGCGTCTGTGGAGGTAAGCGACCATAATTGAGAAGTCTACCCAAGAAAAAATAGAAAGCGATAGGACGAAGAACACGATGCAACAATAATACTCCGTGCACCCACAAATTTTTACGGGCATGTACTGTGGATCCCGGACTATAATATTAATAGAAAACAATACTAAACAAATTAAAAAAACAATAAGGGTTTTCTGATACTTTCAAAGTGAAAGGAAATGCACAAAAAATGCCAATCACCTTTGTATGCACAACGGATCACAAAAAATTAACAGACGTACTTGCTGCATCAAATTACACAATCTGATATTGCTATGGGCACAATTCCAACACGATTAATAAGAGAACATAATTTGTGTAAAACAATTGTACTGTAAAATTGCTCCAAAGGATGAATCAATATGAAACAGCAAACAACAGTTAAGGGACAAATAAACTTTCTGCTTTAAAAGAGAGCAGCTGCACCATCTAGTGGCAAGCGATAGTACTAAATAAGAATCCACTTCAGAGATGACTCTGCTGTCCAAAGAAAATTATATATGTCTTACTTAATTCTATAGGTTTTGATAGTATGTATGATAAAAATATTGAAGAAAAGCGTGCGTTAGAACAATATAATAAACTGAGAAAAATGCTAAAATAGCGTTCAACCTATGGATATGTTAGGACGAAGTTTTATAGCATCTAGCGGGCAAACACGGAACTATTGAGCGATTTGCATGAGTACTTCGCATACCTACCACCAGATGTCACCACTCACCAATGTGATGAAGCATGTCAACGCAATGTAATAAAGAAATATTTCAATATTCTTTTTCAGGAAGAGCAAGAGAAACATTTTTTTCTAACTACTACTTTTAATAATATTTTATCTGAATTCTTAATTTCCATAAGATCGATATCTAACACACGCATGAGGTTTTATCATCAATTTCAGCTTTATCCAAATTATTTTAGTTTTAATGGAAAAGTATTTATTCTTATCTTTTTTATTTTTTCCCTTTTGCAATTTTAAGTCGATGGAAACAGTTTTACATGTTCATTCATAAAATAAAGAACTTAAGATCAATTTATTCTCTTCTTTAACTAAACGTATGTAGGTTCTCTATTTTAACAGTATGAAATCCAGAAATTAGTCGTGGCTCCCGTAACGTAGTCGCTAGCGCTCTCGCCTTTGGTGCGAGCGGTCCCTGGTTCGATTGCGGTGGAAACACTCTGTCGAAAAAGTGTAAAATCTTTTTCAGGTCAGCCATCCTGAGTGAGGTTTTCCTGGATTTTCCTCATTCACACCAGGCAAATACCGGAATGGTACCTAACATACAAGTCCCAAGCCGCTTCTTTCCTTCCCCAATCCTTTCAACCTTCTATTTCCTCGGATAGTGTGGTCACCGAGAGACGTCATCTCTCATAGGTGACGGACTAATATGACCATAGATAGAGAAAGCCCAGAAATCTAAATATCCTAATATTAGTCTGTTTCTCTTTCTCTTTTGTGAATGTATGTGTGTGCGTATCCTGAAAAAAAAAATGAACTGAAACATCTTAGATATGAAGCGCTTCCTATGGTATATGAATTCCGGACATTGCTGTGACAAATCTCTTCCGGATTTTGGTGTAGGTCAGTATATGTGGAGACCTCTTTCAGCGAGTTATTTTGAAGATGTTAATAGTTGAACCTTGAAGCACGATAGACAGATGCCTTATAAACATTCAAGATATTGAATTTTTTTCGATTTTAACAGAGACATTCATTTATTCTGTGCGCCCTTTCTCAGTGTCACATAAATCAGACAGATTTTGCGCTTGTCTTTCTAACTTCCTTCTCTGAGGAAGGTGAGCGGCAAGGAAAAGGAAATCTGTTCTGAACTTTCGATGAAGTGACTCACGCACTGTAAACCTAAGACTTTTTTCTTTTTACATATGTTGAGTTCTACCAATGTGGAAGCCCGGGTGTTGCAGAAAAAATATTGTTTCTTGGCCTATATCAGATTTTCAGGTATGTCTTACACCATGTGACCGGTTGTCTCCATGTAACGTCAAAACAGCTTTACTCGGTACCTAACCCAAGTTAGTTTTCGTTTCTCTTTTCCACCTCACAGAGCTTATCTAGGAGGTCGTTAAATAGTTTAATCTACGCGTTATTGTATCAACTATTAACTGACAATAAGTAAAGTAGCACTAACATTACTTCTGAACTCATACAATCTCACATAGAATAGAACCTGTACACACTGCAATCAATACAAGGAAATTTAGAAAAAAATGCAAAAAGCCTTATCGGCTGAAACTCATAAATATTATCCTATACTCTAAAGCATATCACGCTTTCTCCAGCAAAAATTACCATATTATATATTTACTTTTTACTTTCATCTGGTCTCCGGGAAGGAAATTTCTGTAAACGTACATGAAAATTTGAGAAATGCGCTTTTGTTAACTAAATACTACAAATAAACTTAATCTCTTCCACTCCACTTACCTTTAAAATAAATCACGCTTTTGACTTTTACGAGAGCAGTTCAAGGTATGAGTTCTGTAGTGGCGTGATCAAAGAATACAGTGAATAATTTTATTACAAACAAAGTAATAAGCGTACATTGAATTTAATTTATTCTACTTCAAAGTACTGTTCTTGGATAGCAATATACTTTTCCCAACGTTGAATCCATGACTGGAAGCATTTCTGTAGGGCTTCTTTTGGAAGGGTGTACAGCTGTTCTGTCGTGGTCCTCTCAATGCCAGGAATGGTGTCGAAACGTTTTGTTTTAAGAACAGTTTTAATTTTTGGGAAAAGCCAGAAGTCGCATGGTACTATATTTAGAGAGCACAGCGAATATGGACAGACAATAACGTTTTTTTCTTCCGCCTAAACTCGTGGATCGAAAGCAAAGTGGTATGGCGCGTTTCTGTGGCAAAGAAGGAAGATATTTGTCATTTAGTCGGCGGTTAAAATGCTTTTCATGGACCTATATGAGATTCTCAGGTCTCAGAAAAGCTCTCGGATAGTGATTCACCTGTTTGAATAAATCATTTGTGAAACTTTCTGCATGTTTTCATGTATTTTTGGCCTCGAAGGACGTCCCGAACGTTGATAGTTTTCAACCGACTTCTTGGTGATTCTGAATTGCCCATGCAACTTGTAAACAGTTTTCAATGCCAGCGCTTCATCGCCATGCACTGAATTTGATATTTTGTTAGCTTCTCGGACACTTTATTGCAGCTAAGAACAACACTTAATATTGGCGCGCGACAGATACTCTTAACACGTCCTCACTATTCTGCTTCTGGAAGCAAACTAACATGTCACAACTAGTTCAAACTCGACATTGACTGTACCAACGGTTTCGACTATCGTGCTTACTAGTTGAAATAAATACATCAATAGACGTTACTGTGAACTACATTCACCGTATTTTTTATTACATCTTGTACATTTAGAGGATGATTCTGATTTGGAATTCTAGCATTTTAAAAGTTCATTAATCTTATTTAACACTGGTCTATACAAAGTATCAAAGACAATACTACGAATAACTTCATGGGTAACACATTTTCTAGCTCTAGCTGAAACAATAAGCACATTTTCTTCAACCTGTATCGGAATATAGTTAGTGTTCCTAAAATGGCGCGGAATGCAAAGGATTGACTCTGGTGTTTATTTAAATGTTGTTCAGACCTCACTCCAGGTAAAAAAAAGAAGAATATATGCACGTCTCATATCGCCTTGATACTGACAAAAGACGATAAAATACAACGAAAAAAGCAACATTTGTGATTTTCATTCACTTTCTTTCACGTAAACATTATTCATGGAACTTCCTTAATAAATCCACGTTTTCGGAAGATCTCTCCTAATTTGATTTTTCGTAGTCGATGAACAATATATTGCTCCGTGTTTTGTACGCAAAAATTGAAGATCCGTCGTATTTCAATTAAATTGTTAGTTTTTATTTATTTTAAAAAATCTTAGTTTTATAATTTCTTTAGTTATATTTAAAAATCGCTAGTTTTTCACGTAAGATTTCCTGATATTTCCTCTAAAACATCTTTTGCTAAATTAAGTTATACTTATTTCATTGTATTTGATCATAATCTGAATAAATAAAAATAAAATAAAATAAAATTCATATTTTTTTTTTAAAAAAAATGTTGTTCAAGACTAAATAAATTACGCTATGTTTTACTGCTTTTAATAAATTTCGATTTCTACGTATCGTTGATCGGTCTAAAACTGAGAATTACACAATATTTTCCGTGTGCAAGGAAATGATAATTCACATTTTTTGAAATACAAATAATGATTCAAATATTAAATTTCACACACTCATTCTAGCAGTTCAACACTATGTTCAGTAGGTTAAAAGAAACACATGGTAATAGTAGTCACTCTCCTTCTTCAAAATGGTATTTTCAGAACATCTGAAAGTCGATGAGAGAGGGTATTTTCTTTTTACCAGAGGACAAATGCCATACTAACATATACAAAACTTGAAAAGAAATAAGCAGTAACACTGAAATCCACCATATTCATTTTCTTGGATTCCATATCAAATTCTTGCTAACGAATGATACGATAATATTCTCTAAAGCAGAAACACCCATCTTCCAGAAAAAGTAATTAATAAAATTTCGCCTTCCTTTTCAATTTGGTTTGGAATTTCCACAATAAGTGTTTTGCTCGAAATACGTGCACCAAGAAGCTGTATATAAAACATGTCGTACTTATGCATCCAGAGTTTCTTACCCCTACCTGTCCGAGTAAACGTTTTAAAATAGTCAAGATCTGAACGCCTATCCTAAAGGATCACATGTCATCTTGTCGAACATAATCGTGGGCTACAATTATATATATATATATATATATATATATATATATATATATATATATATATATATATATATATACTAAAATAATAACAATACAATGAAACAATACAATAATAATAGTACAAAAGTAATAATCTTTGTTCCAAATTCCTTGTGTATAGGCGTAGTGCATATTATACCATATACGTATTTATGTATCCATGCATTGATCACATTATCATTGAGCTCACGGACTCAACTGGGCTATAGATGATATGTAAATTTGAAACATGCTGAAAAATATTGACTAGTAATCATTGATAATTAGACTTTTATTACTTTTTGATCTACTGTCTAATTATTATGCAGACACTATGCAGTAACTTACTACAGCTAATGTACGTAATAATTCTAAATCAAGTTTTCTAACATTTATTCTGTTCTTAAGGATTATCAGTGAGCTAAAATAGGAATATATATTTATTGAATTTGTGATTGTAAGCTACAGATTAAATATTCTATTACAATGTTTGAGACTACGTTCTCTTACTGCTGAATATTAAAATAAAATTGGAAATGCGAAACAAAGGTCATTGTGGCAATAAAATCGTAAGTAACAGCTTAAGAAGAAATATATACAAACATACCCATATAACTTGTTGCTATTAGTAAAAACGTAAAACAAAATAATGATTTACCCATTGTGTTGCTTGTGCATTTCATTCCTAATGCTACTTCCGTCTTATTCTCCATAGCTTCAAGAGTTTAACTCTGTATCATGACCAAGAAATTAATATGTTCGTCACTTGGATAATGACATGTACTTCTATCTGTGTTCATCCAGTTGTATTGTAGAACGTGTAAGAGTACACCTACCCCCCCCAAAATTGTAATACTATCATTACGTTAGCACGGAAGTACGAGTAATAATGTTATTTTGTATTTAGTAACTATATAGACACATATTAATGCATTTTAACCATTCCTAAGCCCAAACAGGACTCGAGGCAACTTATTAATTCAAACGCAAGTCGGTAATTGTAGCAATTCCACCCAAGAACACTACCAATAAATGATATTCATCTTCAAATACAATGTATTAATTTGACATGCATTTCTATGCCTACCTTTTTTTGTACTATTTGACACACGTTAACTGAACTGACACGAGCCTGGAATTCATTATATAAGCCCAGGAATTGAAGTGTTAATATGTGCATTAATTGCTGGTGTTAGGCTAAGGACCATAGTCTGTGACACACTCTCTTCAGCAATTGGCTCATACAAATGTATCTTCCTTTCAGCAAAGGAGTCTCTAATTCCATAAGGATAATTGTTTCTCTGACCATGATAAACCGAGCGGGGACTGGAGGCTGACTGGTAAAGAGCTAATCTCTGGCGCAGAATACTTTCGGATAGATCTTAGGATATGTGAGTTTGTTGTGGATAACATGGTTAATGTGAGATACTCTAGGTTCCTATGTTTCTTCCCGCTTTCTAGTATCACCCACTGCTTCACATGCATTCATGCTCACTAATTATCCGTCTATTTTAGACTACAGAGCATTACTTTGACACATAAAACCAAAAAAATTAATTTCATTTCATACCATGATGAATCAGTATCCAAATCACTAAAATATTGCATATGACTTTTTGTGCATAATAAATAGTAATCACTAGAGCCCGAGTTTCTATGTTATTACATATTTTTCTTTATGTGCACAGTAAGGGATTAAAAAAGTTTATGAGTTACGTCGGTAAGGATGTCATAGTTTTATGTTGCATATTATATTCAATATTATGTGTTTTTAAGATATGAAATATTCTCCACATTAAACACTCCTTAAGTGGAAAACACTCTATTAACACTCCATTGGACGTTTAGCTAACATATTAGTGTGGTAGAAAAGTATAAAATTTAAACCATCTCATCTCCCTTCCTTTGCCTAATTTTCAGCTCCCGACAATACACCAACTTAAAAGTGCAATTTGCTTTTATTGTACGTACACTCATGTCCGAAATGATTGTCGCATATCTATAACTGTCTTCTTGTAAGAATATACTTTGATAATGATTTTGCAGGGTACTTTTAATACTGATACTATGTGTATAATCCGGAAATGTATATTTGTGGTAAATTTCATAGGAAAAGAGTTATAAATACGAAAATTAGAATAAGTAAAACAAAATGTTGCTAAATGGACACCGAAGTTTTATTTTCGTTTTATTATTCTTATTTACTGCTCTTTTGAGGTGAAATTTGCAACATACATGTTTTTGCCAATTATTTATATACTAACATTGTAAGAAATACCGAATTCGTTATCAAATTATATTCCTACAACAACATATTTATAGACATGCAACAATAATTTTAGAGATAAGTGTGCATAGCAGTTCTTTCATTCCAGTACTTACCTTTCATCTCTAATTTGTTGTTGAGAGCGTTTTTATTTTTTGCAGCCAACGACAACAAATCCCCATTGAAGCATCGTTAACACTGTGCAAAGTCGTGGTTCGGTTTCAGCTGTACAAAGTCCGAATAGCTTCGCCTGCCTCCTCGATATCTCCGAAGTTTCAGTCTTGGATAACAGTCGATGATCCATTTATCATGTATTCTAAAGTTGTTCTTTGTCCAGTGTGTGATAAAAGCATTGGGTGCGCAATGACGTTTTAGTTACAGCAGCATATTTGCACTTAACTTCATGAAAAACAAACAATTAAGAGTGAAAAAAGCAAGTCCTACTTGATTCTTCATTCTGTGAGTTTTACAAGGAAGTGTGCGAAGCAATGGTTACAACAAAAATCATTTGTAACAAAATTCAAGTACCAGAGTTCAGAGATTTCCTTGAAAATACTGCGGCCATAAGTTCATGACAAGTCAATCGTTCGAAAAGGATATCTTCCATTTTCCTAAGATGTTTTAAAATCAATTTCGGCAGAAATAAACAGTTCTCATGTATGGATTTCCATCAATGAGACAACCGATGCTTTGGGACGGTATGTAGCTAATTTTTTCATAGTTGGAAAGCTAACTGCTGATTCTCTATCCATACCACATCTCATTGCACGCATAGTTCTGAAGTGTACAAATCATTCCACAATAGACAATTTGTAAATTATGGTTTTAAAGTGTTGCATCCGAATGGTGTACAAGAAAGAGTAGAGTTCGTCTTATGTATACAGACAGTGCGTCATAAATGTTAAAAGATGCTACTGCATTTCAAGTGTTTTGTGCTAACTTGATCCACTTCACTTGCATGACTCATACTCTTCAATGCTTTGTTGAGGAGGTGAGAGCCAAATTCCCGGAGGTCAGGTAACTTATTTCTTTCGCGACAAAGGTGTTTCTGAAGCAACAGCAACGTGTGCAAGTTTACAAGGAACAATTGCCAGACGTACCACTTCCTCCGGAACCTTTTATTACTAGGTGGGGCTATTTAATACGGGCAAGTTAATTTTACAACGAATATTTTAAAGTCAAATTTGTGCTTGACTGATTTTCAGTGTACCCAGCTGTACTAGTTCGCACTGCTTAAAATATCTTGAAGGCCCCAAAATTTGCTTGTGATGTCTTCATAAGCAACAATTTTGGTTGAGTCACTACAAGCATGAACAATCCACACACACACAACAGATAGGACAAAGCACCCGGAAAAGCACGCACATGGACATTCCTTGTTTTTTCCCCTTACCCTTCATATTGTCTCATTAGAGACAAACATTTACTTTTGAACATGTGAAAGTATACATAATGACACCTTGCAACCTAAATTTTGTAAATGCTTTCTGAGTGAAAAATGTGAGAAACGAACGTTTAGTTCTGAACATTTTCAAATGTCCCTGATGATGGCATATTGTGAAATAAATAATAAAAAAATATTCAAACTGTGGTTAATATCTGAATGTATATACATTGAAGAATATCAAGAAGAGTTAATGCAAACATGCTAATATTGTAACTTGAATTGTTGTAAGTCCTTTTGAAATAAACATATCCCTTTGTGAGGAAAGAAATTTAAAAGAAAAGGAGAATAAATGTTAAAAAATAAATATTTATAGTACATATTTCACTACGAATTTACTTGTCTTTTTTTACATATCTTTTTTTTTTTTACAGACACTTTAATTAGATACTTATGTAGGTATTGTATAGGTTGATATTACATGAAAATCAGGAGTCTTGTAATCACTGGTCATGAAAAGCTGCAGTAAAGAGTAAAAATCACTAATGAAGACTCAGAAAACATTTACGAACCAACAAATAATAATTAATCTAAGGGAAGAAACTGCAGATGGCAATACAATTGAAAATAAAAATGAAATGAAATTTTCGAGTTTTACGTTCCACGATTACGCTGGATAGGCTAAAGAGACGGTGATAAGAAATGAATGAAATGGTGGAATGAAGAAAGTGGGAGGAAACGGGAGAACCCCGAGGAAATCCACGCACACAGTGTTTGTCCACCACAATGTTCTCTTGGCGGAGCATGGTATGAACCGGGACCCCATGCACCAGAGGTGGGCGCTCTACCACTGAGGGAAATATATAAGAAACATTATCTTTCACCTACACTAATTGATGTTTGTCTAGAAGAGATACACAGTAACGTTTTATGTAACGAAGAGAACATTTCTCTAAAAGTAGAACGGTTAGATTTATATTGCTTGTAGAGAATTTAATGCTTGTTGCGTAATCTGAACAAAAAGAACATGCGAGGTGGAGCTTATGAGAATATGTGATGATAATAAACTTTAGAAGAACAAAAGCATTAGTGACCGGAACAAAGCGGAAAGTATCAAATATATTAATAGTAGAGGGTTAGTAAAAGAAGCTAGGAATTCTAGACAACTAGGAATATAACTCAAAACGGGAACTAGAAACCAACGATAGAAAAATATTTAAGAATAAGAAAAAAATATTTTGTGGGTCTTTGAACAAAATAAAAATGTATTTTAAGAGCCAAATGCATTACCTCACAAAAAGTGACCGAAAACAATTATGGGCTTGGGAAACTTGGATGTGTAGAAGAATGGAAGAATTTGGTTGGGTCGAATTGTTTGAGAAAAACGAAACGAAGAATAATATTGCATGTTATTGAAAACAGGAAACAATCTAGTTGGGACATAAGGTGAGTAGAATTTGCATCCTGAACGAAATTGGACGATTTCACGGAAGGAAACGAAATAGAGATAGAAGATTCTACAAATGATGGATAATATAAAACCCAATAGTAGCTGCTTCAAGATTAGAGTTTAATTGTAGATTGTGGTGCATTGAAATCACTCTAGGTTGCGCGAAGTGATCTGGCAGAATATTTATGAGGATAATGGAGCATAAAATGAAGAAAACCTATATTAGAGAACAATTCATAACTCATGCCTCTAACTGTAATTTGCTACATCCTATTCTTACTAATTTTGAAGTTTGAATGATGAGTCACTATTTCCTCTTTCTTTTTCAGCTAGATGAAACTATCCAGATACCATATTCTAATAGTAATACTTCGCTTCGATGTAAAATATTAAGAAGTTTGTTTAGTGTGAAAACAAAAAGTGGTACAAAATAGTTTAATGGGTTCAAAAACGAGAGCACATGAAAAGGAAGAAAAACTGTTTAAGGCCAAGAACAAATTCGAAGGATTTCTCAAAACGCAAAGGTTATATTGACGTAATTGAAGGTTCGCTATGAGTGCAACAAGGTCAAATGCGAAATTATATTGGATTTATCAATCGATATCACCCGCTTTTTTCTTAAGTTCTATGAATCGTGAAAATAATTTCTATTCTCGCTGTTAGGTGGCAGCAAGGCGGCTTGCCTTCTGATATGTGCTGCCACCTAACGCAGAACCAGTGAACTACTTACAACAGAAACTAGAACTAAGCAATTTTCTGCTGACAACATGTATTCTATCCATTCGTTTCAAACATTAAAAAGGATTACTTATAATTTGATTATCACATAATAGTTTTCTTTTATCACTGTAGGTAATGAAGAATCTCACAAAGGAATCACTGAAACGTTAAACGGTAACAATTACTGACACGATGAGAACTTAAAAAAGATTATGTATTACTCAGTGTTTGAGATTAATAATGATAAAAAAAAAAAAAAAAAAAAATGGGAAGAATCAATGTAGGATTCAATAACATTCACCCGTGGGAGACATTGTCGGGGATAAACTATATTCAAAATCATAATAGTAATCCTTGGTTTTTATTAATTACTCCTTTCAATATATGGTGCATCTATGAATCATGAATTTTCTGTTGTCTGTTTTCGTCATTTGTGCAAATGTACCGAACCATGTCTCATGTGGAAATATCGTAAGAAACATGGTACTTACTGTAACATATATAACTAATGAATGTAATTGTGTTACACATCAATTTATCGTATTTCGGAAGACCAAACTTATACATATTATTTATTAAGAAGTACGAATTCCTCTATAGCTCTGACACGTTCGCACTGAATTATCAGAGCGCAATTATCATGCAAACATTTGAAAGTACACCACGACCACAATATATAATTTTGATACAACTAATAAGAACTTAAAACCTATATTAGAGGATAATATTAAGAATCACATGATAAACACATGTGTAGCGAGAGTAACCGATAGCGTGAAGATAACCGTATTGTGAAACACAGGATATGCTATTGCAGTGGTAACTTGTTACATACAAAAAACTCAATATTTAATACACTTAAATGCAATTGAGATTAAAGTGTCATTTTTTGCGTAAGTTAATGTTTGAAAAATGATTTTTTTGGTTTTTAGTTACTTCTTAAATACTTCTCGACTTACCCTAAATTTCAGTGAGAAATCTGCTTCAGACCCTCATGTATGTCTTTATATTTATTATTTTTTTTATCAACGGATCTGCATAAATGGAGAGAAAAGCACTAATAACTAAAAGGAAAAATGTTAGGAAACACTACCGCTTGAAAAGCAGACTTCGATGTAAGTACTTTGGAAAATTATGCATTGAGTAGTAGTTGTGGTTTTGGGTACAAAAACTCGCGGCGACAACCTCGCGGACCAAAACCTCGCCTTCCAAAACCTCGCGGCCCATAATTTCGCCGGGCCAAAACCTTGTCTTCCAAAACCTCGCGCCCCAAAATATCGCCATACCCAAAATCTCGCCTGACCAAAACCTCGTTGTAATGATCTCGCGACACAGAATCTCGCCTGGTCTAAATTAAGCGAGACGTAGTGTCTCCTGGGAAGAAATGTAGTCAGGATTAAACCTCTTCACGACGATTTCTTCAATGTAGAATGTTCTATATATTACTATATGTATATATTTAGTAATAACACATAATTACATTAAAATAAGGACAAGGAAAATTCTAATGTATGATTTCGAAATATTATATATATATATATATATATATATATATATATATATATATATATATATATATATATATATATATATATATATATATATATATATATATATATATATATATATTATATATATAAATTAAATGACTATGTTACATTATACCTCTTGAGCTATCCCACCGATCTCAAATTTTCAACATAGATGAGGTTCGAGCCTAGGATGTCTTTTATAATTTCACTTTGTCGGCACAACAAAAGGGAGTGGGATATATATATATATATATATATATATATATATATATATATATATATATTTTGGCCCACGAGATTTTGGACGGCGAGGTTTTGGCAACGTGAGGTTTTGTCCCGGCGAGATTTTGTCCCGCGAGGTTTTGGGCGACGAGGTTTTGGCCACGCGAGGTTCTGGCCGGCGAGATTTTGGGCGGCGATGTTTCGGCCGCGAGATTTTGTCCGTATCCCGTGCTTGTAGTTCTCATCTTACAAGATTATTTTTAAAATTGAAAATATCTTACGTTATTTATTTTCATACTTTTCTTAACCAGTGCGATGAATGGTCATGGTATTTCTCTTCGGAAAATAATACTTGTTATGCATTATTTTCCAAAGGAGAGATGCATAAGCAATAGTGCGTAGATCTGGGTTAACATGGCATTAGCACTCTTCTGGCAGTGAATGCAGTTAAACATCGAGGATTGTTGAAGCTGATTATCATTACTTTCTTTTTGCCTGACTCAACTGGAAGCCCGAAAGTTCTCTGTTAGCACACAATTAATTATCTTCAATTCTCCAGAATAGGAACTCAAAATAAGACTTAGCTGTTTTGCCTAAGTCAAAATGTTTATAATACAAGAAATCTTTCACTTTTACATCTTACGAAGACAGTGTGTAGATTAAAGGAGCCGATAATCATGAGAATGCATAAAATGATGAAAGGAAGAAAGTGTGAGGAAAAGGATAACCCTCCCACACACACTGTGTTACTCACCGCAAACTTCGTTGCGAAATCTTAGGGTTGATATAATAGCATATGTCGCAAACTATGGCATAATTAATGGCAGAGTGTAGCAATGCAGAAAGTGTCTTTGAACACAATTTACCGCATGTTGTTAGATATGGGCCTCCACATCCTACGTCCCGTAAGTGAATAGATGTTAACTACATGTCATCATCGATAACGACTAAAATGGGTAGGTACTCATAATTTTTAGGCCACAAAGCAATGACATAACGTTGCCTGGTCCGATGAAACGCAATACTACTTTCATCATATCGATGAAAGGGTCACAATCCATCGTCTTCTAGATGAACAGCTGTTCGGGACGCACACAGTAGGAGGACCACAGGGGTGGCTCCATTATGATTTGGAAAACCATTGTGCTGCATGTGAAGGACAACTTGATGGCTCCCAGCTACTGGCAGGTCATTGCTGATCACCTAAATCCATTAATTTCTGCCGTATTTCCAGTTAAAAATGGCATTTTTCAGCAGAACAACGCTCCTTGTCACAATGCCAATGTTTTACTATAGTCGTTGGTGAAGCACGCTAATCAATTTTGATTTCTGATGTTTTACTATAGTAGTTGGTGAAGCACGCTAATGAATTTTGATTTCTGCTATGGTCTCCCAATTTTAACATTTCCTAAACGGGAGATTCTATCTTTTCATTATCACCTCTCTGAGTTCTTTCGTCGTGCATCTTTGTTCATAGTTGTCTAAAACTTCATTTGTCACTCAACTACCTAGTTTAGAAACTTCATGAACGAGATATTTTATTTACAATATAGCTTTCTTCAAGTAATTTATGAAGAAGCTCAATTGTATCAATAATTGTTGCAGATTTATTTTGCTATAATCAGTAAGTATAACTATTCTATCATAAAATTTTGCTAGTGTGATTTTATAGCTTTCTTTTAAGTTCCACGTGGATTCGCTAGACCCATGGCAAACAACCAAAAGAATGACTTGACCCATGTTTAGGTTATGGTTTTCAGCTATGTAGATCATTTTTCCAAAAACATGGCTATCTGTTTTTAAAATTATTTCGTTGTTTGCTATTTTACGGTTAACCTTTCTGTTATTTTTAAAGGTTGAGTAGGATCAAAGAGACCTTAATTCTTCTCTAGACGATCATGCTTAAAGTCTTCGTAACATTTATTTTCTTTTCTGTATAACCCATAGTAAACCATTTTGAATCTCCAGCGGCGCTTTTAAGTCTGTCCAAATATGTACAATTCGAAGGAACTTTAGTTATAAGGGTTAATCCACTCAATCTGCAGGAGCTCTACTAAGATCTAGACCTGTTCTTTGTCTTTAGGAGTATGCGTCTTCTGAAGATACAGAGGGTAGTATTTGTTGTTTAAAGTGACTTCTACAATTTTCTGTATCTTACCAAATGTTGAATCTCGATGTTCTGCATTAAATAGTATTTACTGAATACTTTTGGATTTAAAATCAATCGTTTTACCCACCTACTGTATGTGTATCTTTATTTATTTACTGTCTTCGAAAGCCTGATCAACCGGAATGCTTGGAAATTCATTATTTGATTTAAGATAAACAGAAAATTTACTAGACATGAAAAAGCTCAAGAATGGAAAAACTTGTATTTTCGATTGGGACAGTTCAGTGAATGAAAATTCACAAATATATAGTAGTTTATTAAAGGAAAACATAATGGGAGTATAGTAACAAATTACCTTTGATATGAACTCGAATTAAGCCCAGAGGCCGCGATGGCTCAGTGGTAGAGCGTTCATCTCTAGTGCATGGAGTCCCTGGTTCGATCTCACCTCGTGCCAAGTGAACTTTGTGGTGGATAAGCAGACAAGCACTGTGAGTGTGGGTTTCCTCGGGTTTCTCCGTTTCCTCCTACTTTCCTCACTACACTACTTTGTTAATTTCTCATCATCGCCGTTTCCTTTTGCCTAGCCAGCGTAATTGTAGGACGTAAAATTCAACGATTTTATCATAATTGATTTCATTTCGAATTAAGCGTAATAGTAACTTCACAGAATCAACAAGAAACATTGAGAAATACTAAAGTTTCCCACTCTCATGCCTTAAATGGCTTAGATAGCCTTTTTAAAAAATAAATAATTTCTCATATTTTGTTGGTGTTAGTCTTTATAATGTTTCAAAACTTAAAACACACAAAGCAGTTATAGCTATTTATTGCTGTCTGATCGTTACATAACTCAGGAACAGTGTGCGAGTGTTTATTAAAATATTTCGTCTTAGTATGTATTGTTAACAGTGAATTGCCTCTACTTGCCCTCACTTCTTTGAATATACAAATATCCTTCTCTGTTGCAGTGAGAATATTCTCAAACGAATCAAACGAATGGAAACGAATCTTTTCTTTCAGTTTGATAATGTCTTTCTTACAAATTGTGTGCTTGTTACGGATATTATAGGTAAAATGAAACTTAACAGACAATGAAATTTATATCTTTGCTATTTTCTTCACATACCGTTAAACATACGGCAAATATAACAAGAATAACTTTTGTTGCAAATATAACAAGCTTTCACATTTAAGAATAGATGTTAAAATTAGATAATTAAGAGCTGAAATATTGTCAGTTTTATGGATACACTAGAATACCTTTTAATATTCGATGACATCTTGAAAATGTACCGTTTTGAGACGACCATAATGATTTCTCGTCTTACTCAGTCATGACTGCAAATTAGGTTTGAAGAAAATCTGGTACCCCTATTATTCAAATCTGGTGTGGCACATAAACTAGTAGGCTACATTTGAGAGCACCATTGATGAATTACTTCAGTTCTTGCAGTAGTTTTGGTTTGTGAGTATATAAACTGTGTTCTTCACTGAGTTCTGTGACTGAATTCTGAACTGAGTTCTCTGACTCCTACAGAAATAAGTCACATATCATGAGATCTGAGACCTTTATCTTGTAACTTTACGAATCATTTATGCTAAACCTCTACATATGTAATAGAAAGTATGGTAAGGAATTTTGATCAATTTCATAACAAAGAGGAGGTAACTTAGATATGCATTATATTCTATTTGTTTGTAATTGAATAGAACTATAGGTTTAAGTATCATAAAAATAAAGTAATCTATTTTATTTTATTCTAGTGTTTGTATGAGCACGCTTGTACTTCTTTTCTCTTCTTAATACTTAGTATATAGTGAGTATCTTTTCTTAAATATAATTTCCACTTAATGTGTGTTTGTGTGTTGTTTTTATTTGCAGCAGCTTAATTATCTTTAAACACACACACACACACACACACACACACATATATATATATATATATATATATATATATATATATATATATATATATATATATTGATTTAACAATTTTTCGTTAATTATGACTAAAGTAAGTGTACGTGAGCTACTACCATTCAAATAGATCTGTGTGTCAGTCTCTATTCATTTATCTTTCCTACGTTACGTTCTGTAATATTTATTATATTTTAATAATCTTGTATTACCTTCCTCAAATTTTAGGAAAGATAACAATTATTTGAGCAGAAGTGTGTTAACTATAACATAATTTCTGTGCCGATATAGAAGTTTTCTGTTATCCTGATGATGGCAAGATAATGATGTTCTGTGATAGGTATCATAGGAGGTTTTGATGCGAAATGCTTTTTGTTTTTCATGAACAACCTCTATTTTTTGTTTGTTTCCTGAAGTTAATGTCCATGCCTAGCGCAAAGATTATATAAGACACGGAGATATTTTACGGTGGAATCTGAAGCATCATATCGAGCGTATTACTATAGTTCGGATTACACTTTAACGCGTTCAATGCTCTCCCACAGGTGTCCAGTTGAACAAAGGTATGAGCTCTAGTATTTGACAAGCGGGAAGGTTATTGTTGTGAATTGTGTTTAGTTTGTGAAAGACAAACTGGAATCCGAATAACACGAGCTTCTAAAGGGTATCAAAACGTTTATATCACGCAGAGAACACGTCAACTAAGAACATAAACACAAGGGATCTCTTCGTTTGAAGAGAAGAAGCTGTAGTTGGAAAAGTGCATATTACTACAATAAATATTGACAAGGAACTCTGTATCCATGGTGCAAGTCAACTATGTATTTCAGCTAACAATTACAATGACAAATCGCAAACAATCAGTGTCACAAGAAATTTTGAATTTAGTATTTACTTTACTAACCATAACAATAATTTTAAAAAGTAGAAGATAAAAGTTTGAAAAAATCAAGTGAAATGAAACTGTGGAGGTGAACTACTGCAAATTGGTGCCAACATAAATAGGTTCGGTCCAAGCCATTAAAGATTGATAGAAGCGTCAGGATACAATCAGACATCTAATAAACTTGAAAGTGTAGAATACTTCATTTATGTCAATGTACCATTAATCTTCACGACTTCTATGTTCTAGTTAGTACACAGAAACCGATGTTCCCATAAATCAAAACATATAGAAGAAGACTATATTTCGGTATGACTATATTTCATATCAAATATAAATGAGCATCATTCTGGAGTACTACCAGCAAATGTGAAAGACTTACTTCTGTTTGTGAAACATACTGTACTTTCATTTATGAAAATTGTAATACCAAAAAGGACACACGTAAATGAAATAAAATTTACACTACATTTTCTAAATATCTATGAAAAATTATTACGATGTTAGAACTGTACAACACCTTTAACTATAATAGAGCAACATGATGTAAAGACTATTTGCTACAATTGCATACTCTACCAGGATATTTCTTGAGGATCCATCTTTTACATTGATTGAATGTCAGTACAAAATAGGTTATATTGGCATTGTCTGTAGGACAGTAACAATATGCTAAATATCCATCGCCCATACTGGTTTTATAAATATAAGACAGGTGACCGTTGAGATGAGTAAAACACTACCTGTCGTTCTTCGAAGAGCCCTTGCACATTCCTGAATACATATGACATTGCATTGAACTGCTGAAATATGAATCCGGAATACTCTAAATAAAAGGTTTGACATTGCTTCTCGATCTATCTCGATGTAGTGTTTGGCAGTGCGGTTAAAATAATTCCTCGTACCAGCTGACATCGCATGTTTTGTCTAATAGCGAGCCAAATACTGTATACACCTCTCGTTTGGCCGGTATGGCGCCTAATCATGCACGGTAACATATTGTGTTTGTGTCTAAAATGTATGATATCACAAATGTAAGGCAATATGAACAAGGACTCTTTCCAAAACATGACCATTTACAACTTAGGTCACTACTAATGCTGTCCGTGCATTCTTCTAGCCTGAAGTGTTTGTGCTTCCAAGCTAATTGAAGCAGACGAAAACCCATGCACTCAGTCAATCCAGTGTTCAACGACCTAGACAATCCATGCCTACTACCGAGTTCCAATTTAGAACTAAAAACTATAGACGATACTAAACGGAATGAAGTTATATGCGGTAATATTTATGAGCACAGCGTACAGTTTGCCGGATTTTAGAAAAATCGAAAGGAAAATTGTTTGTTTGTAGAGAGCAAGCTCGTTCTATATTGAATATCCCAACACATCGATAATTAAGATACAATGATAAAAACACATTTATACTGTCGTCTCGATTCTAGTGTCGAAAATGAGTTGAGAATGGAGACAAGTAAAATTTTAAATTTATGACCAGACTAGAAACAGGAAAATCGAGACAAGACAAACCAAACCCATTCCACAGAATAACTCGATCTGCATACAGATAATGTTTATCTTCTTCCAAGCAGTGCTTCCAACTCGTGCTCTCATTTTTTGGGATTTTTTGACATCAATTTGTTGAATAGGAATAAAGGGAATTTCCGTCAAAATTGACAGCGTATATGGGATTTTTCATATAGTTATTACATCGACGACAACAAAATTCACTATTAGCGGCACATAGTCTAATAACGATTTAGTAAACGTGAAATCAGTGCTAATTGCCAAGTTTTGCTATTGGAAAGCGCTGTGGAAATGCTTTATGCAGTAACTTATGAATTTAAAAAAAAAGTACTCTGGAATTTTAAAAAATGTGTACATAATGAACGTTAGAGAGTTCATTACGAAACAAGAAAAAGAGGATTTCCAAAACGTCCCCCACAAAATAATTGAGAATGAAGTTTGTCCAGTTTCATTGCGATCAGTAGAAGATTATGGCACAAAAGAGTGTTGAGAATACTAAATTATGACAACAAAATGTACTGACCGTGTTGGATTTATCAACATTTTCAACACTCTCTTTTAATTAACCCGTAAGTACTCGCTCCCTTTTTGTGACACCAGTACTCGCGCGGGGGTCCAATAGACCCCCAAATTAATAGTTTTTTACAATAGTATAAATACTATAAAATGTTTTTTTTACAATACTATAAAAAAGTTCTTTTAAATAATTAAGACAATGTAGCATAACTCTAGACATGTTTTTAAGAGTATTTGCTGCAATTAGATTTTTTGTACTCCTTTTGAGACGTTTATTTGGCTGCAATGATATTGCGCACACTTTTCCGGTTTTATCAGTTTTACCTGATAAGCCGTTGACAACCTGTCATAATGTACAGGATTGCGCACAAAAAATTAAGCATTGTTGTCAGAGTGAAAATATTTCCTCTTCTGTTATGTTTGTATATATGTATGCCTTAATTGACAAGTTGAATGTATTTTTTTATACCTTCTTTGGGTTTGTGTTGTGACTGCCTTGTTTTGACACTGGAGTATGGCGGATTTCCGAGTAAGTGTTACTGAAAAAGGAAAATGAAATGAAATGAAATCTTTGAGTTTTACGTCCCACGGTTATGCCGGTTAGGCTAAAGGAGACGGTGATGATGAGTAATGAATGAAATGGTGGAATGAAGAAAGTGGGAGGAAACGGGAGAACCCCGAGAAAACCCACGCACACGGTGTTTGTCCACCACAAAGTTCACTTGGCGGGGGCTGAGATCGAACCCGGGACCCCAAGTACCAGAGGTGAACGCTCTACCACTGAGCCACCGTGGCCCCCTACTGAAAAAGGAGTTGCTTGTGTGATTAAAGATGGTTTTAAGTATCGTCGATTTCGGGAGAATAAGAAAGGATCACAGTAACGGTAAGTAAAGTATAATTATTAATTATTTATTTGATGAGGAAAAGAGCGTAGGATAACTATAAATAATTATATTTTTTGTATTACAGTATATACAGTATAATTTTAATATTATATAGCAAAGTAAATTTGCTAACGATATACCACATATATATCTGACACTCTTGACAAATTTATTTTCCAGATGTACGTTAAAATCATGTTGTGCCGTCATTATCACTGATTGCGACAGAACTGTTATTTTGGAAGAAAGAGGACAGCACAATCACTTGAGCGATTTTTCAAGGGTTCAAAGTCACGAGTTACGAAAAATCTGTAAGAAAAGAGCAGCGGTATACCCGAAAATACAGGGAAATTAACGCATAAGGATATGAAGAGGTGTAGAGAAGCGATGTACTGTATTCGAAAAAGAAAGACACACCAGTTTGTCTAAGAAATATTACGGAGGCTGTTGAGCAAATGATTGAAAGAGAAGATGAGTTCAGTCATGATGCAGAAAAGTTTCTATTTGTAAATAAAGAAGCTAAGATTATCGTCCTAACTTGTGCGAGTAACATTAGGTACGTATAATGATAACATTTACTGTACATAGTCGTAGTGTATGTAATAATATTTAGTATAGTTTCAATATTTCAATATTGTTGGCTGTTTTTTTCCTTTAAGCTTTTCATTTGATATTTTAGACTTGATTATGATGAACAGCTGAATAGTAGGAATTGTTAGATTTGTAGTATTAGTGTTAATAAATTTAATGCAACTGAAGTAACATTTCTTCTCGTCTCACTTTTCAGATTTATATTTGAGACAAATGATGTTGAGATGTACGCAGATGGTACATTTACATATGCTCCTCGTCATTTTCATCAGCTGTATACTATTCACGCATACAAAAACCAATTTTATTTGCCTCTATATTATGCGTTTTTGCCGGGGAAGGATAAGGAAACTTACAAGGCAATGTTGGAAATGATAAGAAGTTTAGAACCTGAAATAAATTTGAAGACGATCCATGTAGACTTTGAAACTGCAGCTCACGAAGCTATCAGGGAGATATTTCCAGAATGTAACATCATTTAATGTCGATTCCATTTGGGTCAATCTTGGTGGAGAAAGATCCAGGGCAACAATCACTTATATCGAGCCTACTTGAATCCCCAGTCTGAGTTAGGTAGGTACTGTAAGTGATTTTCCTTCATAAAGTTTTGCTTGTTAGCCAACTAATCAAGACAGTGAAATTAATAAATTTTCAGTAAACAAAATTGATTCATCTGAGATGTCATTGCTTTTAGTACCAGATAAAGATGGCATGTAATAATATATTTTTTTAAATAATAAAAGCTTTTAATTGTTAACAAGTAAAACAATTGATTATACCTTGTTCAAAGTAATTCCAATCTCAATTGTTATTATACACATTTCGTTAATAGTCTTCCAACATTGTGACATCTTACCGTCGTTGGCACTCAGAGACTAAGTCGTTCCTATTCGATTCTACTTTTTGTGAACTACATATCGTTGAGTTAAATAGAAATTCTTCTGAATAATTATGGGGTTCCTTATATAAGAAGGATTCCCTCTTGTCTCATATAAGAAAGAAGAAATACAATATATCGTTGTCTGGGATTAAACAGCTCGTATTACTCCAATTTTGGCGTATTTGAGTGTTTGATACTATTAGAATCAGTATAAGGTTGTGCACAATCTGGTTAACGATAGATGATTCTGTTATTCCCTAAAAGGCAAAAATTATTTTAGCCTGCTTATATTAAGGCTAAAATTATTTTTGTAAACTTTTTTTTTCTCTTGTAAAATTAGCGAAGGGTTACTTACGCGGTGTTCAATCTCAGACGACGATATAATAAATTGTCAATATTAACTATAATGATCATCAGACTTGTTATATTTTAAATTACATTAGAAATCATAAAATACCGAAACAGTAGTGTAATTGAGGGGTTTAATTGTATTTTACAGGGATGTGGTTAAAGTCGTTTTTCGGTCTTTCATATTTACATCCAACTGAAGTATCCGATGCGTTTGCAGATTTGATATCAGTTGCACCGGACAATGAAGGTCTTCGCTTCTCCGACTACGTACTCGAAAATTACATTGAAGAAACTAGCAGGTAGGTACAAAATACTGTTTCTAACTAGATTTAGGAAGGTGATTTAACATATATTGACATATTTCATATTATTAATAAGTAAATCGTGTAATATTGCAAGGATTATATTGGAATAATCAGTATTTATATGAGGAAGTCGATTATAAACATCAATGTTTGTATTAATAATATTGTAATCTAAGTTTATTGTATAGTATATTATTGTAACAAGTATATTATATGGCTGAAAAAAAAAGATGTTAAGGACAGACGTTAATAAATTTATAAAAGCAAAGTTTTACGACAAGGGAGAACATTATTCATTTTGATTTTCAATTGTCAATTTTTCCATAAAACTTGGATAATAGTGAGAAGCATGCCTACTGTACTATATTATTATTATTATTATTGAGTATGTTTTTAATAATTGTTTGCTTCGTTTTATTTAGATTTCCACCTAGAATATGGGCTTCAGAACCCTCAGCAGCTCCTCGAACGACGAATGGGGCGGAAGCATTCCATAAACACTACAATGAACAGTTCTATTCACCGAGTCCGGATATTTATCAGGTGATTTCATCTTCATTGAAGACACAATCCGAAACAAAATTGAAATTAAGATCAATTACTAATGGAGATACCAATACACAAAGAAAGGAAGATGTGAAGAGATATAATTTCATATTGAAGCAGTATGAGGTGCTTAAAAGTGGTGCATATTCAGAGTATCAGACAAGGAGAATCAAATTTCTAAAAAACTGTAGGCTTAAAATTACAACCAAGAAAATTTTAACATGTAGATTATAAATATAGAGACACTTGGTTTTGGAGGTATCTTGTATTGTATTTTCTGATCCAATTATATTTAGTTCATGCCTAAAGATGTTTAAAGGTGATACGTATTCAGAGTATGAGATAAGGAGGATTACATTTCTAAAAATTGTAGGTTTAAAATTGGAACCAAGAAAATTTTAACATGTGGCTTGTAAATGTAAATACTTGGTTTTGGAGATGTATTGTATTCATTGATCAAATTATATTTATTCAATCCAATTTGTATATAATTTCTAATTTCTGTTTCTATCCTAGTCTGAAAGAAAACCTTGTTTGCGCACAATATTAAAGCGGACATTGTGGCAACGTTGGACAAAAATATGTGTTAAAAGAGGCCAACAGAGATTTGTGCGCAATTCGGGATCTAGAGTGTGCGCAATCCAGGTGCTCCCGTTTATTTATATTTTTTCATCAGGTCTTCTGATTAACAATACAAAATTTGCCTGATTGGGTGTCTGTGAACACCCCGCACGAGTACTTAAGGGTTAAGAAAAATATTTATTAATCAAATGTTTGATAAAGTTAGAATATCGGAATTTACGAATAATTCACTCAAATATTGAAGAACGAACTAAGAAGAGACGTATGCGAACCGTGAGAGCAGGATATTTGTAAAATTGATACTCTGACTAATTGTGCATTGCTAATCATTGCGGTGATATTCACTCGGTGCGGAAATGCCTTGTTTGTCTGCTGTGTGTAATGCATATACCAAGCAGTGAACGGATTAGGCTGACCCGAGATATACCCCAAAAACGCCATAAAAAGGCAAGAAATGAAAAATATATGCACATAACCTGACACCTAACGGACGTGGACACGTGTCCGAGAATACGGGAGTACTGTCAAACCAGCAGTGTTGCCATCCCAACACAAACTTATAGTTTTTCAAATAGTATACTACTTTATGATATTGAAATAATTGGCATAAAACGTGAAAGAAAATAAGCTAAAGGTGGATTATCAGTGTTGCCATCTAAAGAAAATATGAAAGTGTAAAGTTGAAAAGTTATGGGGCTGTACAACGAAACAAACAAAGGCACAACAGCAACAAGACTGAAGAATAAACAAATGTACAGTAGGGAGGAAATCACACCATGTGCAACATTATGTGACCAACGAGATTGATACAGGATCACTCAAAAACAGAGTACCGGCACATGTTAGATTACCTTAGAAAGAAGAAGTCCGATGTGAAGTAATGTGGAAATGTGAAAAGAAGGTCTTCCTCTAACGCTACAGTTCTAATGGCGTTTGTGAAGGATCGATATCCCAAACCATTCTTGAGAGCTATAAAACAAACTGTCGCGGGGTTGCAATCTTGCGTGCCTACCAAACCACGTAAACGACAGCGTAGCGTCTGAAAAGATTACAGAAATCTGTGGCACAAATTTGAGAAAAATATGACAAGAAAATACGACCAAATCGATTCGCAAAGATTAATGATCTGTGATAGGTGACCGGAAAAGCCATAGACAGTACGGCAAAATACGTAGGGTGAGTTCGCCAATAGTCAGCCGCTGAAAAAATCTTACTTCTAAGCACTTATAAAGCGTGATTATTTCATAGTATTTGACAAAAGTGGATTATTTGCTTTATTTTGGTTCTTTTGTACCATGCCGTGTGTTAACTGCTCACTTTTAAAATTTTGCAGTGATATAAAAATGCATTTTACGAAAATCTATCAAAATTTCCACTTGTCGACCATCATCGCTCAGTAGTCGACCGCATTCATGTTATTAGTCGACCGCGCGCAATTTCTATCGTTTCTATCACGTAGAAGTAATTCATTGTCTTAGGTGATATTTCGAAATTGTATTATTCGCGAGATTTGAACTTGACAAAACGATTATATAGATTTTATTTAATTTTCATTAAGATTTTCTCCTTAGTGATTATAAATGAAAGAATCACGCTATTAGGATTTGATACATAGCTACTTTATTTGGAAAAATGGATTTGAATATTAAATAGATCTTCCACGTGAAACAAGACTTCTCTTGTGCGTTATATGCACACGTTATCTTATCACTGATATTACGTTTTTACAAATCATAAACAAAGTACAAGTCTCTAATAATTTAGAAAATCCTAAGTGTTCACTTTTCTCCTGTGTGAAATATGTTTATCTTCGGTGTTACTTGAGCACATCGAGTTATCTTCTCATATGTGATAAGGCTTCTCTCCTGTGTTACTTGAGCACTTCGAGTTATCTTCTCATATATGATAAGGTTTCCCGTGTTAAGTTTCTCTTTTGAGTTACTTGAGCACATTGAGTTATCTTTTCATGTAATAACAGTAAGTTCCTGATTGTTTATTCAAATCGTTTATATGGTACCATCTACGCACAGGAACAGATTATCTGCAAGTTCTTCCCATGCATAGCCAGATAAATCGGTACACCGAAGATGGAACCATTTATCACATTGATCGCAACCCACTGGTTTATCCTCACTTTCCAAAGCAAAATCGTTTATTATCACTCCACATCCTGTGCGTATGGCTCCATCGCCGTAGTCAATTACAACTTCATTGTGATGTTCTTCTTCAACAGCAGTGGTCGTCTTCTTCGATCATTTCTTTGAATTTTCCAGTTTGTTGCTCTTTTTTGCTGTTCTTTCATCCCTTTTGCGTTTCTTTTCCTCCTCTAGTTTCTTCTGTTGGTCTTATTTTGCAGTCAGTGCGGTGATATTATCCTGAGCTAATTGCAAACCGTATCTTCTCTACCTTCTTCTTAGGCTTTTTGACTGGACTCTTAGGCCAGAACAGATGCTTTTTTAAAAAATGGCGTTATATATATATTGGTCTGATAGTTTTAGGTGTTGTTGCGATATTCTTCTGACTTGATTCACTTGGTCCAGTAACAGCATCGCTTTCAATGTCCATTGTTTCTTGCTGTGCTTCTGGTATAGAAACCAGAGCTTCCGTAGGAGGGTCTTTGGGAGAATAAATATCTTGCCGAATATCCTTCATAGGTTGTTTCATTCAGTGTAGTTGATGTGTTTCCTTTCTTCTCATTTGATGGCACAAATTCTGGAATAGACGCTTCCTTTCTCAGAATAATTAAAGGCCTCTCTGATTCTGTTGTTGGAGCAGACATAACTGATTTTTTGTTTGGCACAATACTGATTTCCTCTTGTGCTGCAATGGCGTCGAATTCCTCAGGTTTCGTTGGTAGAATAGTTGTTATATTCACTCTGTTTTCAGTTGTTGCACTTGGATTGGCTTCAACAGACAATGACTGGAGAAGATTATTAATAAATCCTTTCCAACAGTGAGAGTAGTTTGAGACAAGTGTCCATTGTTGTCATCAACTACAGGGATTTCACCAACTACAACTTCATCATCTAATGGTAAGTTGACACTTTTATCATCAGTTTGTAGTGCTTTGTCCATCGGTTTTTCTGCTGGAAGTTTCAAAACTTCAAGAACTGCGTTGAAGTCAACCGCAGCCTTTTGAAGTTCATCCTTGTACACAGTAATAACTTTTCTTGCAGTACGAAGATCTTCTTCACTAACATTTGGCTGAGTGGAAGTACTCTCTATGTTTATGCATACATTCTTGATGCATTTTGTGTAGTCAACAGCGTCCGGATTGAAAGGATACAGTCCACATTTGCGAAATCCATTCTTTATTGTTGACGGTGTTGCTGCTGTTGCTAGGACCTCTGCAATAAGTGGTACAAACTGAACTCTTGTAATGGAAGATAAATTATGTGCCGTTAGATAGATGCGAATAACGAATTTCCAATTTGTTTTTAACGTCTTAAAGACGGATACATCGCATGGTTGCAAAATGTGCGTTGCATGAGGGTACAGGACATACAATATGATGTCATTGTTGTCACAAAATTTGCTTACTTCATAAGTTAAGTGAGTGTTGTGACCATCGATAAAAAGTATTACAGGCTTAGGTACATCATGATCTAATAGCCATTTATTGAAACCATTGGCGACCTACTCAAAGAATGTCTCACTAATCATCCAGCCAGATTCGGATCGTCCTATCACAATCGAAGAAAGAATATTGGACACAATATCTCTGGGTATTCGCGACTTGTATGGATAAACGATCATTGGAGCAACGGTTTCTCCCGAAGCACTAAATGTTCCTAGAAAAGTAAGGGTTTCCTTTTCCTTATCTTGAGCCTCATAAATATTCTTCCAGCCTTTTGGTCCCAAACTTTTTCCAGATGATGGGCACAACTGAAAAGATTCATTCGCGTTAAAAATTCTACGTGGATCTTTTAGAATGAAAAGATTGTTCGTACTGGTGAGGTAGATCTTAAGATCATGAAACCACGAACGTATATATTCTTCTTTTACAAAACTTCGGCAGACATTTGTAGGCTCAGCTGTCCTCACTGCAATATTTGGATGTCTCTTCAAGAAAGATGCATACCAGGTCTGATGTGTTTAAATGGTGTTTTGCGTTTGTCGTCTACAACTATTTTATGTACTGAATTTAAGAGGTCATGCTTCTTTCTGGGGAAACCACGTTGAGAAAGTTCAATAAGCCTGTTTGCAAGGGTTTCTTCTTCTGTTTCACTGTGATAAGTGAAGCGTCCCATCTTCCCAGTTGTTTCTGATACCCGTCCATGTAATTTGTCCAAAACTGTTGTCTTTGGCACACCAAACCTTTTACAGGCTTCACGAACTGAAAGTTGTTTTGTTCTTACAGCTTCGAAACAGGCGGTCGATTTTTAGAATATGTCACGAAATCAAAACTTTTATACATGCATGTTGAAAAACAGACCCTAATACCAAACAGGAAATAATTTGAAGCAATTTGGCGCACTCTCAAATAATCCAATAATCGACCACCCTTGGTCGACAATTGGTTTGTATGGGAAAGAAAAAATGCCAAATTCCGACCACATTTTAACATGTATTTTTTCATTTAATACTTTCCAGTTATTGACAAATTATACTGTACAGCTTCTAGAATAACTTAGTTATGTAACAAAAATATTTCTTACCTCACGTACTATCTATATCCTCAGAAAAGCGAAAAACAACAGGTGCACAAGATTCCCATTACACGCTGTCGCAAACTGTGCACCTGAGTCGTAATTCTACAGATATGTCGAAATTTAACGGTGAAAGACGACCAGCTGGTCAAGGGAGAGGGAAACAATGATTGTCATTGGTGGTATATGATGCAAGCTTTACAGTGAATCACTTTCCGCTCCAAAAGACCATCAGATATATTTTATATACACAATAGTAAGCAAAAATGGTCGACTATTGGATGGCGGTCGACTATTGGCGAACTCACCCTACATTTCTCGCCCTATACATTTGACAAACTATAAGTTTGTGTTGGGATGGCAACACTGCTTGTGTAACAGTCCTACCCTGTTGTCGATCACGTATCCCCTCCGGTATCGTTATGTTCATATATTTTTCATTCCCTGTCTTTTCCGGCGTTTTTGCGGTATAATTTGCCACAGCCTCTCCCGGTCAGTGCTTAGTATCATATATGTATTATTCGTAGCGGGTAAACAAGGCATTTCTGCACGAGTGACTATCACCACTATGATTGGTGATCACCAATTAGTAACGGTACCAATTTTCATCAATATCTATCTGTCACAGTTCGCATCCGTTCCTTGTCAGTGCGGAAATGTTTTGTTTACTCGCTGCGCATAACACATATACCAGGCAGTGACCGGATGAGACTGTGCAGAATTAATCTCGAAAGACGTCGGGAAAATGCAAAAAAATGAAACATGTGTGCAGGTAACTTGATACCTACTTGAACGGAACACGTGACCAAGGACATGGCAGTAGTGTACACACACAGTGTTGTCATCCCAACACAAATTTATCATTTTTCAAAGAGAACGTGTACTATTTTACGGCAATAAAACAATTGGCACGAAACGTAAAAGAAAATAAGCAAGAGATAGATTATCAGTGTTGCCAAATAAAGAAGATACGGGGCTCTAAGTTGTGAAATTATGGGATCCGTACAGAGAAGCGAACAAATGTACAACAACAAGACCGTAGAACAAATCTGCAGTAGGGAGTAAACCACAGCATGCACAACATCTAGTAACTAACGGGCTTGATAAATCATATCGGGTGAGAGACTAGGGAGAGAAATATACGTATTTTGTCATACTGTATATGGCTTTTCTGTTGTATGTATTGGTGAATTATGTTTAAATATTTTGCGCATACATACCACTAGTAACCTGAACGCAGTGTGTTTTACCTTCATCGTTATCTCACATGCTAACGTTTTCTATACTCCTGACTGATATCTATCGCAGCTCATTAATCATTGCGAATAAATTCTGACGTACTTTGTTGTCACAGATTTGCTACTTTTTGTGCCATAGCTTTTCTGTACTTTTTTAGGTGCTATGCCTTCGTTTCTGTGGTTTGGAAGGCATGCAAAATTTATGCAGTGTCGCAACCCAAATACAGTTTGTTTTATTGCTCTTGGAAACGGTTTTGGTTATCGATTCCACATAAACATCATTGGAGTTTCTGTGCTAAGAGAGACTTGCTGTTCATATGTCATATGGGACATCCTCTTTCCACAGGTACTCAAATATGTTTCCTTGTTTGGATGAATCTTGTATCAAGCCCGTTAGTCACTGGGGGCTGTGCATGCTGTAGTTTAGTCCCCACTGTACTGTTGTTTATTCTGAAGTCTTGTTGTTGTAGTAAATTTATTCGCTTCTCTGTACGGACCCCATAATTTCTCAATTTTAGAGTCTCATATCTTCCTTACTTAGCAACACTGATAACCTACCTCTTGCATATTTTCTTTCATGTTTTATGCCAATTGTTTTAATGCCGTAAAATAGTGCACATTCTATTTGAAAACTATAAATTTTTGTTGGGATGGAAATACTGTGTGTGTGTGACACTACTGCCGTGTCCTTGGTCACGTGTCCCCTTCAAATAGGTATCAGGTTACCTGCACACATGTTTCATTTTCTGCCTTTCCCCGACGTTTTTGGGCTATAATTCTCACAGCCTCATCCAGTCAGTGCCTGGTATATTTAATATGCGTAGCGGATAAACAAAGCATTTCCGCAACGAGTGACTATAACAACAATAATTAGCGATCCACAATTAGTCAGGTCACCGATTTTCATAAATATCTAACTGTCACGGTTCGCATACGTCCCGTGTAAGTGGCATACAGTAGTTTTAATTTTCATATTTTATAAGTTCTGAAATTGTTGTAATTGGTATAGGGCATGGAAGATTCAAGAGTCAAATGGGAATTTCTCCTTTTCGAGATGAGATTTTATGAATTTCCAGATTGGTATCATTGCCTCGAGCCCTTCAATTATTTCCAGTTACTATCAACTTACCATTATTTTTTAAGTAAAATATACCACTTTCCTGATAGGCACATTGGAATTACATCATGTGTAGATAATGTCTGCAGGATAATCGTGATTGTGCTTCAACGCTTTTACGAAACTATAAGTATCCGTTCTTCGTACAGGAGGAATACGATTTGATGAAATTTGCATTTAGACCTCATGTATTTGGTTGTTCATGGCATAGTTCGTGCATTATCGGCAAATTCTGCACTGCAAATAGATTGGAGGTGGTGACACAGGGCAAGTTCAAGTAGTCTCCCACCTCTTTCTATTTCTTTCCATATCAAATATGAAGAAAGAAAGAAAAACGTGTCCAGTTATTTTGAATCTACAGGCCTAATACCGGATTTCATTTCTGGAAACCTAAGAAGTTCTGAAATATGGGCATCGTAGTTAATGAATCTAACTCGTTTTCCTTCTGTACGTTCAGTATTAAAGAAAGAGAAAAACACGCCTCAGCACAAGTTTAATTATTTGAAGCTTAAATACAAAATTTTAGTTATCTAAACTGAATTGAAACCCATATATGGCTATGTTTTTTATAATAATTGCCACCCCTCCGCTTTCTTGTTTCTGACTAGTTTCTTCCCTTCTTGATCAAATGAAAAAGAAATACGAAAACACACGTTTAATTATTTAAAAAAACAAGTGCAAATACCAAATGTTACGTCCCTAAATTTGAAGTATTCCGAGAAGTGGGCATCGGAATTTAATAATTGCAATCTCACACATTTATCTTTCTAGCTCTTTTCGTAATTTTTGCTCCAAATATTTTTTTTTTTAAAAAAAAACTTAACCTTATTTTTAATTATTTTAAATGAAAAATCCAGATATCAAATTTTGTATCTCGAATCTCGGTATTGGTATCTTAATATAATAATTGCAAGCTCAATGCACCGTTTTCAGAAGAATATTCCTTACAAAATTTCAATAAGTATAAGCAAGAAAATTAGGAAGACCAAAACAGGATCAAAATTTGCGATTTTGGTCAATTATTAGTGTTTGAATCCGGGGACACAAAATTTTTGAATGTCTTCCAAATTGAGTTTTCATATTTGCTGCGGAAGCACATCCTATTGAATTATCTGGTAGTTTGGGTGTGGCTACACTATATGCAGTTCTCCAGATATGAGGCCTACATTTTCTTTTGTTGAAATATATTGGAACATTTGGGCCAATTGGATCAGGGAACCACACAATTTTTGAACGACCCCTAAATCCAGTTTTCGTATTTTCTACGAAATAAACACATCGTGCTGAGTTAAGTGATAGTTTGGATTTGGCTATACTACTATACATGATTCTCCAGATATAAAGTCTACAAGAAAATTATTGATTAAATATATTGGATCCTTTGATGAAAAAAATATAAATTGAATTTATTCTATTTAAATGAAAATATTACAGAAAGGAATAGCATTTTCCTCGAACTATATAATGTACACTTTCTTATAAGAGTAGGAAACACAATGCCTTAGTAATAGACCTTAATCGCTAGTATATTGGATCTCTGATTTGATCTCAGTTCGCGCCGATTGGACTTTCTGCTGAACTGCTATTGTGCGTGTGTGCGTTTTATCGGAGTTCTCGCATTTCTTCCATTTTATTCATTCCAGCGGTACATTTATTATCATTACTACCTCCCTTAACCTGTGTGCATAATCGTCGCATGTTAAAACTTTATATTTCATTTCGTTTGAACTTTTAAATGAATATAAAAAGTTCAGATTACAACCTAAGGCAACAAATAAATTATTAATATATTTATTTATTATTAATTATAAATTATAAATAAGCGTAGTATATATATATATATATATATATATATATATATATATATATATATATGTATGTATGAGTGTGTGTGTGTGTGTTGCACGTTTGTTCATTTAACCAGATATAATTTGCTTTTAAGATAAGCAAGATACAATTTTATGCAAACTTAGGTCTGTTACTCGTTTATTGATGTTCTTACAACAGTAAACCTTCTTTCCAATATACGTTACAAAGTGGGTTTCGCCATAAAAAATTCATGATGCCAATATATTTTCCCACAAAACTTCAATTTATATACAGCGAAACGAAGAGCTGTTACCCAAAGGCAATTGGCTCTTTCACCTCCTTTCTCTCCACTACTCTTTCTCTCTCCCTTCTTCAATAAATCTAGCGTTTTCAAGTATGTACGGAATTATCTTTTTGAAGCGTCCCTCCACACAAAAGCTGGGTAAATAATCATTAGAATTTTGATAATGTTATGATTACCATTAAAACAAACATTGTTTGAAAGCCTTGCATAATTAAATTTATAACATATACAATAATATTGTTTTATATATATTAGCAAGTTATTAACATACATTAACTACGGTTACTTTTTAATTCACTACTGCCAGAAACTCGCCGAATATGTTCTTTGCTGAACACTGCTTTATTGAATTCTTCTTGGTATAATTTGAGTTTTAGATTACAAATTATAACAACTTAGTGGGGAACTTTAAAAATACTACCTTTACAATATTTCATTTCGGTTCTGTATGTTCCCCTCATGAAACTTAGAGGCTGAATGAAACAGAAGATATAGGTTTGCTGACAATGTTATTCTTTGCTAATTATTCGGTATGATTATTATAATCTACCTACGTCATAAATTTTCTTACAGATTATACTTAAAATATAACATAACATGATAGAGCAGTCACTGCTTGTTTTTCAATGTAGTCCCAAAGTCAAGTGACTTCCAAATTAATACGAATATTAAATTATATACAGGGTGTTATTGAGCTATACATACAAACTGTGAGAAGTGATTTGTCAATTCAATATAGAAAGCAAGTTCATATGGACCTGTAGAGAGAAGTGCATTGTTTCAGAGCTACTGCTTCACAAAATAGTAGAAAAACTAGATTTCAACACGCTATTTTGAATCCCATAAAACATTGAGTGGCCCTTGATATCAGCGTAAAGGAAGTCACACACACGTAATCCAAAAATGAATATTTCAATAAAGTGTAATGATTGTGCAAGGGATTCCTTACAAGAAATAATTCGCGGACATTCTCTTAACAGAATTCTCAGATATACTGATTTTGCGGTGTGCTTAAAGTAGGCAAAAGGTAAGCCTTGACAACAATAAACACGGAATACTTTACCGGGAAATCAGAAAAGTTAGCAACCTCCAGCTAAACAATTCTATAGGTTCGAATTCATTAATTTGTCATGGAATATTTTACGTTTTTTGCCCATATGAAAGTGAAACAAAACACCACAGCACGCGTTATTTCCAACATAAGGCTCTGTGATGACACAGTCCCTAACACTTTCGATTTCTAGTTGAAACGTTGCTTGTTCTCTGCTGTAAATCTGTCTAGCCCTGTCTAATCTTTGGACCATCTTAAAATCAGATAATATCTGAAAATTATATTGGGAGCATATCTGGGAATTATAAACAGTACGAAATTTCTTGAACACCATTAACAACGATAAAGTATATAATTTTAGATTACGCACAACTTCCGCTACGCTGATATAGGCAATCACTCCACGTGTTTTTCTAAATTCGAAATAACGCTTGTTGGAATTTAGTTTCTGAACTATTTCGGACAACCATAACTTTGAAACTACACTTTTCCCCACAGGTCCATATTATTCTTTTTTCTTTATTTTGATACAAGGAATAGCTTCTTCCGATTGTCGGTATAGTTCATTAATACCCTGTATGTATATATATATATATATATATATATATATATATATATATATATATATATATATATATTCTTCTAGAGGAATGAAAACTGGACAAAAATTTTAGGAAATTTAGTATGGTATCTGCTACACTTACTGATGTCCATAAAAGATTTAACAACACAGCGTAAGTCCCGCTGATTTATTCTATCCTGTGAGTACGTGTATGGCTTGGCTCCTTCTAATAGCTGCTCGCCGTCAGAGAATAATCCCTTAAACTTACTGTGAAAAATAGACAAATCGTTTTCTCCTTTCTTGTGGCGAACGGAAGTGGATGAATAGAGTTGAGCCTTTACAATCTGTGATGATCATACTGCTACACCTGCTTCTTGCTGCCAATACGCTTATTCATATTGTTTCAAGAGCGAGATAACTCTTCAGTAGATTTTTCTAACATTATGTTTGCTTTGTGACGTAAAAATACAAGTTATTATGAAGAAAAAGCAAAATAATGTATTTCCAATTTTGGAATTTAAAAACACATCGTGCATGTTTATGTAACTTTCTTTATGGGCTATACTTAGGAAAAAAATAATTTTCTTGAATCACACTTCAAATTGCTTTACACTATAATACTAATACTATTGCGAATACTCTGTAATACTATTGGGAAAATACGCGTAATAAATGCAGACAATAATTTAAGTGTTACACTTCTAATTCAAAGAAATAATTATAGAGTATAAATAAGTAGAGAAATAACATGTTGTGGAAAAACAAAAATCAAACTTTATAAAGTCATATATAATGATTAATTTCTATTTAGCCTTAAGGTCCAAATTATCGTGAATTTGAGTACATTGTAGTCATACAGGATGAGTTCAAGATAGGGAACACTTACGGGGAATTTAGAAAGTTCTATCCCCGTTAGACGGATGGAAATTAAAGTCTAGTTTGAAGCTACGTCAAATGGTTAGCAAATGGGTCTTCATCATGAGAAACTTTGGCATAGTTAAATTCCCCGCGGGAGCACGTGTGGTTAAGATTCTACGTTAAAAAGTAGCTCGACGCCTTTGTGCTGGAAATATATGGTAAAATAAATTATTCATTTGTTTTAGAAATGATCAAAATTAAATGCATACTAAAATTTCAATGCATCATGAAAATCTTCTTATTTAGAAACGTAATAAGTATAGATATATATAAGGAACGAAACTAATTAACTTTTCACCAATACTTATGTTTTCACATTCGATTTAAATAACGTCATTAAAAATTATATGTTAATGGATATGTAATCTAATGACTTTTACGTACTTGAATATTAAGAATTTGAAATTGAAAATGTGAGTTTTTTTTTTTGGCAAAACCAGTTGTTTTTCAGTTTTTAAAGGGTTCAAATTTTCTACTAAATAAGGTATTTAAAATTATGATAAATTGAATATTATGTATAAAAGACATGTGCTGAATATAATTATGCAAAGAAAATGTCATGATTTCTTTCCCTGCAATGATTATGTGTCACATAATTTAAAGAGAGCATTAAAAGTGAAAAGTTCCTAGAGGTTCCGAAATTGGAGAGAAGGTTTCAAACGAAGTTGGTTTCTTCTCTCACTACTGATGAAACTTTGTTTTTGTAGAACTCACATAACAGGAAATAATGAACTATATGCAATAACATAATGTTTTGTTCTAAAATATAACCTTATGCATATATAAAAAAAAATGTGAAAGAAATCTCTTGTACGTTAAGAACAATATTTTAGAAATTAGTACAGATAGGATTTATGGAGCTGATTGCAGAATTTATCAATACTAATGAAAGATTTATCTATTCGCCCGGTATATCTATGCACGAGTTACAAAGAAAAAAATCGTATAGTATATTGTGAAGAATTTTAATAATACAAAACTTACTATCACCATTGTAAGGATCAAATATTAATGAAAAATATGTTTCGTCGCTACCCATCTAATTCTTGTGCTTTTGGAAAGCCAAGTACAGGAAGAAATTCGTTATTTCACAAAAAAGTATAGTAATTTACGTATAATCTCTTTAACAAATGTTTCAAAGCTTCACAGTTCTGATGGATTATTAAATTGATATATATTACATCTCTAAGCTCTCTTTCAGTCCTTAGTATTAATTTTTCAATATATACCTGGATATATGGAGTGTGTAAAATGAGAATGTTCCTAAAATTCAGAATTTAAGGTACGTATTATAATTATCTAAAGAAGAGAAAGCATAATATGACATTCACGTTCCTATGCAAACGCAGACACTCATTTTATGTAAGCAACTTGCGCCTTTATTACAGGTTTCAATAAGCCACACCTTTGGAATTTTTCAAAGTAGCAACATATTTAGTAATTACAGTTATACGACAAATAATATACAATTCCTTTATTTTCTCAAAATTGACACATCATATAGAAAGAGACAGTGAAGTCACTGTGAAGAAGTATATTTTTGTCTACTAAATAATATATTTATAACGCCGGATTGATTTACACTTTCAACATACTTTTCTACTGCCATTTCCATTTCGTTCTACTTAAAGCCTCGTTCATATACATATTCCGATCAACACTATGTGCCATCGCAATAACGTAATGGCACTTGTAGAATTAATTTTACAAGTGTATACCTTATTAGTCGTAGGGTATTTGGTGACAAAGAGAGCTCAACATTACGTAATCTTCTCTATCATATTTGTCTATTTCTGCTTCAAATAGTTTCGAATTAAAACTGTATTTCCATTCTTTTGAAACTTGGAATCAACCTACATAGGTTTAATAGGCAAAACTATGATTCATATATTATTGTGTTAAATTACTCTGTAGGAATCTCAGCAATATATTTTGAAAGAAATAGGAAATAACGCGTATTTCCAATCATTAGTGACTAGTTTTGATCAAACCATTGGGCATCCATATTTCTGAAAAGCAATATATACTTTTGTATATATAGATTTAACTGACCTCATTTGAATCTTCTTTGAGCAAGTGAGAGACGTTCAAGCTCAAGTATAATTTATTATTTAGACAGTTCCGAATCTGGCACATAAAAGACAAGTGGAAGTCAAGTTTCTGAAGAATACTCATCAATCATTGTATTTGTTTATTTATTTTGTGAACGTCTGTTACAATCTATGTTACAATTAATTTATACAGGGTGTTAATGAACTGTACCGAAAAGCTTTAAGAGGCGATTCCTCACATCAAAATAAGAGAAAGAGTTCATATGGACCTATGGCAAAAAGTACATAGTTTCAGAGCTAGGGCTGCCCAAAACCGCGATAAAGCCAAATTTCAAGAGGCTCTATTTCGAATTCGAGAGACTGTGGATGGTGTTCCTTATCAGCGTAAAGGAAGTCACGCATACGCAATCCAAAAATGCATATTTCGTTAATGTTCAATCGGCTTACAGATTATTCCCTACAGAGTGAAATTCCCACACATGGCATCAACCGAATTTTGAAATATGCTCTGACTTAATGATTGATCCAAAGTAGGCAGATGTTAAGCCTTGATAGCAGTGAATACAGAATACTTTTGCGCGATGTCGGAGATGTAAAGGATCGTCAGTAGCACGGTCTCTCGTACTCAGGAAAACGCATAGTGTGATGTTTTCTTTCACGATTATAACTGAAAAAAAAAAAAAAAACGTGAAATATACCGTCACGAATACATATCGTCATACGTTATACCGAACACAAAAAACATGGAGCTGCCGGTTTCTAAAACTTCCGCCTTCCCTCTGAAGCATTGGATATCCATTGTTGTCAAAGTACCCTGCCTACTTTAAACCTTCTTGAAATCAGGGTATATCTGAAAGCTGTATTGAAAACATATCTGAGAATTAATCCTCTACACCTATTGACAATTGATGAAATATGCACTTTTGGATTGTGTATGCGTGGTTTTCTTTACGGTGACAATAATCACCACCCACAGTTTGTGGAATTTGAAATAGACAAGTTTGTGGAATTTTTTGCGATTTTGGACAGCCCTAGCTCTGAAGATATGCACTTTTCGGCATAGGTCCATATTATTTTGATTTTTCTCTTATTTTGATGTGAGGAATCGCCTCTTACAGTTTGTCAGTATACTTCGTTAACACCCTGTATATGTTAAAATGTTCACTCCCCATATTTACACACATACAAACATAAATGCATTATATAAAACGAGTGTAAGTGTATTGCTCATATGTTCAGCCAATGTTCCCATTTTCTTCTATTAACGTGGCAATATGCCACACCAAAACTACATTGCAAGTATTAATATATATCAAGGATACAGTTGAACCATTAAATGGAAACCAACTATTATTGCTGTATACAATTTTCTGAATTACGAATTCTAGAGTGAATATGATCTATGTTAAAATAATATTGTTTACTTCTGTACTGTTATGATTTGCTAACGAGTAAAACTTATATCTTCTCATCATGAGCGACTACAAGTTTCACTAAAATTTTTCATCGATCTCAGAATTATCTTAGTATTTCGAAATTATTTTAGCCTGTTCTATAATCCTATTATTTCAACCAAATCATGTAGCCTAGAAATAGATGATAAACTTTAGTGGCATATATTTAAAAAAGTCACGGATTAATCTTCATAAAAGTAGGTTGTATTTAGCTAATTGGATTTTGCATTTTGTACTTAATCTATGCTTTTGGCTGTCTCTGTAGGTTAATGGTACTCTCTCTCTTTTAAACCAGAAAGAAACATACGCAATTGCCTTCATATTCTTGACATTTTTAACTAAGAAGGAAGACAGAGTACGGTGATATTGCCAAGTGGGAGAAGTAAATATGCATTTGTGTAAGGTACAAACTGGGAAACAAATTACGAATAAAATGGAAGAAGAGTGGATTGGTGGAAAGTCAAGAAAACAAGCAAACTGTTAGTGGATGGGTTTCTAAGTCCCTTAGCAATGCGCTCTCTAAAACGACAATAAATGAACTAATTCCTCTTCTTATAGTGAAAAATTACTTCATTTTATCGAGTTTTCCAGAAACAACTGTACATTTTTTTGTCCATCCTTATCAGAATTGCGAATACGGAGCGAACATCTTTCAAACTTATAATAATAATAATAATAATAATAATAATAATAATAATAATAATAATAATAATAATAATAATAATAATAATAATAATAATAACCATCAGAGGAGCACCATGAGTGAAGAAAGACTGAAGGGTCAATACATGCTAAGTGATCGAGAAAAAAGGAAATTGTCACTCGACCTTTACAAAGCATCTATTCTTTTCATGAAAATTATATTTTGAGTAACTTCGCGGTGGTTCACCATGTTATTCACATTTTTAATTCGAAATCTTCAACATGATATTTACCATGTTTGCTTCTGAATATGTATATTTATGAATGAACTTAAAAACGAATTATTAATAGTTTAAAAAATAACATTACATTAAATATAATATTCACTTAAACGTTCTGTGATTATGCTTAATGAGCAACAAAGTGCAATGATGAATGAAAATAATTGCTGAGAGAATTAAACCGATTTCAACAGAATAAGCGAAAATATGAAATACCTATCACGTAGTCTAACACATGAAGACAAACTGACAACATTGTTATCAAGTATAAGCAGCACTGGTCTATGAATACGCTGTATTACAAGTAAGAACCTATAAGAAAGGCCAAGTAAGGTTTTAATGGGAAAATTACCACCTCATTAATCGATTTGCTAATTTATTGTCTGCGTGGTTGGATTAAGAGAATATTATCTTCGTGATTACACAAAGATTATTGAATTATAATCTAATGTTAACTTTTATTGTGTTTGTTGAGCCAAAGGTGAGTTTACTATATAGCCTAAGATTTTTCAAGTCGAGTGGTGAAACAGAAGGAACTCGAAGACGCTTTTTACAAGTTAACAGTATATTTGGATGTTAGAGAGGAATATTAGTAGGAAGAAAAACAATGAAGTAAAATTAGAAGCTAAAGGGAAGCACTATATAATAACCATCTAACCCTCTTTCTTTCACACAAAAGTGCTGAACAAAATGAAGAATTATGATATATATAAGCTGTTAAATATGATTAGTGCATTATTCACGAACACATTATCTTCTTCTTTAATAAACATATTCGGTTTAAAGAAATGTTCAACTCAAGAAGTAACTTTTTTACTAACAAGCAAAAGTTAGATGTTGGAAGTAAAACTTTTTTTTTCGTTTTAGATATTATTTAGTATATACTTGTAAAAGATGTGCTCTGTAAATTTTCGAAATGTAACCGGCATTTGTTTGGAAGAACATGTGTGTTTACAACTTTCTCACTCTGCAATATTATGTTTTTCTAGAGAAAAACATAGACTTTTAGTTAGATGAATATAACTCATTCCCTATTTAAAGTAGAAATACAAATTGTATCGTATTTTAAATACATTTCCATTGCCTTTCTTTCTATATGAGCTTAGTTTTTATATTCTCGTAATTAGAGAAATAATCAAAGGAAATATTAACATTTCCAAATAAAAAAGTTCGTTTCTGAGTTTATTCATTTGCTAACACCTTTGCAACACTTTCTCAGAGATAAACAAAATGAATTCAGTCATAACACATTTCGGTTTAAAGGTACTGTGTGAATATTGTGTTCATTGCTCCAATATTATCTGACAAAAATATATATTCTCACCTGTAGTGTAAAATTAAAAAGTTGAATTTAGCAAAGTGGAATATTCTCTCAAATATGATCTGTCTCTAGTATAGAAACAAACTACATCTAGCCTAAACTGCAATCAAGTGTTTATTTTTACACATGTTGCACTTGCGCCAACGTATGTAAAGACGTTAAAGAAATATTACAAAAAAATTCACAATTTCGCCATATAGATAAATAATTCTATATTACTCGAAAGCCATGTCTCTGTATTACGTAAAATAATTAGGTCAAAACATTCGAATAATATTTCCAAAATTTTCAAAAAAAAAAAAAAAAAAAAAAAAAAAAAAAACGCTGCCTTATTATTTTTTTCTGTTATTGCTTCTGTTATTTTTCTGTGTTATTAAAAATGATCAAGGCATTTCATTTTATAATATGAACCTTCCCTGTAAGTTCCGCTTTTATAGCTTTAATAGTGTCTGAAAAAATATAGAATACTACCATCTATTCTTATTTTTGTGCAGTGATCGAACATAGTAGGAGAGTGGCAATAGCTGGAAGTGAGATTTCTCCCATCATTAGTACACGATGTAACATTCACACTTTTGTTGATACAACTATTAAGCTTCTATTATGACTGTAAAAATAAATCAAATTATAAACTATTAAAATCAAAATATGAACACACTCGTTGGAAGACACTTGTTTTCGTAATCTCCCTATGTTATTTTTCTTGATTTTGAGAGCAATGAACACAGCATTGAAACAGTACAATGTCTAAAATGTAATGGAATATGCCTCAATTGTTCTTTGTTTATCTCTAAGTTATACGTTAATAAAATTACAAAACAAACATTTTTGTCGGAAACTTTTCAATACTTCCTCCTGTTTTTTCTTGTTTTCGAGAGAGTGCAAACGTAACTTATGCCAAAGGAAAGGCCACTTAATTGCAATTCAAACTAGGTATAACACGTATTTCTACTTGAATTGAGTTATGTGCTTAGTAAAAGTTTAGGATTTTTCCAGAAGAGGAAAATATTTACAGATCAGAAGCTTAAAATGCATTATTCTCTGAAAATAATGGTGGTTGAGTTGCAAAAATCCACATGAGCACTCAGTTTAACATGCTGAATAAAACATCAGAAGCTAAAAACAAGGATTTTATTCCTACCCCACTCGAATGTTTACTGTTAACCCAGAAAAGATCGACATGTCAATGCAATGCTCACCATTGTTTATATTTTCTTTCGAATGCTGCCCTCGTAAGGTCACAGACCTATGGCTCCATCTAGCTGTCTCATGATGTATCTGGTATGCGGGAGTCAAGCGTGAACTTTTCGTTCTCTTCAATTGGAGTAGAACTGCATTGTATATTCGTAATTACGCAGATTATGCGTAATTTGTGACAACCATCCTCACCTCTCAACCGACGGCGTGAGGGATTTTTCCGACATCATGAGCAGCAACGAGGAACAAATCCACCTGTGGCTTGCGGTGGAAGGACTCCTGTTATTGGCTTTGGTTCTCAAGTTCTCTCATCAAAATGCTGAAGATTTATGGAGCACGGACCGGACAGGTCTGGAATTGTTCCGTCACACAATGAGCTACAGACGGTTTATTCTTATGTTGGAAGCCATGTGTTTTGCAAACATGAAAACACGACAGGCAAGAAAAGCTACAGATAAACTTGCTAGAATTTGGAAAGTTTCCGAAGATTTTGTTCAGATATACTGATCATTACAACGTAGAAAAATATGTTACAGTAGATGAAAAGCTCAAGTCATTTCGTGGGAAATGTTAGGTTAGGTAGTATATGCTTAAAAACTGGCTGAGTATGGCCTGAACATTTTCGCCATGGTCGAGCCCAAGATGGTTTACACTTCGAAAGTGTATGTGTATTTTCCCAGGCAATCAGATGGTCTCTATTAGCAGGATACTCGCTCAGCTACTGTTGCGAACAGGCTGGTTGGACCCATACAAGGCTTATGAAGAAATATTAATGTAGACAACTCGTTTTCTTCTGTACCTCTTGATTATGAACTTTTGCGTGAAATGAACTTGACACTTGTGAGAACCGAAAGAAAAACCAAGCCCGAATTACCACCAGAATTTGCAAGCACAATGCCTTGGCCGACCCAAAGTTGCCTGTTTGCTTTGAGAGATGAGTTCACGCTTGTACTCCACGTCCGCAAGAACAGCCGAAGCGTGATAGTACTTTTTTCCTATGCACGATGCGGATACAGCTAATGAATTAAGCGGTGATAAGTGGAAGCCACAAGTAATTAATATTTTAACCTTAGTAACAGAGGTGATGACGTTATTGATGGAATGAAGTCATTCTACATGGTGCCGTTGGCCTCTTCGGTCTTGTTAGACAATGCTGTTATCAACGCACAGATCATTCTCTACTGCAATACTTATGAGAAAATAGTAAGAACAAGCTTTCTGAAGAGCTTAACGATGTATTTATGGATACACCATTCCACGAGCTTCCTTGGTAACTGTTCAGAAAGATTTGAAACTCTTGATTACAAAACAACTGCAGGTTCCCTTGAAACACCTGCTCCACAACACGATCAAAGCATGGACCACGTAAAGTGTGGCTACTGTTCAGAGAGGAAAGCTAGAAAAATAACTGTATAATGTGCTACCTGTGAAGTGCCAAATTGAAGGGAACACACTGTCAGCATATGCCTGAAGTGTAATGGACGACATCAAGACAATGATGAAGGAATGGAATTGAACGGTGTCTTATTGAAATATCTATGTATTGACAGACATAAGTAGAGTTTCTACACTAAGATATTCATATCTTTCATTTCTTTACAAATTTCAAGCTTAAAATATGAATAGCATGAATATATGAACACCACATACTGACAACTCGTTCTTTATATGATTATTTAAAAAGTGTAATGCTTCTGTGATAATAATAGTAATGAAAATTGTAATTTTATGTGATAATCATAGTGTATAACAAAAATTGATTTGGCTAAAAGTCTTAGTAATAAAAATAGATGCAATTTGTAAGAAGAAATGATTTTGTACAAATACATTTTATTTGTGCGTCTATACAAAATCATTTCTTATTACAAGTTGCATCTATTTTTATTTGCGAAATGATTTTATTTGTGAAAATATTACTACTACTACTACTACTACTACTACTACTAATAATAATAATAATAATAATAATAATAATAATAATAATAATAATAATAATAATAATAATAATAAATCACAAGATATGTCTTCAAAATAAATTCAATATATGAGCCATAAACCACTATGGACACGATTATATTGAAGGTGAGTTCCGCACTCACCTGTCTGTTCGCGTCACAAATCAACACTCGACCGTTCCCGGGTTAAGAAACAACTCTGGAATTAACTTCTCAAAATGCTTTAGAATTCTTTTAAGAGGAATTCATAAACATCAATTGCTGTGAATAAATTCTTTGACAAATCAATTGTATACATTGTAATAAATTGTGTATCTAATTGCTGCTTAAGTCAATCCAGAGGTACTTGTTCTCCGCTTCACTTCCTCATGTAGAGGTGGGGGAAACTATACTTTTTTCACTACGAGCACGTATCATTCCAAAATTAACTTCCATGACAGGAGGCAATATATTTTGCACAGTAATGTGAGCAGATGTTCGTAATGAACAATCAAGACAGCTGTCTAATTCCAACCCATCCATCTCATACTTAGCTGTTAGAAACCACGTCCCAGTTGCTGGTAATAATAAATCACATAAATCCACCCTCCCTTTCATGCGTAACCAGAAACATACATTGCAACTACCATACAAGCATCTCACGCACATCTGAAATTTAGATTTTTAGGAAATTTTATAAAAACAAATGACATTATGAATATTTCTTTCTCTGTCTTTGTACTTATCCTTCTTCTACGTATGAAACACATTATATTGGAATGTTAACCATTTGTGTCACAATAATGGATCTCTTATTATCTATATGAACAACAATTAATTCTACATTTGTGACCTAATGATCTGCGTCTCCAACAGTCGAAAATCATCTTATACACTATATGAATATTTTCAAAGTCACGCATGGCAATAAAATGAATCGGGAAACAAATTTGCTTGATAAACCCCATTGCATGTTATAATTTTACGCCACATAAGGTTAATTTATTCGAAGTCTTAGTAAAGGAAATAAATCAGCCTATATATGATTCATTAGCATGCTATGACTAGCACTCTCTACATTTATTACATACTATCTACGATTATTATTTACACAGGTACAAATGCTTGGTTTCTTTTCCACTTTACCTTATATCAAATATTCACATATTAAGTCAAAAGGAATAAAGAAAATAAAAGCATGATGTGTACTTAAATAGATTTAGTTTTGTTTCTGACGATCATTTTAACGTCCTACTAGATATACTAGTAAATGAAGCGTTAAAATGGTTGTCACAGACAGTACTAAACACTACTTAATTACTTAGAATGGTTTTAAGTACTGTACACTTTTGATTGTGAGAAAGATATTCAACCAACTCGTACGTTTTATTGTATTGTCTAGATCTTGTAGTATTTCGTAACTAATAATTATGAATAAGCAAACATTTTAAACGTGCGACTACAATATATAGTGCTATTTTTGTTAAATACTATGGTAATCATATTTCGTTGTATATTACAAAAATTCGCTCCTTAGGAAAGTAAGCAATATATATAAATTGCACCTACATTATTATACGTTATTATACATTCTTCTTTACTAACTACTTACATACAAATATTAAAAAAACACTTATATTTAACCGTTATTTATATTAGAAGTATCTACTACAGTATAAATCGAACCACATAAACAATTGCTGTTGCTTAGGTTTGAAAGTAAATAGTTGCATAGCTATTTAATTTTCTTCTCGCTGATGTATAATAGTTTATATGCATTGGGTTTCAGGGTATTTGTACTCTTTAGTACCTTAGAAACAATCAATATGTGAGGCAATGGCATTCCAATCGTCATTTTTCCTATTGCATATATAACACATATTATTAAAGTTTCATGGTTTAAACTCATAAAACAAATCAACTACGTTCAGGTCATTCTGATTAAATACTTAACTTGCAAATGCATTTTTGCTGCTATTCTCAAAATATTATTTACATGCTTTCTCGAAACAAAACTTGACTGTTTAGAGATTAACGCTTGTTTTCGGCATGGAAGGTACACAAAATTTCAGTATGACGCACTGTCCATGTTCCCCCACAACAAAGGTCGTACTTCGGAGAACGTCCTCAGAAAATAGTTAACTTGTAGTAAGGAGTACTTTCAATCTAGGAAGTAGGAAGAGCTGTCCAACACACCGAACACTGGGTCTCTGTTTGTCCTTGGTACGAGTATATGCCTAACATGTTTGGACGTACTTTGTTTAAATTGGAGGGTGTGCAAGTCAACCCAGGACGTCTTTATAATTGAAAAATAGACTAGTAGCAGCTTAGTTAATTTTCTCCTCTAACCCCCTGCTATAGTTATATATTTATTCCAGTGTTTAATGCCTTAAAGGCATAGGCATAGAGGAAGTTTTCAGTACGTCTTAATTATTCCAGGACTCCCTGAGTGGGAAGTGTTGATATCTGAGGAATTATTTTAGAAGTTCAAAGAAGTAGAATTCACTTGGAACTAACAAGTAACACTTCCCAAGTGTAACACTCCGATTTTGATAAAATTTAACAGATAGATACTACACATAAAATAAACGAATAGGTGTCTTTTATCATCTGCGGAAAGACGGTTTTATGGGGCAAAAACTCCGACCCAAAATTTTGAAAGTTCACGCCTGAAAGGCAAGAAGTGAACCGAAGTTAATGAAATTGTGCACAGATATTGTGGACATAAAATGAAGAAACACGGGTTTGGTATTTTCCTTAAAAAAAAAAAGAAAAAAAGAAAAAAAAAGAAAAAAGAAAAAAAAACGGAACCCTCCAAACCTTTGATCACGAAATATCAAGAGTGCTAGCAACAACGTCAGATGTGTGTAAATGACATGAAGAACTTTGTGTGTGAACAGTACGCAAAAAAAAAAAAAAAAAAAAAAACGAACACGTTTTTTTTTTATTTTCTGCGGAAAAGATGTTTTAGGAAGCAAAAGTCCCCACCCAGAATTTTGGAATTTGACACCGAAAGGCAAGATGAAGTGGGCCGAAGTGAATGAAATTTTGCACAAATATTGTAGAGGTAAGATGAGGGAATATTTGTTTCGTATTTTCATGAAAAGGAAAAAAAAACTGTTGAGTGGACCGAGGCGTTGAGTAGCGGAAGAAGTGGACCCAAGCGAATGAAATTGTATGTAGATATTGGATATGCAAAATAAGGCCTTAAGGAGTTTCACAAATGTCTCCATCCGATTTCTTCAAATTTGGCAGGCCAAGAACAAGCACTAACAGTATAGCGTATTTTATAGTATTTCAGGGAGCACCTTTAACACTTACAATTGTTTTTCGCATAAAGAAACTTACGTGTCGATTAATTTCCTGTTTTCTATTGAACTGCCAACTTTGAAGCAAGACGGATAGGGACACTTGAAAAACACGAAAGGCCTTATTTTACATATACAATATCTACACACAATTTAATTTGCTTCGGTCCATTAATTTCTGCGCTTTTACGGTAATATTTACATATTTTCGGACGGGCCCTAGGCCCCAACACTGTTTTTCCACACAAATCCAAACATGTTTCATCTTTGTTCTGCGAATTGTTCCTATACCAAGTTTCGTTGCTATTCTCCATATTCTTAAGGAACTTCTGACGTATACTTATTTGCACTTTTGACATTTCGTAATCAACGGTTTAGAAGGTCCATGCCCCACTCAACCGTCTTTTTCCAGGAAAATACGAAACCCAAATACCTCATTTTACGTCTACAATATTTGTGAACAACTTCATTCAATTCAGTACACTTGTTCTTGCCTTTTGGGCCTCTCAAAATTTTGGGTGGGGGCTTTTGCCCCTAATACCGTTTTTCCGCAGAAAATAAAAAAAAAGTATTCGTTTATTTTATACGTATAGTCACTACACAGAGTTTCGTTGCAATTCTTCATGTTCTTTACACACAACGGACAAACTATTATTAGCACTTTTGAAATTTCGTGATCAAAGGATTGAAAGGGACCATGCCCCACCTATCCGTTTCTTTTTCAGGAAAATGCGAAACCCATATTCCCTCATTTAACGTCTACAATATTTGTGCACAATTTCGTTTACTTCTGTCCATTTTTTTTTTTTTTTTTTTGCCTTGCGCGTATCAAATTCCAAAAATTTTGGACGGGAGCTATTGCCCCCTAAAACCTTTTTTCCGGAGAAAATAAAACAAAACGTGTTTGTTTATTCTTTGCGTATTGTCCCTATATGAAATTTCGTTGCAATTCTTCATGTTATTTACACACATCTAACATATTGTTATTAGCACTTTTGATATTTCGTGATCTAAGGGTTGGCGGGGTCCGTGCCCCACCCGACAGTTTTTTCCATAAAAAACCAAAATCCGTATTATCTCATTTTACGTCTACAATATGTGTAATTCCGTAGAATTTCGTTGACTTAAGTTAATTTGTATTTGTCTTGTGGGCGTCAACTTTCAAAATTTTGGGTGGGGGGCTTTTGCCCCTAAAACCCTTTTTCCGCAGAAAATAGAAAACGCATGTTCGTTTATTTCATATGTGGGATGTACCTGACAAATTTTATCAAAATCGCAGTGTTACTCTCGGGAAGTGTTACTTGTTAGTCAAGACTACACGAGGGATGTTGGAATAACTCCCAGCAAATTTCCTGTAACCAATCTTCTATGCCGGTCAAAATCATATAACTCTTTTAGAACTTAGCCTGTACTTAATTTTCGGAACAGTAATTGATCGTGAATTCTTGTGTTAACTGTTTCTCATTAACGATTAATTATTTCTATAGTTTTGCAACAGATTATGGAGATATAGACAACGATCAGCTATTTTACTCAGTGAATGACAGCAGCTGGAAATGACTATTGTGGACTGGGGTCAACTACGACCAAGATCGCCAGTGACAGATGTACAGCCATCTTAGAATTGTTTTCACTCCTAAACCGTTTTTCTGTGCCTCAGTGCCTCTTTACCGTGTTGTGACTGAAATATATAAATTGCGGCTACTTTTTCCCTCCTTCACTAAAATTTTCAACATCACATGTTGCTCAGTATACACGTTCACACGGTTGCCCATCATCTTGAATAACGGTTGACAATTGAATTTAATTTGCAATTTTCTACTTAGTACGGTAGTCATTTTTTCACTTCTACAGTGCGCTGGTGTTTGTTGAATATGCTACACGATTAGGTAAATTTGAGTTGGAATAGATTCTTTACCTGCACATGGGTAATCGTTCAAAGTAGTTTTGTTTAGAGTAAGAAACACCCGTCAAACTGAAGCTGAAGTGTAAATATCTTAGTTGCGGCAAGTTGTGCATAAAATGTGTCTGATAACTCTCACCTTCATATCAGGTTGTAATATACATTACCAACAAATACACTGATCTCTACTTCCGCACTTAAAGATGTGTGTACCAGCGATTAGAAGAGAAGCCTCTTCCTTTTAGTACTTTAGATAAAATTCGAGTATTTAGTGTTAACATCTTATATAAATCAAACTGACTTAGATACAAAATCAAATTACTATTATAGCCAAGAAAGAAATATTTCTCTTAACGAAGACTATTAAACTTTTTAAACTTTAAGAATTTACATTTTTTATATATACAATGAAAATCAATATGCTGAACCCGATTTCAGATGTGTGGTAATCTCGTTATAGCCGGCCAATCTAACAGTGAACGTTATATCTGTGGCACTCCGACTAGTAGCCGTGAAAAGTTTACATATTATCCTACATGGTGACTAAACATTCTGCATTCTTAGAATTTAGTCATCGAGAATGATACAAAAGGTGTCCATAGATCTTTCTAAATGTGTACAATTAATATATTAATCAACATGTCGAATACTATCTTGACTAAAATTGAATACTGAAACACACGAAACAGTCAGTACAATATAATTAAGTAGTGCGCAAACGTAACCCTCATTTATGTATTTCCATCGCGAAAAATGTGATCGTGATTAGTCATTCGAAGTGATTAATATCCACTTTCATTTGCAACTTTATTATATTATTATTATTATTATTATTATTATTATTATTATTATTATTATTATTATTATTATTATTATTATTATTATTATTATTATTATTATTCCGAAAATTGTATGTCTTTTCTCACGCTTCATTTCACTTATAAAATTATTTTTAAAACTTATAACGTGGACATTACTGAAGTCTTAAATTCAAAATAGACGCAACCAGAAGTTACACGTTGAAATCTCACATCAATTCTTAAACTTTTAATGTAAATCAAGTAACTCTTTGATGAGGTAATATAATCTAATAAAATTATAAAATATGTTTCCAATTCGAACTATAATTTCCCAATACTTATTTTAGAAGGAAAAATAGAACCGTCTGACATGATAAAAATTATGGACATCCATGTTTCTGCTACCAAAACTCAAAAGTACATGGGTAAAATGAAGTGGATTGCGAAAAATCAAATGCAACATGGAATGGACTCATAGATGTCATGAATGGTAACACGTGGAATTTTACACTATTCTGCATGGAGTGCATCACTTCGGTTTGTTCGAAGTGGTGGGGCTGAAATCAGTGCCGGATTTGTGTATCCAAAATGGATCACATATGTTCAATTATGTATAGGTCCGGGGATTGGGCAGGCCACATTAGATATTGAACTTCATTCCTGTTTTTCCTCAAACCCGCCGTTACTGCTCCATGTGCACGACATCTCGACCACAGGACTTTTATGGTGCCCTAAAATCGAGATATGACCATGGCCAATGATGTGATCGGTAAGCGTTAGCATAAATCTCACAAATCAGGATATTGCAGCCAACAACATCACCGAGACGACGCCATGTTCGACAGAGACACTGAAGATCACACATGTCTTGAACGCCTGCCGCACACAAACAGGGTCCTTGCTTGAAAATAAGGTCCACGGTGACTCATTCGACCATGTCACACGTTTCCAGTCATCTATGCTCACGTTGTATGTTTATGTCACCATTGGTGTCGTACTAAAGCGTTATGGGATCCTATCAGCGATGTTACTAATGCAAGTCGACACCTATATTCATGTCATGTAACTAGTGGCGGACAGAATATCTTCGAATGGTGTGGGATGTGCTGCTCGAGTTTCTCCGTGGCTTGTGTTGCAGTCACACGACGACTCTAAGTGACAACTTACCTTAATGTTCGGTGGGGCCTGTCACTAAGAGTTTTCCTACGACCACAGTTCCTCTTCGCCGAGTCTTGTAAGCAATCATCATTATGGTCCTGTCAATCGCGATAGACCTAACATACTTTGATGCCACTTTCGCTACCCTAGTGCCATAATCTAACTCCAACACTATAAATTTTGAAAATCAGTGAAGTTACGTGTTTTACATTATCACCATCTTCTCAGTACTTGAATACTTCCGTTCTACTATACTACTCGTGTACCACTCGTATTCAACTGAGGTATCTGACGAGTTCACAACTCCAAACGTTTTCATTAAACGTTCTGTTATAATGTAAAATTAGAGTAAGAACGTTTGTTTACGTTGGATGTATAATTTACAGGCACGCAGTGAATAACTCAAGTTTGATCCAGAAGAAAGACGAGGTACTATGTGAATGAACTTTAAAAAAACAAAGAGTGGATGAGAAGCTAAGTTTTAATATTATAAATAAATAGAAATGTTTAACATATGATCAGATATTATATAGAAAATAAAGGAATGTTATATGTGCAATAACAAGCATTTAATTAGTTCAGGATTAAACACTGAATAAAAATGTAGGAAACTTCAATGTGGCAGACTTGTATACACATAGGTAGGACACATCTGTGTCAGTTAATTCTTGACATATTGAAGGCAAGTTGCAGTAAACAAGGTATGGATAATCGTTCAAAGTAGTTGTGTTGGGAGTAAGAAACACGCGTCAAACTGAAGCTGAAGTGTAAGTATCTTAGTTGGGGCAAGTTGTGCATAAAATGTGTATAATAACTCTCACCTTCATATTAGGTTGTAATATACATTACCAACAAATACACTGATCTCCAATTCAGCACTTAAAGATGTGTGTACCAGCGATTAGAAGAGAAGCCTCTTCCTTTTAGTACTTTAGATAAAACTCGAGTATTTAGTGTTAACATCTTCTATAAATCAAACTGACTTGGATACAAAATCAAATTGCTATTATAGCCAAGAAAGAAATATTTCTCTTAACGAAGAATATATTAAATTTTTAAACTTTAAGAATTTATTTTTTCTATATACAGTGAAAATCAATATGCTGAACCTGATTTCAGATATTTATTCTGTAAAATCTAAGAAATATATGTCATTATGAGACATACGCCTCGAAAAGGTAACTTTCAAAGTTTAGTTTCCACGCAGTTTTTCCACTTTCTACCGCTGAGTCAGCAGCTATTATAAAATGAATTGCTTAGACCGCAACAAACCTGCAAAAGATTTGACAGGAGATAGACTATCTATTTAATGTGAGCCGCGTTGCATGTGGTATTCACTTAGAACATTTGTGATATGTTTGAAAAAAAAATTAGACAATTTATCTTTCTTAGCAGATGTCTCATAATAATATATGTTTATCAGTTTTACAGAATAAATCTCTGAAATCGGGTTCATCTTTTTGACTAGCCCTGTATATATAATATATAATCGAACTTGTTAAGTAAATATTCATCACTGCTGGAGACACCAAGTTTTTATGTAATATAAATACCCTACCATTTCAATAGTTAAAAAGACGTTGAACGTTCCGCCTGTGCCAGGACTTTGTAATCCTATAAAATTTAAGATGATAATAAACTGCATTTCTAAGACTCAATAAAGGTGTTACTGATTACAGTCCATTCTGAACGAAAGACAGGTGTTCGAACTTTCTGAAACCCAATGAACAACAGAGATAACCCAGCGACGCCGATTTCTGTACAGCTCGGTGCGGGTGGAGGACCATTCAATTATATGTGCTTATTATTCAGGTTTTCAAGCGAAGGTTCAAGGAATGTATCCAAGTCCAAGAGGCATGAAAAATTTGGGTGCATTGTTTAACTTGACTCTGCAGGATAGTCACCTGTGACTAATCATACTTCACCAGAACTATAAATTACTTTTAAGAAAGATCATTCATCTTTTGTACTGAAGAATCAATTGTGAAATTCAAGTGAACTTTCAGAGTTGTAAGGTACTACCATCGTGGAAACAAATCAAAAGTACGCCTGAGCTCAAAGTTGAATCAATACGAGAATTTTATAAAATATTTGTTTAAATAATCTGAAATATGGAAATATTTGGAGCTGTAATGCTTCCTGAGTATAAATATTATAAGAAGGAAGTTTAAATAGATTATCAATACATCTACTATAATTACACCTTTTTTGTGGGAAATTAATTATAGTTATACTGGAACTAAACCTTACAACTTCGTAATTTCCCTTGTGTTGTTACTAGCCTTTTAGTTAGTATGAGTACTAGTGTTTGTTTCTGGATGGTTTTTCTTTAACACCAATGGAATTTTCCCTTTTTTCTTACAAAAGTTAAAGTGAGATCAACACATGTATCTAAGTGTTATCAAATCTAAACATTTGAGATTGTGGACATTTATGGGGTAAATCAATTATACCATTAACAAAAGAAATAAAGAAACAACAGATTTTAGACAGAGAATACACAACTCATATAGACATAAGAATGTTAAAATTTCTTTACAGTTGTGCTGACGCCCCTTACTCGTTACAAATAGTCTCATAGTACTAGATGTGCCACTTTGGATATTCTACACAAATATGCATTTCCTGAAGTATAAATATGTTATTACTTTGTCGTTTAAGATATGCCAGTAATGCCAAAAGCAACTGTAAAAACAGGTAAGAGCTGCCGTAATATTGAATTTAAAAAAAATACTTTCATCGTGATATTCACGGCGCGCATTCAAATGCCGCAACGAAGACAGCTGCACAAAGCTTCGTAGAAACAATAAAAGCCATAAGGCGTAAAATGCTGAGGTCCAACGGAAGCTATGGTGGTTGTGGCTGGAAGTAATAAACAGGCGACTTTTCGACTGCCATAGATGAAAAGAAGTCATCCAACAATTGAAGGAGAAAGTAAAGGAAGTTTCAGGTAACGGGATCAGAGTTCCAGCACGGGAAGTGGATGGAGCAGAGTCTGCCATGAAGATGTTTGTGAATGAGGACCTGCGCTAGCACTCTTTCCATAAAAGCAAACTTCATAATTGCAGAAAGTCTACAGCAAATCCCAGGCAAACAAACTCCCTAACAAAGAAAAATATCATATTGAACCACGAACAATGTTGCTACTGTTTGTTTCTATGAGCTCTGATGAAGAACACTTCTTATGTCATACAAACTAAATATTCCGAACATGTGATGGTTTATAGGTGTGTCTGATATGAGAGTGACGTGAACCACCACCCTCTTTACACAAGGACTCAATCTTAATATAAATAAATGTATAAAGTTGTTGAACATCGTGGTCAAGGCTTGTGTAGAGTCTCGACGTATGGTATCAAGATTTAGCTCCATACTATATTGCTGAAAAGATTCAGAAGTGGCTATGACTTTAATATTTTAAACGTGTAATCCTGTAACTCCTCAACTTGCAATCCTATAGATTTTTATGTGTGGGGCGCGCATTAATAAGTAACCAAGTACACTGCTCGTAACACCAAAATCCAGCTGATCGGCGGAATTCAAGCGGCGTTAGAGATTGTCCCTCGGGATAACGTGCGTTCCGCATGTGCCAGATTTTAGAGTACCTTCGAACCATTTCCAGATGCTAAAGCTTACTTTTCTGAATTGATTTCCGTTTTTATTGTTGCCATCTTTATATCACTTTCCTAAATTTCCAATGTATTTGGTTTATACTCAAATGTTCCCAGTTGTCTTTTACCATCAACTGTCAAACTTATATAGAACACCCTGTAATACAAGGGAATTCAGATGAGTTGCATTTCCAGAAATCTCCAACGTTCAATATTAAGCGTCACGGCAACTGAACGACAAATATAGTTCTGTGGGGAGCAATTAGGAAACATTCACGATCTCATCTACTGTACATTTACAATTTAGTCATTTACAAAGTAATGATCAAATAAACTACTGCACCAATAGATTGGTCAGAAACCCATTACAGTAGTAATGTATGCGGCTACATTTTCCAAAGGTTCAGCTAGAGAGAAGTAAACGAACCAGCAATTATCGTTTGAAAACTTTGTCAGTATAAATTAGTCAACTACGATAATGTTAATTTAATATTTCAGAAGTATATCTTTGTATTCACTTTATGCCATATTCATATTATTACGATGAAAGAATAAAGTTATGGTTTGTTTACCTTCAAATAAAAATTAATAAAAGAAGTGGTTTTGTAAAGGCACTGACAATGTTTCTATGTGCTTCTATTTGTTTCGTAAGCATGAGTGTTTTCCTTCTCTGTATATATATATATATACCTAGTCAGGTAATCAGTAACAAACGAATAAGCCTACAATTTTCTCTAGAGCATATTAATTTGTCATTTTCGCGTCTATGGCATATTACGACATATTAATTTATCCTTCGAAAGCTTACTGTCACATCGCTGCTTTTGCACTACCAAAATTAATATAATTTAACATGCAAAAAGTTCCATCTCGTTTTTGAATTTACGTTTGTGAAATCTTATATAAAATAATTTTAGATGTTTCCTTGTAATTTTAGATATAACTTTGTATTTCGTATTCGTTTTGCAAAGTTAGAAATAATCAAAGCATTTCATATTCACAGAATAAATTATAAGGTTGTCAAAAACAGAACGAGTTGGAGTGATGGTTTAATTACATAGGTATTAAAAGCTCGTCAACACAGATATTCAAACCCATCACGATAACATCAATGGCTACCGTACTTAAACATTAAAAAATAAAAGCTTCTAAGATGATGTAGATCATACATAAGTAGCATGAAATAATATATTAAAATAAAATAAGAAACTAGATAATTAAAATTGCAGAACAGAGGTTGAGAAAAGGCTAAAACAATAAATAAGATATAAAATGTATAACAAAAGGTAACTAAAGCATAGCAATAACAGCAACACATAACTGGACACCTCTGAGAACATAAACTATTCAAATTTCAAGAATAAAAGTAAACATTCGGTAAATAAAACCACGTTGCTTCCGAAAATCTGAGTTAGATTTTCAGGAAGCCCCAAAAGACTATGTACGTTTGAGTATTTTGGACATCGTATAAGAATGTACTGAATGCTCAAAGGAACGAACACTCAGTATTCCCAATACAGACCGTTAACGCTAAACACTAAGTAGGAATTCTGAGTCGAAAATGTCCGATACGTAAGTGAGTTAGAGTCTCCTCACTTCGATAGTCAGTATGCGATGGAATCTGAAAATTGGTAAAAAGAGGATTTACTGATTAGAGCTTATTTTCATTGGGCTGGTTTCAATAAGCTTGTCAGTGACACTGGCAATGCATTTGAAGAAATTGAATCTTCCAGTTTATGCTCTTTAGGGTAAGGGAGACAGATCATTAACGCAAGTGAACGATGATGAAAGAATTGGTGGACTGAGATTGTGGGCGGACATGGGAGTAACCCGGGAGAAACCACGGAGATGGTGTTGTTCGTATCAAACTTAATTGGCTGGGATCACACAAGAGACCCGCACGAACCAGAGGTAAGCGCTCTACCATTGAACCAGTGTGCTCCTTCATTTATTGAAGGAAATAACTAGGGATACAGAAGCACCGTACAGAATTGCGCAGTGTTGCCTCTGCCAATGCAGTATTCTTGACTGCTGTGTAATGACACTCCTTTTCCCAATTGCCGAGTTGTCCCGCTACGCAGCAGACAATGATGATGTAGCCCCATTGCTATAATTCATGATAACTCAGAGGAATATTTTACACTAGGGCATGTTTATTAGATACATCTGCAAGCTTATTGAATGCTTTGATAATCAATGCCAATCAGCATACAATACAATAAAAATTAAAGCATATGGTAAAAATTAAGATTAGCTGCTTCTTGTTTGCAGTAAGTACTGAATAAGGTATTGAAAACTAACTGTAGTTGTCTTCGTATGCAACGAAGACGAAGCCAAGAAAATTATCACAATTTTAATCAACAGGATACAATATATTGAGATTGAGGCATTATTCGGGCAAGGCTCGGAGATTTTACTGAAATTCCTGGGTATATGTTTACAATTTTCTGTGTGATGACAACTGAGCGCCGATGGAGGAGTCAACAGCCATGTTGTTGGAAGAGCACAAAAATGCTTCAAACAATATGAGGATCGTATATAATTCGTCCTCCTTAAGACTCACGAAAATACAAATATATAATGGAAATATACATAAATGATGTTCTACCCATCGGTCATAAATCTGGCCACCCTCTACGGGAACCTGCAAGGATGATCATAAATAAGACCTGCATTGTTTATATCATTTCTGAGGAACATCTCATGAAGACAGGCTAATAGTGTTTCGTTTGCTTTGCGCATGAATCTAACAAGATGACCAGTATGGAAAGTACTTGTAGCCAGCATAAGGTCCACGTAACAATTTGGTCAATTTTTACAGCAGATGAATAAGCAATACAACTATAGTTAAGTTTAGTCCAAGTTAGACTACGTCACAATCGAAACTGAACAATATGATCAACTCTCTAGGTGTTAAAGTACACAAAACCAACTCAGTACTGAGAAAGAAGAGTACTTACGATTGTAAATATGTGGTTACCATGTTAATCGATGCTGAAACGTCGACTCTAAAAACCCACTTGTGTCAAATAGAGACGAGTGCAGCCTGGATACAACTCGAGATGAACAAGGCAAGTTCGTTGGGAGGAGGAATATACGCATTGGATGTTCTGACCAGGAAATCGAGAGCCCGTTTTATCCGACTAGCGAACAGGGCTACTTAATGCAAGGTGAAGGCATCGAGTAAAATATCAAAGATAACTGGAATGGCAAAAATAATTAGGTCATGAACGTAAATCGTATCCCAGGCAGAGGCCTGGACCTCCGACGGAACATTGTTGGCGGGGGCAGCAAATAGCGTATCACTGAGACCATAGTCTTGTAGGACACTGTTTTCCTGGAGAAGTCGCTGCGAGGGCCAGAACTCAGACAAATCTTAAATTTTATCGAATATATTCATGAATTTAGCCATTAGACCACAGATAACCCAGTAATATTGTGTTTCAAAATTTAGTAACGCCTATTTGTCTAAGAAACCCTTTCCATATAAGGAAAGTACAGCAACAAGGTGCTGAGGAATGAAAGAAGGAACGTAAAGGCTCTGAAGAGGAAAAACTAAGAATAACTTTGAATAATCAGCTTTATAATACAACTTATTACTGCCAAATAAATTCCTAAAGGTTTCTGCTATGATAGAATCAGTATACAACTTTTCTTAAAAAAAAAAAACCAGATAATACAAAAAGTCAAAAATTTAGAAAGTAAACTAGATAATGAACGCCAAATTCTACTAAATTATCTAACAGCAATCCTTAAGCCTTTCCAACTAGTGGCCAAATACTTAATGTTTTCACCTTTGGTGGGGTATTACGGTTTCAGTTTCCGCTAGGAGCCAAATGGGTTAAATTCCACGTTAAATAGCAGGTCCGTATCTCGTATAATATAATTGTTCAATGTCACTATGAATTGTTGCAACCAAACAAAACGATAGAGTCGGGCTAGCACATTTGACATCTTCTCTGGTGCATAGACCAATTCAAAAGAAAGGACAGCAACTGATAAAGAAAAATCGTGTCTCACACTACGGTGAGAACGTCAGACTGAATACATTTTTAACGACCCGTCAGAAGTTTCGAGCATTTGACTGTTAGGTGTTATGGGGCCGCGGTGGCTCAGTGGTAGAGGCTTCACTTCTGGTGCATGGGGTCCTTATTCCATCCCAGCTCGCGCCAAGTCAAGTTTGTGGAGAAAAAACTTTGTACCTAGGTTTCCTTGGTATTCTCCAGTTTCCTCCCACTTTCTTCATTCCACTATCTTCATTTCTCATCATCAGTGTCTCCTTTAGCCTAATTGGCAAAATCGTGGGACGTAAAACGTACAGATTTCGTTATATATGAGGTTATAGTTCACTCATCGCATAACCTGCATATAGCATCATCAGATTTCCAAATCAGATATATAATCCGTTTTGTTTTCTCTGCAGAAGTCTCAAATTGTGTCAAATTAGTTCCAAACGTCAATTATAAAACCACTGTCATAATTGTTTTATCCAGAAACTTCAGAAATTCTACAGGGAGGTTATTATATAGTTATCGGAAAAGTGGCAGAAATCATTGAAGAAAGTGTAGCTTACGTGATTTCGTAATGTTATTTCTAAATGCAATACGCTTCTCCATTTTGATCTCGAATTGTTCAATGCTTTTTGAGCAACCTAGTAATACTTAATCCTAACAGATTTATGTAAACTCTATATTATTCTTACTTTTCTACGACGTACTGTGCCATACTTATTACTATGTTAGGTAGACTGACTGACTAATTAATTCAGATGTCCATAATATCCATACGAAACAGTATTCAAGTTTTAATTCGAGTTAATCTTCTGCACCGAGGAAATTGGTATTACACACGGTAATTATAATAAGCACAACGTCAATATGTTTTGATTCACTGCTACGAATGTTACGATTTTGCCATTTCAAAATGTATAACAAAAGACAAATGAACTATTCTATTAATTAAGAAAATATTGTTGAATGATTATCTGTTACGACTTAAAGGTCAGTATTTCGTTAATTAGAATTTAGCATCCGATTCAACAGAAGCACACTATGAGACGTGAGTTCACAATTCAACCTAGGATTCGAACGTCATAAGGTTCTATCGAGACTTGAAGCCTCGTCTCTCGTGCGCGAGAGAATAATAAGAATGCTTGATACCATTTTAGATACGAAATTTTACATTCGTATAAATGTATTTCAAAATCGAATTTTAAAAGAAGGTGGGCGATAAGGCGTTATCTAGAAAATGTTGTTAGTTCCCGTGTTATTTTGGTGCAAGCAATATAAAAAACTACTCGACGATTTGAGCAATCGAATATATGATTAACGAACTATTCATCCATATTGATCGACTATAATTGTGACACTTTAAATTTCCTTTGCTTAAAGCTTAAAGTTTGTTTGCTTCCACACTACGATTTATTTACAATGCACTATGACTAAATTGTGGCGAATATTAGAATTTACATCTATTGTAATATATAAATGTATTTTCTACACAAGTCATGTTTTTTACTACGGCTTAATAGCTGAGGTAAAACAAGTTGAACCTAGTAATAATGGAATTGAAATGATAGTCAATAATAATAAAGCTATAATAGAATCTTAAAAGGGATACCTAAAGAATATAATTGCATGAAGAATATTAACAACTAATGATCGTCTCTTCATAGTGTTTTAGTGGCTCATTGGGACATGGGAGGACATGAAAGGATTTTAACTAGATAACATCTTCCAAGCACAAAAGCAGGGTTCGAATACTGGCAAATATGAACTTCTAACAATTTAATTTCAATTCCAATTCACACAAGGCTTGATAATTAAGATCCCCTACGGAGAAGGAAAGAGATGTTGGGATAAGGGTCAATGTCAGTAAGAGAATGAGTGGTGCTAAGATTTAAAAACTTAGTTCTTTCAATTTTTTTTAGAGTTGATATTTTCAGCTTTTTAAAAATCTAACTCATATATGATCAGTGTTCTTTTCTTTATTGCCATGTTATGCAGTACGTAGTGAAATATTACATTATAAACACGAGTTGCAAGCCTTTTGATATCTTTGTTATGTGCAGTGGTACTCATTAGATAATACATTTTAAACAATATAAATTACTCTAGAAGGGATAAATTTTTTGAGCATGCTCCGCATGCTCCTCAAAAAAATTTTCGAATTGATTTTATGCTCCACAGGTTTACAAAGTGTTGTCGGCTGCTTCAATTAATACGTGTATGATAGGCTATTTTGTTTAAGTGCTGGTCAGGTAAATTCTTTGTTACTACTGTATACTCAAGTACTTTATTTCTGTGAAATATACTATACATCGAATATGAGTGATTCGTACACTATTATCACAAAAGTTATGCAACCATTTTTGAATCTTTTGACGTTATTATATTTTTCGTCTACCATAATGAACTTACTAGACTTAACATGGAGCGTTACCTTTCTCATTTATATTATTAACTGTTACCTTGTATAGTATAGCAGAATTCTTAACATGCAATAATTCCTTCCGCACTATACGCAATTTCACAGGTTTAAATATTTTGCAATTTTGAATTGTAAGGTTTTCAACCTTTCTATTGCACCGTATCCGTTCTACCTTATTGCTTTGGTAATGTTCAGATCTAAAATTTGTCAGTTATGGGTTTATAGACATACGCTGCAAGTGAGTTTTATTTATTTGTTTACTCTGTTTTCAAAATTAATTCCTAATATTTTGTATTTATTAAGGGAACCCAGATTCAGGGTGTAATGTTAATAAAAATACAGAGAAGAATGTGAAGTGTTTATTAGAAGTGAGTACAGCAACTAGGACAATAAATAAGCCTTATGGGGTGCTTGTATATTCTATTCTGGTAAATGAAGACGTATAAAAATATATTGTACTACCGACTCTTACGTGACCAGAAATTGACGGTACATGCTCTTCTTATACTTCTGAGACAAAATTTAACTACCTTAAACCACGAAATTACATACCCAAATTAATATGCATAATAATAGGGCATATTGGAGCCGCGACGGCTCAATGGTAAAACTTTCACTTCTAGTGCATGGGGTTCTTGGTTTTACTCCAGCTCGCACCAAGTGAGCTTTGTGGTGGACAAACACCATGAACACGGGTTTTCTCTTGGTTCTCCCGTTTCCTCACACTTTCTTCACTTCATCATTGCATTTATTTCTCATCATCACTGACTCCTTTAGCCTACCCAGCATAAGTGTGCGACGTAAAACACAAAGATTTGATTTCATAATAGGACATATTATAAATGATTCATACATATTGATGATTATGAGTTTGCTGTAAGCTAACGATCCCCTTCGTCCACCTTCGGTATTTTTATATCTTAAAATTCTTGATGTGTTTGATTCAAAACTATATGATCTATGTCATGAATGCAACATAAATTTGATTGCAACGATAACTCAAACCGATACTGGAGGGAACTATTTAATTTAATTGAGAAAGAAAATATTATAATTTTTTTTTCAAATTTTTAATTCGATATTAAACATAAGGAAATTTGTTTAATTTTAACAAAAATATTAAAAGGAGAGGAAATTTGGCATTATATACAAAGTAACTTTTCTAACTGATGTTAAATAAAAGCTAAGAATTCCTACTTTCTGACTGAAAAAAGTTCTTTCGTTTCGCCTTCTTTGTGGTGTTAGATTTGTTGTCTATCTAAGATTGACGAGTTCCTGTAAGAGCCTTCCACTTACGATTTAATGTCATGATGGAGAAAACTTTTCCGCTTGCGTGATCACCATTATATGCTATCGTAGTCTTTTACAAAGTTTTCTTTGGATGTTCTTGGGAAAAGCTACAAACCTCAGACTAAGTCACATAAAGAACAGGACATTTCACAAATCCTTCAGAAAGAAAAAATTGAACGATTTACATACCTTTTCATGAATATAAGTAATTAACTTGCTACAGTGCAATGCACTTATTTAGGTATAAAATGAATGTGATTTATTGTTTGTGCTACGTAATTTTTGAAATTATTATCTATTAAGGATATATGGTCTGATTAGTTTAATTACTAATGGATATGAACTGCAGTATTAATGTAGATGTTTCCGAAATGGCCACAAAAGTGTCATAATAAAAAGTACCATACAGGAGGCGATTATAGCAGCATTTACCGACAAAGGCTTAAATCGATGTTTCTTAATATTTAGTTGTGAGCAAAACTAACTCTGTGTCTTATCATTTTCGACCAGACAATAATCATCATTCATTATTTAATGATAATCAAGATGAATAACTGAAAAGCAGTAAACGTAAACTGTTTCTAATTAAAATTAGGATTAGAAAATATATTTCAATAACTCATATCATAATAAAATATATCATTTTACATATTAGTGAATTTCATTTTTTTTGCAAGAAACTAATACAATTTAGTTTTTTATTATCAGTGAATGTTCATGTATTCAAAAAATATTATAAACAGTCTTTATGCCTAAGATGGACAAACTCTGAGTGTATTTCTTATAAAACGAACGAAAGAATATTTTCACTAGTTCAAAGAAAACTACTATATATTTACTTAATCTTTCCGAATCAAGAAAAACATTATACTGGCATTCTATTTAAGACTAAGCAATTACGGAAAAATAATAAGTATTGGCTCTTTTAATCACTGCTGAATATTAGGAAAAATATTACAATATAATCTCGAATTCCATCGATTAATATGAAAACCTTAGTTTGTCTTATTACTGTACTTATATTAATTTATATAGTTTTAGGAAACATTCGTATAATTGTTTTCCAGAACAACTACAACTTCTGATTTCCTGTCATCAGAAAGTCATAAGTATTATACAACTTAACACAAACAAGACGCATATGTGTTTTCACCATTATATAAGTTTCTATGAAAATGAAAATTTTTTTTCGTCGGTCATACTTGATTTGTTGCAATAGAGTTTAATACTGATTTCAACATCGAGGCTACATGCATAGTGAACGTACACCTTAACATGTGTCCGAATCACAAACTTCCACCGAACTAAGTCTGAATCTCCCTTATTGAAGTTTCATTCGCTAATCATATTATTATAACAGAGGTCTTGTTCAATAATGAATCTGAATATGCTTATACTAGCCAGTACGGATCTTCATACAACTTATAGCGAACCCAGCTTTCTCTAAATGTGTCGCTCATAGAATTTGGAAATCATTTAATTTGGGCACTGTGAATGTGGGCACATATACTTTAACCTAAATAGAAAAATCTTTGTTTTACGTCCCGCGGTTACGACGGCTACGCTAAAGGAAACAGTGATGATGAGAAATGAATGAAATGGTGGAATGTATAAAGCGACATGAAACGAGAGAACCCCGAGAAAACCCCCAAACACAGTGTTTGTCCACCACAAAGCCCACTTGCGCGAGTTGGGATGGAACCAGGATCCTACTCACTAGAAGTGAACGCACTAACACTGAACCACCGTAGACCCTTAAACTAAATAGAATATTTATTAGTGGCACTGGCATGACATACAGAGAACAATACGGAAAAGTTCAAACAGTTTCTTAACGTTTAGCATTGTATTGAAGGCACTTTCTAGCTATTATTAAAACCCAAGTATTAAGAAGTATTCGTGTGACTAGTTGCACATTTTACAGTAAAGGAAAACATACTTTTTATAGGGTGTTCTCTCTTACGAAACGACTTCATGGAAAGTCAGCCATTGAACCTTAAAACGATGTTACCTGGCTTCCGATAGCAATTTGGACTTCTCACGCAGATCTTTCCCTGCTCCCGTTATCCCGTTTTCACGAGCTGCTGCCTCTATTCTTTCGCTACCAACTCCTCTTCCTACTCTAATTTTAGCTTTTGCCAACTATCTCGTTCTTTTTTCATCTTTAAGCCATTTCTATCTTTCTTCTGAAAGGGTCAGAAAATCGATGCAAATTGTATTTTTTCTGTCTAGAGCAGGACCTGTAACTCTTGAGAAGTTTACGTTTTAACGGGGCATTTACCTTCTTTTTCCTATCTTCCTATCAGCTCGAAGAATATAATACAAACACACAGGGAAGAGATACCGTTCGAAGCATCCCATGTTGTTTGAAATGATATTCTCAAAATAAAGTTTTACGACGGCGACCCCTTCAAAGTTCTTAGTCTACATCGTTTTGCCAATATTGCATATAACGCTTTCCGTAGCTGAATTTGAGTAGAATACAGTATTAGAATAACTTCATATGTATTACGATCTTCTACCAAGCGTAAAGAAGATCTTTGTTTTCAGAGACAAAATTGTATACTCGCTGAATATTTCATATGATCATGTTATCTGCAGAAATGTTTTAACTCAAGCATATTGATACATTATAATAAAGTCTTGAGGACGTTATACTACTTTTATCATTAACTGACAAAGTTCAATTGACAATATTACCATTATGTTTGTGCTACAATGATTGAAATGGCTTCATGAAATGGACGATATATTGAGTAATGATAAATGATATATTGGATAAGATAAATAATGTATATGAAAAGTGCTTACTAGAAAACAAGTATCCGTGTATATACATTTTATATTTGGAATGAAAAATCAGTCCTTCTGAAACCAAAGCAAATATCTTGAAGGTTAACATTTTCTCATATTGTACAGTATGTCAGTATAATGGGGATGATAATACTAGACAAACGGTTTGAGTGTTGTATGGTTTCAAAGATCACTTTTATGTGTTTTGTGTAAAGTTAGTGACAGTTGAGATATTAAATTTTATTAAGTGCCTCAGTTGTTGGCCGAAATAAAAAGGAATAAAATATTTGCTAAGCCAAGATGATTTCATTGGAGTGATGCACAAAACCTCCTGAAATCATGGCCATTGGCGTAATACAGGATTATTTAGTGATTAAGATTATAAATGTAAATCACTAGAAGCTTAGTTAAACAGTACTTTTATAGTTCCAAATAATCATATACGGAAGTGTGAAGAATGGTCTTTCATGAAATTATGTCCGTTTGTATATTAACAGATAACAAAGTAAGAACCTAAAAAAAGATAGCGAGGATTATTTAAATGTATAGATTCAGTGTTCTATTTCGTCTTGTAAGTCTTAATTTAAAACAGAAGACAGAGAAATCAAACATTTTCGGTTTCAATGTTAATCACCATAGAGCCAAAAATGGAGCATATATATACGACAAGAGTTTTTTTTTATTGCAAATTACATTTTCAGAACGTGTGGACTTCTAAAAATATTTTTTTGTAACTTTCATGTTTATTTGACGATGGATGCCTTCAGAAAAATAGCTATGTGTAAGTAGATATATTCATTTTCCAGGTTTTTTTTTTTTTTACATATACGGATATTCTTTCTACCTAGTTATTTGTACTCTGTTATTTGGCGTCCTAATTATAGCAATAATTTTGTTGTAGATGCAGAGAACGTTGCAGATCAAGATAGCATACAGAAATATGATTTTTGCATAGAGTTGATAATATTTGGAGGAACAGAAAACATTACGTTTATGTTTGAGGTAGATATTAGTGAGAATTCTGGAATTATATTTTAAGCTCAGGGCTTATTCAAATAGTCATAATAATAATAATAATAATAATAATAATAATAATAATAATAATAATAATAATAATAATAATAATAATAATAATAATAATAATAATAATGCTGTAGTAATTGGGAAAACTATAAAACGCGACAAGTCAAATTCCTTGGGAGTACTGACCTACCTATTGTATACTGTAGGTACGAATGTCACAAAGCCTCTATTATTTACTGTCCTTGCACATCTAAAACTTCTATCCAAATGTTTAAAGGGTACACTTCTGTTCACAAAAACCTAAACTGCCTTAAATTAGAAAAAATGAACATCGATTAGTGCTTGGTAAAACGGAATCGATACTGAATCGCAAGTACACCCGCCCGCTTGTTTGATCGATATTGCACTTTTACCTGTATGAAACAGGTTGACCTACATTGTTTACCTACGCTGCAAAGTTTTCAGTTCATCTAGCCATTTTGAAGTCAAGAACACACTAACTAACTCTATAGCTTGTGGAACCTGGAGGTTCAATCCCGCGTTCATAAAAGCTCTCGACTAACATCTACCCTTAGCCAATTGGATCTAGTTCCAGTATTTCTATTTCTCCGAGATCCACCTTAATAATATTTTCCCATCTGCGCCTAGGTCTTCCTAATGGTCATTTTCCGGTTGGTCTTCCAGTTAAGACTTTAAAAGTGTTCCTACTTTCTTCCATCCTGGCTACATGACTGCCCACTTGAGGTTATTCGACTTGATGACCGTAATAAACTGTATGAATTATATTATGTAGTTCCTCGATATGAAGTTTCCGACACTATTCATTCCCGTTTCTCTTGGGTTCAAATATTCGTCTCAGGGTTTTGTTCTCAAATACTTTAAGTCTATGTTCTTCCTTCCGAGTCAGCGACCATGTTTCGCAACCAGACAGAACAAGGATGATTATATATATATATATATATATATATATATAGATAGATAGATAGATAGATAGATAGATAGATAGATATAGATATAGATAGATAGATAGATAGATAGATAGATAGATAGATAGATAGATAGATAGATAGATAGATAGATAGATAGATAGATAGATAGATAGATATAGATAGATAGATATAGATATAGATATGTATGTTAGAAGCTTCAATTCCTTGACAGAATTCGCGATGACAAAAGATTTTCACAAACAAGACAAGAACACACTTGTTTTAATAAAGAATTTTTATGGGTTCGAATATTCTTTTGTACCTTACTTTACCTAGGTACATTGTATATAAACATACAAGGAGATGAATCAGAGGTAGGCTAGCTCTGTCTAAAAGACAATAATACACATATTCAAAGCGCGCCATACTAATTGATGATAACGGGAGTGTATCGAAAACACCTTACTTTCTTGAGATTAAACCAACAAACAGAGACACAACTTAATATTCCCAACACTAACTTCAGATGATATTAAGATGCTGTTCCTTTTGAAATTTGATTACAGAAGACAACCACGGCGATCTGGCAATATCCTGTAACTTCAGGTTAGCAAACCTTACATCCATCTTGAAAAGATACTACCAACAAATGTTTTAAATATGAAGGTTTTTGTGTATTATTCCATAAAAAAAGTAAATATTTCAGGGAAATTTAGTAATATTATTTTTTTCTAATATATATATATATATATATATATATATATATATATATATATATATATACGATATTACATGTATATCTTTGTCGAGCCGCCATGAAGGGTGAGGTGCAACGTGCAACGGACAATTGCCCGGATGACCGGCTGGCCAGTCAACCTTCTACTGACAATTTGAAAATTGAGAACCTTAACTGAGGTTATGTGACAGACAGCCTTGTGCTTACAGGGTACACAACAGCACCTAGGAATTCCACATGAGTCGAGATTAGATAGAATTTACGTGGCGAGGAAAGAGATAATCTAATAGGAAAAGCTATATTTTCCGAAACGAAATATCAATGTTATATTATTTTCATGACATTTTTTCGAGAAGAGAGATCCTAAGCTTTTGTTTTGTGGGCAGGCCTGTTTGAACTTTATTCCACGCTTTATGTTTCATTTGCAATTAAATCCAGGATGACACACAAATGATACCCGCATTTTTTGACTTAGCTATAGTGCGTCCAGTAAGAGAACGTCTCTGACAGCTCGCAGTGACATTGCCACTACTCGCGTGTCAAGGTTTTTTTCGGTGCAACTGTAGTGGCAATTTAATTAATGGTATAAGACAGAGTGATCGTGGTTGGTAACACTGGTATCAAAGTAGAGGCTGCAATGTCCCACCGCATGTGGTAAGAAACGTCAGAGACCATCTCTTGTTGGCCGTGCTATAGGAAGGTACACTACTACTGTGGAACGCTATCTGTTTTTTAAAAAAATACATTTGAGAAAGAGTAAGATATTCACTTTTGATTTTCAATTACATCGTTTCTATTCTTTTCCTAAGTACAAACAATTCAAAAGTATGATAGATATTTGTTTGAAAACATATTTTGTCATTAATTTAGAAGCAAAACTAGTTTCAAGTAATTTATTATAATTAATTGTTACAATCTGTGCCCAGATTACATTCTATTGGCTCTACGGTTATAATAGGTTTCGGTTGTAACGAGTATACTGGTTATAGCGAAGAAACGGATCATACATGCCAAACGAGCCGAACAGAACGATCGGTCCTACCGTAAGCTCGCATTCCATAGGGTAAAATCGAGTGCGTGGGGTAAAGAGCGGGAGGGTAGTTGCCCATTTACCCGAAAATTCCGTGCACTACTCTAGATCCCCACGGATTCGCTTCAGGCTTATATAATTTTCCTTGCATTTTTGTGACAGTCAGGGGTGGAAATTGAATGATAAAATTTCAGAATGCATGTGAAAATTTCGCTGTAGATAAACTAAAAATTGCCACAATGCAGGAAATTATAGTAGTCTTAAACCGCAAATTTGATACGTTATTTATATATATCTTTTTAATTACAACGCTTTAAAATGTAATGACAGTTGAGAAATAATTACAGATAGACTAACTATAAATTCTTACTGTGTTTATATTCGTGAAAAAAATGCAGTACTGAACTGTCTATAATACGATATTTTTGCCTTCTCAATTGCCTTTGCTGTCTAATTATTTTCCTCTTTCTTACTATTGAATATTTCTTGTTGAAGTTTCATAGGTTGTTTTATTCACGGTATTCTTCTCCGAGTAATGTAAAGATTAAGAATCAGTAACATTAGAGAAAGAAAAGAAAAGCGAGCTATAGCACCCAGGTGACAACGTTTGCCCGCAAGAAATCTTGTATTGTAATCCAGGTCTAGTAATATCGTAGAAAATTTGCTGACTCCTGAATTCTTTGGACAATCCGCTTGCATCCCCTTCCAATAAATTAAACCGGCTTCCTCATTTTAAGAATCTTTCAGTGATTCCTTTATTACTTTCTTCCGAATTTAAAATATTTCTCACTGAATATTTTACAGATTAAGAAATAGTTATTTTAATACAATGAAGGAGTATATACAACTTATTCACTATTTTTGAATACGTAGTTCTTCTAGAATTGATCTTAAAAAGGATACAAAATGCTGTACACTGAAATGTGAAACATGTTAATACTCGTACGATTGGAACCCAGTAAATATCGGCACATATGAATGCTTAGACCTCAGTGGATATGAACTGAAATTGCGTGTACCTTTTTCTGGGTAACGCAATCCTGGGTTACTGCATCTTATTTCTGCCATCTGTCTAGGTTCTTTATTCGACATCGTAGAATTCTATTTGTCCGTTCCTCCACAATTATAAAAGTGTTCCAAACCTTCTTTATTGATGATATGACTAATAATGCTTAAAACTCATGAAAGGAACTCCATGATTTTTTATAGCCCTATACTATCCATGAAATTTATATTTTTACAATGGACCTAGAACAGTAATTCTCTACATTTAGAATGCTACGACTTTGTTTTTGCTGGTTCCATATAATCCGTTGCTTGTTACAAATTAAATCAATAATAATAAAATGTGTTGAAAACCAACTTGACAGTGACCCACCGTAAAACTGTTTCCAACTACTGGCGGGCCGCGACCCATCAGTTGGAAATATTTGATCTAAGGAAACGTAACGTGTCTGGATGAAGATAGCTACGGATTCCACATTTTGAGCATCAGTATACTTCATACATTGATTTATCACACATAGTATTTACTCAATTGATACTTCTATCGACATATTAGTTTTTCTTCCAAACTGGACAGCCAATGGCTCAGTAATGAAGTGCTCACTTCTGACGCAAGGATCTGGTTCAATCCCAAACCATGGACGTCTGTGCTGGACAATATCGTGTCTGAATTTTCTCGTAGTTTTCCAGTTGTCTCTTACATTTTTTCATGAATTATTTTAAAATAAATTTATTTTATTAATCATCCATCTTTCTTCGACTAAACGCTATAAGCGTGAGATGCTAATGATATCGTTTCATTTGAATTCTTTCAAGAGCATATTCTACACTGAGATAAAAATCAATCAATCAAACGCGTGCATTTCTCCTTCTTTCAAATTCTATCAGTCTTCTTCTAATTTGAACGACGTGCTAAGACTTTTACTCCTTAACATATTTTGCTTGATTGTTGTTTTATTTTCTCATTCATCATTCATAAAAAAACGTACCAAGAATTTTCCATAATTACCTGACCAGCGAACGAGCGCCGGTGGCCGGTTTTGGAACAAAAATACAGTGTTTCTAACTGGATTACTTGTAATTAATCCATCACAGTTATTTTTTGATCTGTTCGTAATAAACTACTTCACGCGTATGTTCAAGTTAAAACAAACACAGTTTAAAAAGTTATAGAAGTTATTTCCAGAACACTTTGAGGAACTGTAAAAAAAGTGCATACACCCTCCACATTAATTTGGCAATAACTTGCGTATATACTAACAGTGTTGCACAAAGAAACACTAAGAAGTTCGCAGCATTCGAGTGTAAGAAATTCCTACTTCTCTTATTAACAAAACCTCGAACTTCATTATTGTGAATCAAAGTTATACTTTGGCAACTGCGATTTCATTGTTTAAAGCAAGTTCTATTGTGTAGTTTTGAGATAAGATGTCTTCGAAATTGCGAATTAGTTGGACCGGGTGACCGACCGATTGTCTAAGCAGTGTCCTGAGGAACAAAATTCTTTTGCATTGAAATAATTTTCGAATGTGCTGCAAAAGTCTGGTGAGAGAGAAACTGATAATCTTTTACCGCCACACTCCTAACCGCCTCCGATGGAGACTTGGATCCACCTCTGATTGAGATGGTAGATAAAGATAACTCTCTCTGATGCCTAACCTGTTATTATTTTGCATGGTTTGGTAATTTTAAAAAATCCAGTATTTCTGATATATTTTAATATCTGTATTTAAAGAAATATACCCAGTGTTTCATTGGAGGCGAAAGGGGAACGACTAAAGTTTAAAGTTTAAAGTGGGGTACCTGACAATTGAAGGTTCCTTGTCCTTCCAAGGAATTGAACTCCAGTGAAATTCAGAATAAAATGAATTACGTATTAAAAAAGGAAATACAACATATTTTTCAGGGTAACTCTTACAGACATTATATTATTATAAAATTAATACTACTTCTGAAACTGATTAGAGTGAATAGATATGTATTTGAGTAACAAAACCACTTGCATAAGTTTTTCAAAGTATCAAGTTTGAAAAACGAAGTTTGTCTTCCAATGTTTTCTCTTTGCTCAAGATACCGGTTATTGGCAGGAAATCACGCGACCGCTTCTTACATCAATTCATGTGGAAGATGATGAGTGGCAATGTTATTTACCTAAGTTCAGTATTAGCGAAGCAAAGAAAAAAGACACCCAACCTCTTGCAACCATACGTAGCACATTTTAATACTTAGACCCGAAATAAAAGTACAGCTGTTTAAAGATGATTGCCTTTGTCTTTGAATTTCATATGTGGGCAACAATATAGGAATTTTCAGATAGAAGTAGGGGAGGGGCAAATTTTGTTGAACAAGACCGTACATCTGATATGTTTGAACTGTATGCAACTTGTGGTTACGGGTTAAACTTAATCCTCTGAAGTCAATCGACAAATGATTATGTATTACAGACACAAAGATAACACTAGGCTCCCAAATTTTAAAATTATATTGTGTATGAAAATAAACAGTAGAATTAATTCTTTGTCATCTGAGACCTAGAATCTGAAATAATTTCAGAGGGAGTTCAAGGGGAATTTCTGTACTCATAAATAAAAGTTGTGAGTTTATTATGTGTTGAAGCAATGATAATTACGCTTACATTACCCATACGCTAATGTTTCATCAATATTTTTATTCCACATTTACCAAAATGCTGGATTTCAATAATAATCTTAAAAGAAAAATGCACTGTAATCAGATTTTACAAGTCAATCCCGAATGGCAAGCTATCCAATCCCAAAGCCCTTTAAAAAATGAAGGAAAAATTTCTTCTTCACCTCCTTTTCCCCCAAAGGGTTCACATTCATCGAAAAAATGAAATGAAATTTCTGTAGTTTAACGTCCCATAATTATGCTCTTTATGCTACAGGAGATAGACGATTAATGAAAATATTGTAAAATTAATTTTTGAGCTCTCAGTGGGATTTCAACCCAGAACCACGTACAACAAAGGCATGTGCACCAGCCAATAGACCAACGGAGAGAACTTCCATAGTTCTCGAGTGGAAACGTTTTGGAATTCTTCCTTGGCTAAAACTCGAGGAAGTAATTTATTTGTCATCCGATAATCATACATGTAAAGCAAACACAAGGCGAGCCTTAACTTGATTTAAACTTACAGTTACAAGGTATTGCGCAAGTCTCTAAGTTATCAACCCTTAATTAATCTTTTAGTCATTGGCATCGTTATTCCTGTGTTTTACAGATTGCTCGTGTCTTATATTGGAATCAAATAAAACGTAATCAATTTTATACGATCTACTTAATACAGGGTAGAAACTCACTTTCATGCTATGTCGCTCTTTAATTGTTAATTTTCATGCATATGTCATAATGCACAATGCATCTACATTACTGCAGGAATAACCATTCCTGCATTCAATAACAACTATATAATTTATGGTGTTCTTTATCAAACGGAATAGATTAGGGTACTTATAACATGTAAATTACAACTTTTAGAAATCGTAGGATACACTGCGGAGTGACACTTTCCGTTCCCATGTCCCACCGCGCTTGTCCAGAAACTGATGTAAACACAACAGCAGCGCCCTCCGCGAAAAAACGAACTAATATTCTGGTCAGGTAATATATGTGGGAGAGCAGTCCTTATGTCAGCCTAGCATTTTTATACTCAAGTTGTTTTATACTTTTTCTCTTAATTTAATATCAAAAATTATCTCCCAAACTTGTCATTGTTGTTTAGAATCATCCTGTATATCGTTACTTTCTCAATTAGAACAATACTGAAAGAGCTGAGTTTAATAAATATCATCGCGGAGAACATTTTCATATTTTGGGGGATACAATCTTATTCCTAAAATGAAAAGGAAACATCTGATTAGCCATAAAATAATAGCAAAAAAATACCTGATTATCCTCCCATTACTTAGCCAACGATTGAATACTGTGTCGAAAGAAGTTTGAACTCTGCAAATGGGATGAAGTCTTCACACGCATTTACATCACCCGAGAATCAGAAAATATCCCCTCCCCCCAAGAAGTAATCGATGCAAGAAGAAGTTGTAATTAGAAGGTTAGAGACCAGCGTAATAAGGTAGATGAGGAAGAGTGTGGGAAGGGACTATAATCTGGATGTTGATCATGATCTAACCACTCCTAACAATCTACGGTAGTATTATAGGGGACATACATTTAATCAGAAACAACACCCCCAATGCGAGAAATATTTAAAATTATTTCTTACTTTAAAAACCTCCACCCTCCAGATGGCAATTCTTATTTTTCGGTATCAAATAATGTTGCATCCATGAGTACAAATTTTTCACTTCACCTGTTGCACGGAGCTGACAAACTATAGTAATATGGTGTGCGCCGAACTCGTTTGCAATGGCACGAACACTTTAATCACGGTCTGCTTCCATTGTGTCCCTGAGGGCATTCTCAAACGTAAATAATGCATCGGTATTTGGCAATGTTGTATCGCCAGAACAGTTTGCAACGGCAAATTATACGTTCAGTTTCTAGTGCTGGTCCAAGTACACTCTTAATCCTTTTAATATTTATGACGTAACAGCGACAGGAGTAATACAGTCGATTTTTGCTTTTTGCTGTACCTGATGTCTGAATACGCAAAGGAACATCACTTGCAATTGTGTGTTGTCCATGCTGCGCTTTCAATATTTTCAGAAGAAATTTAATCACCATTTTAAAGAATTTCATTGTTTCCCCTCCTGGATTCTGTATGGGTACAGTTATAAGTTAGGGTTACAACAAAATTTAAAGACACTTTTTATGAATCAGAAAACTACTTCGTTTTATCTCTCTCCATATAAATCATAACCCTCTCTATATAAATTTCTTAAAATGAGTATAAATGATAATTGTGACTGCTGTTGTTTTAACAAATACATCTCAATGAGATCTGGATATATGTAATAATAATACTAACTTCGAAAGAGAAATCTGAAGTTAGTAATTTCATTTATATTTAAAGATGAAAACAAAATGGAAGAAAAACATGTTAACAGTTTTGTTTCCGAATATGCCGTCTCATAAATAGCAAGAACTTGATTTATGAAAGGTATTCATCTGTCCTTTTGTATTCTGATTGACAATATGACATTCACAACAAATAGTTAATTCTAATGGAAGTATTTGCTTTCCCTCCGGGCTGGTAGATAATTGGTGCTTCTCCTTTATGTTCTATTGACGAGATGACAATCATTTGTTCGTCCGCTCTGAAAAGAATCATTAAATATTAATAAATAATGCGTATTTTGTATTTTATTCTTTTGCTTAGTTGAATCACATTGGAAACAGTAATATTCTAGATCAACTCTGAACATTTATTCACGTCATTGGTATTTTCAATCTGTTCTTTCTTTCAGATAAGTAGTTCTTTCTTTCTTTCTTTCACACTTACGTTAACAATGGAAAGAAACATTTTGTGGTACATGCGAAATCATGAAATCAATTTCAGTACAGCTGAAATCAGTCTTGAATGACACAAAAAGTTCCAAAAATGTCAACTTTTGACAATAACTATTTATCAAGAAATTGAGTTTGCTTAACACACATCTTAAAATATTACTATTGACTTTCTTTGTACTATTTGTGCAGTTTCAAAACTATCCGAGTACCCTCGTAGATCAGGGTACTAAACTCCCTATCCAACATTGAGGTGTTCAATAGATTTAGTTTGAAACCTATAGGGATTACACTTCTCCAATACCATCTTCGCCCAACAAAGAATTGGAAGTAAGTATGCTATGTACTAATATATTTTGTATATGTCATTATATTGTAGTATAATATTTCACAAGTATATTTTTTCTCTCATTAACTAGGAACCATATTACATAAATACAATTTGATATCTAAGTCTACATGTTTCTGCACTAAATTAGATAGAAGCCAGACTCATATTTACAGTCGCACACACACATTATATAATATATACAAAATAAGGAATGTAAGAATGTAAGAAGACAAAATTGTGGATGATTCCACAACAGTAGTAATCCAAATGAGACAAAGGGATAATGTTTCAATATTACCTTAAGATCGAATACTAAGTCATCATATGACGGATTTGGAACAAATAGAAACAAAGTTACAAGGAACTGAAAATTTGTCTCATTGCAAAGAACTTTGCTTCAGAACAATGTTATGATAAGTATCAATTCGACTTACGTACGTTATGATCATACACAAAGATCATAATGTCGTTTACAGGAATTTGTTATCTCAAACCATTCGGAAGATATGAAAAAATAGTAAAATTTTATATATTCCTTAAAATGGAGTATTTGTGGAAACTTCGTAAAACTTGTTTTACTTACTTTTCATCTACAAGGTTACAACCACATTCTTGGCAGTTGTAATTACAATAAGTTCTTCGAATTACATAATTATAAGAGGTATTGAAAACTAAGAACTTTTGCAATCTATTGAAATCTATCCATGCAAATGGATGAAGTACTTATTTAGTTTTTTTTTAAATCAATCCCATATGACTATTTATTCGTATTCAAAATTTGTTATATAATGATCATAGCATGCGACATTGTACTCGGGATATGTAGGCTACTGTCCGTCTAACTGATTTACTTTATTACTGCTGTGACGGCCATCCAAATATGGATATTTGTGATATTGTATAATCTTCAATTTGCAACACTGTATGAAACGTGCCGAATTTCTGTTTCCCCTTTACATGTAAATTTGAAGTAAGTAATAGCATGACATAGTATCATTTAAAAAAACTTTATATTGAGTTGGGAACACTGTTACCCTTGTGTAATCGGGCAGTATCCAAATATGTTTCCTTTGCCTATGTTTCAGTAGTACAAAATTTCATCATTTTCTGATCACTGGTTTAAAAGCTAGAAATGCATACGAAGATAAATAGTCCATCTTGTATATGTGTGTAAGAGCATGTACACCATATATATACATGTTTCAAGCTACAGTAACTTTAAATAATAATTCAAAAATTTCTCGATGAGTTATACAATATTAAAGGTAATAGAAGTTTCAAAAATTTTATGAAAAGCATCGAAGACTGAAAAGTTTTCTTGAGTTAAAATTGGGCAATTGGATTCAAACAAAGCACTGGAGATCTATCCTGAGACCCAGGGCTAATGTTTTGTAGGTACTACGAAAGTGGATCTTATAATACGTTACAATCAATCACGTACAATGCCTTTAGTCTGAGAAGATTTCTTCATTTTACCTCCCATAAATATTTTTTCAAGGGAATTTTATACTAACAGCTTCTTCTGCTTATTATATTTTACATTTTATTACAAGATGTTTCTATATTTAGTAAGCGGGATGTGATGAAAATATGTATACTCAAAATATGTTTACATTAATTAGTAAACGCTGTTTGTCTTTCACGATCTTATATTTCGGCGTATAACACTTTCTAATGTGGTTTTGAAAACATTAATCTCCTTATTCGTACAAACTTTCCTGTAAATGCTCGAGCTTGTTCTTATCTTGTCAACATTATATCACAACCAATCAAAATTTTGTGAGAATTTTCATTGCATAACCGGCTGGCACTCGAATATTATGCCTTAAATGAAATTTTATTAAATTTTCAACAAGATAAACTAAAACAAAAAATGTGAAAATATTTTATTGTCATCGGGTTTGCGTATCTGCCAAATATTCAGGACTCTAACTAAAGGAGTGCGTGAAATGCAAACTACAATATTCGACTTTAAAAAATAGACAAATACTATACTAAAAGCATTCAAAATTATACTTTTAGAATTGACATTTCTGTACATTTGTTGTACACCTACGGCACTAATAATAGACTTACCTCCCTAATAAGCACCATGATGAGATACCAAAATTGTACTTTTGTAGTCACAAAAACTTAAATTGCCTTCGAGAGGCTAACTTCGAAAACTTTACCCCAAATCCTTTTAATTCCTTTGGGTCTGAATCATTTTCCTTACATTCTTGCCACAATCAAAGGTTCAAATTAAATAATAATATTGCATGCATTTTACATATGAATATTTCGTTGTAGATAACCAAATTAGCTCTAGTCGAGGAAATTATGGCGATTTTAAGTACCACATTTGTCATGTTAGTTATATTGTTAATCCAGAAAGTAGAGAAGTTAAAGTGATGAAAATAGGGAAATATCAGAATCCAATAAGTAATCATTTTCTTCACACTTCATTAATTGTTTCACTGCCAATTCGAGTGTCTCCAAAACATATCTTTGAGGAATAATTTATGAAGAACCCATAGACATCAGCAGGATAAGAGCACGAATATTTGAAAAGATTCTGTTGCTTTCTTGTATAACATAACATTCGTCCGACCTGTCTTTTGTTGAAAATTGACAGGAAACTAGTCGTTGTTTCAAAAAAAGATTGAACAGTTCAAGAAACAAACTGAACTCACATTTTCTTCTAACATCAGCATTACAAACTAGCAGAAAATAAACTAAAACTTGAGTAACTTTTGCTGCGTATGAGGCGAGTTACTTTTCTTTCTTACCTTTTCTTCAAGCTGAGCTCTTAAAATGAAGTTTGTTTTTCAGGAGAACAGCTAAGACTTTTTTTTTTATTTTTTGTGTAAAACCCATTAGCAAATAGCTCTATAATTATTATTTAGAGGAGACCCTAACACATACACGATGAGAATAATCTTCAAAATTATGAATAATTATACAAAATGTAATGACTTGTTTGACACTTTTGTCTCTGGAGAAACACCATAAGTGTGGGTGTTACCGGAGTTCATCATTCTATTTCTTCATTTTCTTAATTCTACCATTATCATCCATCTTAGTAGCACAGTCTCCCTTAGCCTCGGTGCAAAATCATGGAATGTTAAACTAACAAAAATATTTCTGTATTTGTCAGCGAGATCCAAGGAATACTATTGTAATCTAAATATCATGGCATTTCTAAATTTTCACAAGAAGAGAAATTTGAAAATTTAAAATGATAAAATGCTGCTGATGTTTCATTATTTTAAATAACACTTACATATTTTAATTAATTATATGTAACGACTAAAAGAATGCTAACCTTCTTATAACAGCATTCCTCATTAGAACTTCAGTAGCTTACATTTATGTATGATCCCATTCTCCCCAATGAGAAAAAATAAGACATTTTTTTGCACCTTTGCTCTTCTGAGGTAGTTCAATATTGAACTAAAATTCAGAATTTCATCCATGTTTAACTTCAAAACTACTTTCATTTTTTCAATTGTATCACACTGATGTATTGTTTTTCTTCATATTCTGCAAGTTAACGCATTGCATATTTTTCTATGAATTCAAACTACAATATCCCACTCTAACATTATTTAAACTTAAAATTTTAACTTTCTTTTATGATCTTTTCTTTAAATTTGTATGTCATAAAATAATCTGACACGACACCTGCACTATTGTAAGAATAGTATTAGAACATGGACTTAGATATACGAGAAGTTGTCAATAAGTTTTTGTCCTCACTACGAGTGGGTTGAGGGAAAATGAAATGAAATCTTTAAGTTTTACGTCCCACGATTATGGCGGTTAGACTAAAGGAGACGGTGATTATGAGAAGTGAATGAATGGTGGAATGAAGAAAGTGGGAGGAAACGGGTAAACACCGAGAAAGCCCACGAGCATGGTGTGTGTCCACACCAAAGTCCACACGGCACAAGCTGGGATCTAACCAGGGACCCCAAGCACCGGAGGTGAACGCTCTACCACTGAACCTTTGCTGACTTTGAAGATTGAGCAGAAGATGACGAGGAACTATGTGAAGATGGTACACTGTCCTTATTTTGACGAAACATTGATGATTGGATAGCATTTACTTCTCTGTTTTTAGATTACTTATATAGCCCAAGTTGTTGTTGGGTACTCTCTACTGCTAGTGCTACCTCTGTTACTTTGTTGAATGTAAGATCTCGCGTACTGAGTAATTTTCTACGAATTGCTACATAAGCAATCTCCAAAACAAATTGATCCCTCAAATATTCTTCCAAGTAGCAGGTATATTCACAAAAGACTGACTTTTTTTTTTTTCAAATTCAACACAAAAACAGAAATTGACTGGTAAGGCTTCTGTCGCATTCTATGATACTGGTATTCCTCAGAAATCATATTCCCTTTTGAAGCATAATAATTTTTCATCACAATCTTAATGTTTTCATAAGCTTTTACTGAAGAAGAATCAAGCGAGCAGATGTTGCATAGCTGATCATAAGCTTCCGTTCCCATCACTGTAAAAACATTGTAATCTTTCGTTCTTCTGGCATTTGGGCTGCTACACACATATACCCAAGCTGTTCCAAATAAGATTGTAGGCGGTCAGTTTCCACATTAAAGATCGGAAAGCTTGGAATGCTAGATATAATTGAACAGAGCGTAAGCTTCAATGAACAACTGCGCCAATATAGCTTTATAATCTTAAAAGAAATATACGGGTTAAGTTCTAAAGTTGGTCGTCCGTTTCTAGCAAAATTTTGAAAATTTACCGGGAAGAAATGAATAATTTGCGTTTTTGTGTGCTTGATAATGTATAAGGAGAGGAACAGTTGTGTTTATTTTCTTATTTAAACGATTCAAAACATAAAACTATTTGGCAAGCGGAGGGAACTACTTGGCGCATTGTTGCTTCATGGTACGATTATGGGAATGAAATAAGCATTTGTTTTGTAAACATGGCTGGTGATAATCGGGAAAATCTATTAAAATCAATTAAAAGTCATGGCTTAATAAATTGCAGAAAGTTCGGTAAGCAAATAACTGGGAAGAAGCGTAGGGAAAGTTATACCTTTCAATGTAACGGAAGTAACATAACCAACATGGCGGCAAGGTTGTAGAACACTAGTCCTCCTTCCCATTTAGCTGTAATAAAGATAGAAAACAACGTGCCCTGCGGGGTTCCAACCCTCCTTCACTCGTTAACGCTCGCTAGTTAATACTATGTAAATTAAGTATTAAACTTTGGTACACAAAAGAATCAATTATTATGATTTTAGCCAGGAAAATAGGCTCACAACCCACTTCGGAATAAATGCCAAATATACACACCATCAATTGCGTCTACTGTGTTACTAATGACTTGTATAAATCAGTAACACCTACTGCAAATGATCTCTTTTATTTCTATACTTCGTATTGGTATATACCTTCCAAAGGAACTATCCAAGCATTATTTACTGGATAAACAATCGCTACTGTCTGTAACTAATATGCATCAAATAATCTCAAATCGTTTATACATTAATTACTTCTTCACAATCTAGCGATTCTCTTTCATCTGAACATTACACACGTTATTTTCCTAACAATAGCTAGATAATGGTATGTAAACAATTTTATGTAACTGCCTTCCCGTACTACATCCCAACATAAACGTGTGTATCTTTTCTTTTTAATTAAGAAATTATATAACAGATATCACAGTTCCAACTTAAGTGAATTCTTGCATTAAGCATTATCTGAATAAATAGTAGAAATTCTTAATATAGAAATTATAACCTTATACTTTTTAGATATTGAAATAAGTATTTTTCATTTAAAAATGTATTATGTCGATGTATTATGTTAATGTTTTATTTATAATGATTTTTACATCTCACGCTTAAACCAATCCTTACAATTTGCACTTTCTCAATAAAGAAAGAAAAGTTTAGTTGTTATAGAAACGACTCTAGTTTTCCCTCTTAGGAGTGAAATTTTCAAAACGTTGAAACATGTGACTCTTATTTTATGTAAAAGTTTATAATCAGAGCTTCTCATCTTCAACTTAAGCAAACCCCATAATCAGCACTTCGTATATAAAAAAAACGAATTCTCAACGTCATAGAAACTGAAATTGACCCTTTTCTCTCTTTAGAGCAGAACCTTCGAAAAGAGTCAAATACGTATTGCCTTATCTTTATTTAAGAGTTTATAAACCACATTTGACATCTTGAAGGCAAGCGAATCCCCATATTTATCACTTTGTAACTAAATGAACTGAAAATTCAACATGAAATAAATTACTCTTCTTTCCCAATTTAGAAGTGATATTATCAAAAGCGATGAAACACATAACATTTTCCCTTATTTTTGTTTAATTTAAGAGCATATTTACCGAAGTTTACGTATTTAACTTAAATAAATCCTCAGATTTGACATTTTGTGAATAAGTAAAGGAAATTTCAATATGACCGCAATTGGCCACTTTTTTTTCCCTGTAGAAGCGAAATTTTCATAAACGCGGGAACGAGTTCATGTGTGTGTGTATTTTATTATTATTATTATTATTATTATTATTATTATTATTATTATTATAATTATTATTATTATTAACAGTCTCTATATTAAATTTCAAATCCCCAAATGAAGTGAATCATCATATTCAGTACATTATGATTAAGCAAAGGAAATTTTACTATTTTCTAAGTGCTCCTCTTTCGCCTTTAGAACGGAATTTTAGAAACCACTGAAACACTTTTTTTTTCCTATTTTGAACGAGGGGTTCATATGCCAATTTCTATAATTCTAATGCCAGTGACTTGTGAAGTACACTACTCTGGGGGGAAATTTGAACCCCTTTGTAATAGATACTTCCTAAAACCATTCCTTATCCCATACTTACGTGACAAAATGAGTATTCTCTGCAAAATTCACATTAGTTTGTTGGCTGGAAACTCATATTCTAGTTCACCGAGGATATGTACACTAGCCACTTTATTATTTTTAATTCTAAGCAAAAACTGAAGCACAAAGTATACCTGCCTTTTTCTCTCAATTTATTTTGAAACGCTTTTCTTCATATTTTCTCTTAACACTTTATCTTTAATCACTTTTTTTCTAATTCTTTATGCTATGTAAATGACATGCATATCGTACAAACACCGAGGACGGTTAAAAAATGCACATGCTTTTTACTCAGGATATTTTTGAACCCAGGGTAAACTGTTCCTTTTAGCTGCAGTAGAACTTTCGGTGGCTAAATCAAGGAGAAAGGCTTTTAAACTTATCCTGCTTGTTGCTATACAAAGTTGAATAATGCCACTGAATTCTTATCTTTCTTCAATTCAAAGTATTTCGGTATATTAAATTTCCAATGATATTGTTTTCATCTGCAAATAATAATAATAATAATAATAATAATAATAATAATAATAATAATAATAATAATAATAAAGTTATTTTTTGTCCATGTGTGTAAGAGATCGCAATAACGAGAACATTTCATTAGCAAACGTAACTGTATTCTATAGAAGTTTTGTGCTGCTAAAATGTTCTTACATTCTATAAACAAGATCGACTATTTATCTTGATCATGTGCTATAACGGAGAAACGAAGCGAGAGAGAGAAAAAAGGAACTTTGCAGGAAACAACTAAAAGGAGAGGAACACTTTTGTATGTATTAAACAGAAACCCCAAACAAACAGTCTTGGAAATCCAATATAAAGTTGAGTTTTTTTTTTTTTTTTATGGAACTACGCCAGATTATTAAATATTTCAAATCAACATGTCAAACAAAAACCTCTAATACCAATTTTCTTATTCGAAGTTGCAAACTAAGGATGTTACTGTATCATTAACATCCAAAGTTTAGAAGTCTCAACCACATACACACCATAACGGAGATGAACCGGATAATGCACATCGAAAGCACCTTAGCGTTGGATACCACAGTCATGATATGACTTTCTTCGAATCAATAGGAACGAAGTTACCAGGGCTTGAAAATGTGTTTTTTTAACCAAAGGCTTTATTTTTAAAAAATGCATGTGTGGTTTGCAATGGATGTACACATTATTTTGCCATTTATAGCATTTTGATATCTCAAACCATTCTGGAGATACGTTAAACATTGTTGAAGTTCGCAACACTGTTGAAAATAGTATATTTACCATGATTGGTTAACATGACTGGTTTTCGTCCTCTTTTATAGCATTATAGCAATAGCTGTTAGTACTTGTAATTACAGGAATTTCTCGCAGTTACATGATTTAAGCAGTGTTCAACATGGTATGTAACGTTAAGGTATTTTCGATGTGCAATACTCTGCTTATCTCTGTTGTGTTGTACATGTGATAGAAATTCGCAAATTTTGGATATTTGTGATACTATAACATAAGTAGCTTGCAACACTAAATAATTAAATTGGTATTTTACATTTTTGTTTGACATTTTGATTTGAAATAGGTAATAATCTGACGTAGTGTCACTCAAAAAAGCAACTTTATATTGGGTTGGCAACACTGTTCGCTGGGTGTTTCTGTTTAATACATAGAAACATATCCTCCTCCTTGTAGTGGCTTCGGACCAACCTTTGCTTTAATCTCTCTTCTGTTTTCTCCGTTATAGCGGATGACATCAAAATAAAGTATTCATTCTGTATATAAAATCTAATGACTATTAATTTTCTTACATAATGAAATATTGAATAACTATTCGAAATAGTTAATGAGTAGTTTCTTTGATTAAAATCTTTCCATATTGCTTGTTGAGAAGAGTACGGGGGAATAACGATGAAAGTCCATTTTTAACGATTTTTATTTAATGGAGGTCAACGGTAGAGGTCAGCGTGAGCTTTCTGGGCATATATTCATTTCCCACAGAAACGCTTTACTCCCATGTAAAACGAGCTTTTAAAAACCTTGAAAGAGGAAAGAAAGATGAATGTCACAGCATACGCTGAATAAACGATGGAAGTCCAATTTCCTGCTGAACTAGTCTTTGTATTGCAACACTTTCGATCGAATGATAAGATTGTTTCGCAACGGTGTTAGCTGCCAGTAGAAACACGCCTTTACATAGAGCAGTCGTGTTGCTAAGAAGTGCGTTAATAGTAACACAGTTTTGGAGTTATCATGGATGTTAACTCGTGCCCAGGTGCAAAAGAACGAGGGAAGAAAAGAAGAGGACATGTACGTGTGTCGGAAGCTTCCAAAAAAATACGCCAACAAACGCATGAAACAGGTACAGACTGTAAGTGTAGAAGATTCAAGTGTTTTGAAAGTGTACACGGAAGTGACAGGGATAATATCATCAGTCATTTCAATTCTTTGCCTGATCGAGATGCTCAACGGCTCCATTTAAGCGGTTTAATCGAAGTTAATCTAGTGAATAAGAGGCGCTCGCGAAAAAATCAAAATGAGGCTCACGTGCGTGATAATGTGTACAAGTACAAAGTGAGGGTTAAAAGACATGATGTGGTAGAGGAAATACCGGTTTGCTACAAAACATTTTTGGCCATTCATGGCATATTAGCGAGAACTTTACAGACTATTCAAGAGCAGTTGAAAGAATGTGGTACGGTAGTCCCCGATAGACGAGGAAAGGACAAAAATCGACCACATTCTTTACGCGAGGAAACCTTACAAAAAATTCATGAACACATTCAAACTCTTCGAGGTCGGAAAGCACATTACTCATTGAAGAAATCATCTAAGATTTATCTGCCATCAGAACTCAATGGTAAGAAGCTGCATCACATGTTTTTAGCAATGTATCCTAACAACCATGTTTCATATGACAGTTACATGCGTGTTTTCAATACTGAGTACAACATTTCGTTTGGATATCCCCGTTCAGATACATGTTGTGCATGTGATGCAATGAATGCGCAAGAGAAACTATTGCAAGAAGAATTGGTATCCAAAGCGAACTCAGATGACGATGGCAGGAAGAAGAAAAAGGACCTGCATGATTTGCGTATTAAGAAAGAACTACATTTGTGGCGAGCAGAAACATTTTATTCCAGGAAGCGTCAGTGTCGACAACGCTGCGCACAAACCACAAAAGAAGAAGCCATTGCTATGGATTTTCAGACGAATTTGCAAGTCCCGAATATAGCTAGTAATATTGTGTATCATAAACGACAACTAACAGAGCATTTATTCAATATATATCTGCTGCCATCGGGAGAATCAGTCTTTTACGAGTACGACGAGACAGTAGCTAAGAAAAGGGCAGATGAAGTCGTCTCAATGCTCCACGATTTCATATTTGAAATTCTATCCTATGCTGTAAGGCATCTGCATATTTTCTGTGATTCTTGTGCAGGTCAAAACAAAAACTTCGCAGTATTTATATATATACATTATGTTGTTGCATTTTGTAAGCGTTTGGACAGGATAACTATGACGTTTCCACAACGTGGCCACTCATACCTGGAGTGTGACAAAAATATGGGACTCATTTCACGCTTTTCTCGAACTGAAGTTCCCGCAGATTGGTATGAGGTCATACGATCCAGCAGAGTCCAACCTAGCCCATTCCAAGTAGTCCAGTGCCAACAGAAGATGTTCAAGGCTTGGACACATTTCTTTGCCTCTAATGGATTGTACAAAAGGAAGTTACCTGTTCCCTCCAGACCCCTGAAGGAAGTCAAAGTAGAGATTGAACAGCCACGCATTATGTCTATGCGCTCCGCAATTTACAACAGTGCATAGGAAACAGTGGTACTTACAGAGGCAATTAATAAGAAGCAGATATCATCTGGTTTGCAGGAGAGTGAATTCCTCTTACCAGGAGAAGTGTATTCCCATTACTTACCAATATCTGCTTTGAAGTGGAAAGACCTGCAGGAAATCTCTAAACTTCTTACCACAAAGCAGTCAGTGATGTTTTATTCAAATTTACCGCATCAGGAATGAACATACAGAGATGTATTACCCAATTAGTAGTTATGTGCGTGAAGCATACTTCTGATTTGTTATCATTTTAAATCTTTTTGTGGTTTATTCGTTCCAGTAATGTAGAATTTTCATTTAAAGTTAGAGGAGAGTAATGTGACTTTCATCGTTTTTCACTCAATTTTCTGGACATTCATCTTTTTTTTCCGCTTGTTTTTTTTTACAATGCTATTGTTGAATTTTCTCCATTGTTACCAAATATAACCTCTTGGGACATTTCTGGTGCATTGTCAGATTGTTGACCTTATGCTTCATTCCATTTATTCTTGCTCATTGTATCAAATGCATAAAATAAAGCGTTTCAAAGTTTAAAAAGCTAATATCTCCGAAGTGTGAAAATGTGACTTTCATCGTTATTCCTCCGTACTCTTCAGGTGTATTAGAGAAAAATTAAAGTAATTACTTTTCTTAGCTTAACGACACACGGCTATGCCTTTAGACTAAAGGAGACAGGTAACTAATGAAAATAACCAACTCCAGAATAATTTTATTCTGCTTTTCCACCGGGAATCGAACCCAGAACCACTGCACATTAAAGGTAAGACGAATGGGATTGGTGATTTGGTTTAAAATGTGAATTTGATTTCCTATATTACATAGTTGTGAGGTATTTATTGTATTCTTGCATCTGTACATGATACATGAAAGATAAATAAAATACATATTATCTGTGTATTCATTGCAATAAAGTACATATTATTTAATTTAAAAAATAATTTCTTCCAGACAGGATTCGAATCCGTTGTAAAATAAGAATCTCTACGAAGTCTCGTGACACTAAGCACCAGATCATGAAAGCATGTGCTCCATTTGTGTGTACTTTCTTAGTGATTCTTTCCGTAACAGGCTTGAATCAACATCTATCATTCAGCATTCCAAGTTTTGAATTTTATCTATCTATATATCTCATTTAAACATTTCTTTTTATAAACCGTTACGTTTGTATTCTATATGCCAATGATATATTTACTTGGCGGTAACGTGTATATCTATTGTTTGTGTAAGACTACGCATGTTACCCTCTGTGACAATGGACGGAAAATAAATTTCCTTGTAAGTGCAAATCCGAGGGGTACAAAGATCTAGGCCCAATTGTCTCAAGTTTTTGTGACCAGAAGTGTTCCTGCAAAATTTGGCTACTGTGGAGCAAGTCCTGGAGTCCTTACATAAGCAATACGTATAATGAATGATATGCAGGTTTCCTTTGACTATTCAAAAATATATAAAATTATTAGAACTACAACGTAAATCTCTCATAATTTTAGTAATTATACATACCGCACAATCCTAATATCCATATGTATTAATCATTTTACACCTACACAAAACTTTAAATAGAGGTAAGCCATAAAATATTAGAATTGATTTTTTGTAGCTTCTATAAATGAGTATGCGAAAGGACAATGTAATGTAAAATGTACAGAATTGCTTTAGAACATGTAAAGTCTAATTAAAGGCTTCTTTATTTAAGGCGTGTAGTATGCATGCTTCTTGATAATGTAGATGCAATAAAATTTCACTGTCTTACACGAATCTTCCTCGAGGATATATGGTTAACGTGCGCAGAAAACCTGGCTTCGATTTATGTTTGGAGCTCATATAGTTTGCATTCCACGTTAAGCTGTAAATATACGTCTCTTATGATCTCGCTACTGAACGAAAAACAAAAATCAAATTAACCAAGAAATAAACATTCTATTACTATACAACCTGCATCACAATGCAGTATTGTTGGTTGCAGGAATAAAAGTCGCTTCTAGAAATAAATACTGTATACAAAATATATTATTATGGGATAAAGCATTTTCGTATCTTTTAAATATATAATCGTGATTTCTAAACACGACAAACAGCAAATATTGTTAATAGCAATTATATTCATAAATAAACTAAAAGTGAGACATTTTACTTACGACAAAATGATGGCAGGTGTATTGCTTTATATAGCTAGGATAGAAAATGTAGATTTTTTTTTTATTAATATAAAATGAAGCTTACTTTTCTGGTGTCATTACTAAGAGAAGTAATTCGGGAATTTCTTGCAAAGGTGAATAGATGAAAAATAGTGATTCAATAGGAAAGATCTGAGAAGAAAGAAAAATGAATAATGATGTGACATTGACATATAGAGCATTATCGTTAAGTGTAAATGTAATATATAACACACAGAAAGAATATGTAACCACGTATTATTAGCGTCAGCATCTGCATCAGTGAACCTTTCCACAGGGAGCCATAAAGGCTTGATATATAGAAGTTAAATTATCAGTTGACATGTGCTATTTTCTCTACAGACATTTTCGTTGTCTGCTGTGAAAATATATACCACCTGACAGAGTGAGAGAAGTAGTGTCGGAAGTGCGTGTTTAAGCAACCCCTTTGTACCAGAGAACACTTTTCAACTTTAAGATATTGCATATATTTACTGTATAATCTAAATTACATTAACAGTATATTTTTCTAAATTTTTATAATATATATTATAAATAAATTATAAGTGGAATTTTAATAACTGAAAATGTAGATTATGTATTAATCATTCAAATCTTTTTCGTTGACATATTGGGAGAAGTCAGTTAATGTCACAGATAACACAAATTATGCCGCACCTCTATAATCCTGATTTCAACCTTAACAAAGCTTGTTCAGATCAAGTAAAGAAAAAAATAAATAAAATTAAGCTCAAAAAACCAAACTTTTCTCTGTATTATTTAATTATTTATGATTCAAAGGGGAATTCTATGATCACAAATGTTAATTAGACTTTCTACAGCACTAGAAATGTGTTATTTCTCCATACATAATAGGCAGCTTCTAACCAAATTATTGACACAAAAATAAGGATGAGAGTTATATCCATGTGACGGATGTACGTGTATAATGAACAGAAACCTGTTTTACTGCACTATACCAGTCAAACCATTTCTCAAATGTATATTTTAAAACATGTTTTATATGGAGAGGACAACAAGAGGTTATTACATTGTCCCAAATTGGTTTAAATGTTGTGTGAGTGGGTTACTCACAAGTTCTACCACTACTTTTAGTGCCGTCTCCTTTAGCCTAGCCAGCATAACCACAGGACGAAGAATTAAAGATTTATTTTTCCACTACTTTAAGTAATATTTCTAGTTACTATAGGAGGCAGATTGCATATAAAATAAATAAACTCAGATCACAACTAAGATGGAAAATATCACATGTACCTCACAAGCAACTATTGGAAGAAGTAAGAGGTGTATTATCTGAAGCTTTATGTTGCATTTCTAAACTAATATTTCAAAAACCATACTTTGGAATGAGAGAAATAGAAAATAACACCAATTTATCAATTTATTTGAACCAGAGAGAAAAATGAATTATTATTATTATTATTATTATTATTATTATTATTATTATTATTATTATTATTATTATTATTATTATTATTATTATTATTATTATTATTATTATGTGCCAGTGGAATATGCAATACATATTTATTAATTATTGGAAGTAGCCGTACACCGTACTTGTTTACAAAACAGGTGACAAACATAATCTAAAAAGATTATATTGAAACAACTGTTTGAAAAATACACATAAACACTACAAGAATTACACTTAGCTAGTCTACTATTTCCAGAAATTATGAAATAATTGCCAAAGCGATGTAAATGATATCGCTATCCTCATGTAAATTAAGAATTTTAAATTCGACAAAATTATCAGAAATAATGATAATGCACATAGTTTCGGCAGTTCCGTAAAATGTAATAGTAAACTGAAATAATACAAATATATCTGTTAACATCAGTAAAACAAATGTAACTATACTCCTTTCCAAAGATAATATGTTGTTCGTAAATATTGAGTGTATGCATGCTGTAAATTCAAGTTAATGTTAAGTAAATTCAAGTGTATGCATTATTCCGTTTATATCTGATCATTTGAAAACATTGGTATCACCTATGCATCATAACAGAATCAAAAAACCGGCCTTTATTATTATCGTGGTGTTTCAGTTAGCAGATTTCAAAATGTTAGTGGTAGTAAAGTGTCGCCGAAGTGGACCATTGTTAAGAAGAGTCATCACGTCTCTGTTCCATATATTTTTCTTAAAGTGAACAGAGAATATCTTTCAATCATTGGAGTAGATACAACTAAATATATTGTAACAAGGCACAAACATTCGCCAACAAAGGGTTTTATTCGAAGTTACCATCAAACGTTTCACCCCGTGTAAATCATGTAACTCGTCGACGGCAAGCCAGAATAATTCATTATCTTCAGCGTGATATGCCCAAGGATTAAATCTCGGATAGTCTAACATCAGCCAATTTTTCTTGCCTGTACTTGGCCAGCGTTTGCTTCAATCGGGTTTTCAATTTAAAGTGACAGTCCACAGCGCTTGGGGTTCTGAACACTATCGATAGTAATGGCAACGTTTCTAGTAAGGTGAGAAGTGTTTTTTTTTTAATCTGTGTAATAAAAATCGAACAAATTTCTGTAATAAAATATCTTAGAACTAGCACTCACCGAAATACTTTTGTATGCGAAACAAGTAAAGCTGCTAATATGTTTTAAGTTTCATTTTAATTTAATAGATGTGCTTTTAGAAATGTTGATGTAGGTATTACATTAAACAACATTTTATTTAAACCGAATTTATAATATTCGTGTGTAGTATGAAGCTGTGAACGACGTAGTTGTCAAGAACAAGATAATAACAGTGGTTCAGTAAGTGTAACTAAAAACTACATAATATTTTGTCGCTTTCACTTCCAAACAACAAGCGATAATTCTAAATTTCGGAATGTTGAATAATATATTCATGTTAAATGATTAAGCACAAGAATAAAGCTCTGACAAAGGATAAATCTTTCATTATTTGTCTAATTTAAAATATTTTATGAAAGATCCAAGTTCTAAACAAAACAAAGGCATTCAAGAATGCAACTGCTTTGAATTTCCAGTCTGTCTTCAATTACAAATGAAAATAAATCTCAAAGTACTTAGACTTGGTTAAATAATCAAGTAGTAGTTTAGTTACCCTTAAATAATAGATCCCATCTGATTTAAACTGAGTGTTGAAAAGGTAAATGCTAAATTCATTCATTCGACCAGAAATAAGTAAATAATAAAGACTCTTAATATTTGTGCTTGGATGATAATTTAATAAGGTTTAAGTGATGCTCCACGTGGAATGTCTACTCTCTGACTAAAGCTATGAATCACACCTTAAACAATTATTACAAAGTAAACAGTAGCATTAGTCTGAACCTACAAAGCATATAAATAAGTCAAAGTAGTCTGATTATAAAGTTGATTAGTTTTGCAATATTCGAAGATTTCAGAGAAATTGTCCAGACATGTACTGTTAGAAGGAAAATAAAGGAATAACAGGAAATGAAAATAGTTTTCATAGTTTTCAAGTTTATTATATTATATCCTACTTAATAAATGGTTTCGACATTTTACGTGAAACAAAGAAGATAAGACTGTATATGATTTCTATTTGTATATTAAACAATGAAAGTGCATCGTTATAGCTGCACACGAAGTTATTTCTGGATGAATACATTTTGTTAAATTTTAAATTGTACCAGCTGCTCACAATGTTTATTAGTTATCAAACTGCTGGGAAATATATTCTCGACTTCTATAATATTCACGAAATTTTTTGTGCTAAAACAAACAAAATCAGTATATTAAGTTGGTTCGCCAAACTCGTATGTTTTATTTACATTTTTTAATTACAAACCAACATCGATATTGGTTTTCCTTCTATTTGCTCCAGTAGATTGTACTTTTAAATAGAATATTTCCGATTGAACTATATATTAAAAGGCAAAATAAAAATGAAATTGCATAAATCATTAAAATTTAATCATTCCCTTGGTTAAAATACTAGGGAATTATTTATTATTAACGATATTTCTATGAATTAGCGGAATTGCAAAGTAGTTGGTATTTCGATCCATAACCACATTTAGTAGGCTAATACTTTCATTCTTTTTTTTCAACAGACTGATATGTAGTTGTAATTTTAAGTGAAAACAAATTAACATTTCAAGTTACTTTATAAAGATGAAGAAAGTCCGGTGAATCAAGAAGAGAGCCAAAATAGTATTATAGTATTTCATAATTAGCGTTACTCTTTTCACAAACTATCTAAGGTCTTACTTTAAAAAGAAAACATTTGTACCATGTTCCAAAGGATGGGTGTGCCCAATGTTCCTAATTGCAAAGCTCACAGAGATTGCAGCGTTAAAACTATTGTTCGTAGATAGCCACAAAACTAGTTTTTGTTAGAAAAATATTAACTTGTATAAAATTTCAGTGTCCAACAAAAGTTTATTTAATTATATTTTCCACTTATAATTTTCATATACATTTTCATCTAAAAAAGAAAGTTTGAGAAGTAACGTTATTTAGCAAATGTAATATTGACGCTTAACATTATAAAGTAAGTCTTTTCGCAAGTTATGCAGATACGTTTCTGATTTAGCGTAGTTTTCATTTGATAATTAGCCACTTTCTTGAACATGATCGAACTACCTTGCAGGCGTTCAGCTACCGTTCTCACAGGAATACTGAAGCAACGCTAACCAGATAAAAAGATAAAACTTTTTAAAGTAGTGGTGTCTGAAGTATATCCTCGTCAATATAATAGTGTCTTACGGAAACTATAAATTTCTGGAAAGGTAGCGATAGTTATTTCCTTTTATACTTTTAAAGCTCTTTCCATTTTTTCGTTGAGAAGTGTTTTGTCCTTGTTTGGCTTCTGTAATATAAATAATCTTTTCTATATATTTGTCTAAGTTGTGTAGGTCATATTTACAGTTTTTGAAACGTTGTATAAAGTATGCATAGGCATCAATTGTAATATTACATTAGTTATATTTTTGAACATAGAAAACATTCAACAAATTAAGTACTTACCAGGAAGTTCAAATCAATACTTTTTCTGTTTTTCGGGAAATTATCCATTGTATTAGAATATTCATTGTGGATCACTTGCATAGTTAACTACACAACATACCCATCAAAGGAAACATTATTATTAAGTCGATTGTTTTAAATTAAAGTACTTCAGAATTTTAACATGAATGGTTTGTAATATTTTTTGCGCAAACTTTTATATGTGGTCTGATCATATTCATAATTTCCGAGGCTTACATCTTAAATAAGCGTCTCAGAAACAATACCAAATGCGTATTACTCAGCAAATGAAAAAAAGTAAACAAAATTAAATAAACAGCGCTAAGAATGACTCTGTTGCCACTATTATAGGGCTCTTATACGATTTACATATATATTAGAGTCCACAAACTACAAGTCCTATAAGAATCCACAAACTTCTAGGGCTTACACAATCCTTTGAAAAATCTTAGTTTCATTGTACTGCTGCATCAAAAAGTTAAATGACTTAGAATTATTTTCCCATTGATAAATTTTAAGAGGTAAGTAATACATTATAAGTTATGAGCTGCTCGTACTTCAACCTGAATTCCACTCCACAAGATGAATCAACACTTGGTCTGGTTGTCATTAACGTGTCACTCAGTTGGTAGTTTGGACGATTAATAGTAACGGTTGTTGCAGTAGTGCTGTACACTGTTGCAGAGCTCAAGGCTATCAGTTGTTACATGTGATAATTTATCACACTATATATATATATATGAAGTTAATATGGTCATTGTTATCCTAGAAGGTTATGTTATCAGTTCCTGAAACATTTGGTACTTGAGCGCCTCTAGTGGAAGTTTCTGAACTACATACTTTCGAATGAGCTCCCGGCAGCCTGAACAACCATGCGAAACGATATGTCGAACTGGGCAAGGTTAATCTCGTCTTGATATGTGAATGTATAACGGCCTTTAATGAAAATTGAATAGTTCTACATATATAATGTACTAAATCGAGAATAACGTGAAGTTGATAATAGTTATTATATTATATACCTATTTATTCGTGTGAGGTTTCGAAGCTTCAATATTTGGTGTGCATTTATATAAGGGTTATAAGAGGCGTACCGAAACATTCCTCCCGAAGGTGGACTATGGTTGTATATAACTTAATAAGTTGGATGAGTGTAATTTTTGATTGCAATATATTCTCGTTATATATTTATATTTCATAAGGAACATATATAAATTTTTAATTGGTTTGATAAAATTCTGGAGGTCTAATATATATATATATATATATTAGAATAATTATTGAAAGTTCTTTTAAAAGCGTAGTTCTTGTTGTATAATGTCATAATACCATTCAACCTAGCTTTTAAAAGCAAGTTAATTTTCTGATATTTTTTTAAGTTTCAATGTAACAGTTAATTGTTATGTTTTGATTAAATTATATTCTGTATTTCATATTTATTTCTCTAGTAATTTTGTTATAAAATTTTCAAGTTAAAAATCAAAAATTTCAATTATCCGTATTACCTAGTATTCTCACTTTTTTTTTTTTTTGGAGGATTGAGTATTAATACTATTCTAAGAAGTGATTGAGATAGGTATAGTAAACATAGCCAATAATTTAGAACGAAACCTGATAAGGATCTGACAGAAAAATTTAAATGCTAACTTATAATTATATCCTTTATTCATTGAAATTACAAATCCTGCTAACCATTATTTGTCCTGGTTTATATAACCAGGACGGAGCACTTGGAGGCACGTTACACGGTACCATCGGGCAATTGCAATATCCGCTTTCTACCCCATTGCCGTCATGAGGAGTTGGATGCGGTACTCGAGTTCTTATTTCCTGCTCTAAATTCTTTACTTGGTTCTTCAGATCATCTTCCAATTTGTCTATTCTGCGGCTATTCTTTTAATTTTTTCTGTTCGATCTCTTCTTGTTCACTTCGAATGGTGACGATGTTTATATTCATCCCATTACAGGCCTTTACTGCAGATTCCACAGAATTTTCAATTTTGTCCAGTAGATTTTCTGTTTCTTCTTCCCGCTTGTGTATTCCTTCAACATCTCTGTTCATCTCCTCATCAAACGCATTAAACTCTTGTCTTATTTCTGCCTTTAATTATTTCGCAAAATTATCCATATGATTGCTTAAGGCGTTTATATTGTTATTAACCTCTAATTTGAATTGTGACAACTTTTGCATTATCATTATCAACATTTGTTGTTTCTTTATTTCAATTGGTATATTCGATTCCGTTGTTATATTTTTGGCTTCTTCAGAATCCTGGACTATCACGGATTCCATCAATATACAGACGTCCTTTTCTTTTCCTTTATCCGGACTGTTTGGTATCGGAACTGACTCTTCTTCACAAGTCGTACTTGCTTCTTTGTTTTCATTCTTTTCTTCATGATTCTTTGTTTCTCCAGTTTGTTCTTCCTCATCATTTTCATCACTTTCGTTGTCATCCAGTTCATTTATGGGTTTAATACTTTCACGTTCTTTTTGTTTGTACGCTTACAAGGAAGACTCATCACCTGTCCATTTACCCTCATCATCACTCATATTTGCCCACTGTTCGTCGTCAAAATTTAGACACCGCTAGTGGAAAACATTCCTACATTTTCCACAATTAATTGTTTTGTCACGAGAATTCATTTTTTTACCACATTTCTTCATGGCAATTATTGGTTCATTACAACATTTAAAATGTTCCTTTTCTTGATTCTCCATTTTTTTGAGAGTTTCCAGAGACTTCAGCACCTTTCTTTTTACTGTAGTACACCATTATATATTTCATTATATTCCTACCATTAACTAAATAACTTGCCCGAAATACCATTATTTACAATTTTTCACCCACAGGATAAATTTTGTATTTGGTGCAATTCCATCTTACTATCTCGAACATAAAATCCTGGCTTGAATACAACAAATTTGAGCTGTTCTTACTTCACTTTAACTTCCAATCCTGTCAGTAACCATTTGGGATGTAATTTGTAAATTGTTTTAACTTGTATACAGTATAGCCTGGGTCGCCACCACGAGTTCTGACGTGGAAAACTCTTCTCAGAAGATTCCCGTAAATGTCGAGATATTAATTCTAATTACATTTATAAAACAATCACATCGCGCGGGACAAGGAACACCGCGACTTAATTTACTTCTATGGGTGAGGCCAACTTTAATTATTTATATTAATATATATTTTAAAAAGCAAACGTTACTACAATAGCTTTACCAATTTATATTATGGTAGGATTACAAAAGCTTCTTTTAAAATTTACAACCCAATATAGTTTGCACAAAATTATGAAATTCCTATTCGGCATATGAAATTCTTAGAATATCGAAATCGTGTCCAAAAATATATATTTTAAAGCAGTTTATACATTTGTTGCAAATACGAGTTAGTAAAAAATGTTCTCTACTTGTAGAGTTATTCAATTAGATGCATATCGGCGGGACGAACTTATTGATATTTATGTAATTTAATAATAGTGGACAACACATTATATCAGAGGTATCATCTTAACATTTCGCAGCAGAACGAACCGGTACTTAGTATCTTCAATTATCATCACATTTTGTGTCCTTGACAAGGTCAAACTTCCTCTTCTACAAATCATTTAGACAGTTAAAATCATAATTAACATTCGTATTTAATTATTGCACATATTCTTCATATCTTATAATATTTGTTCTGTTTTTTGATGAATAAATGTTCACAAAACAACTTAATTGTGATAAATGAATACATGTTTATTTGCACTAACTACACAACAACTGAACACTTACAACTTACTGTTATATTGTCTTTTTTGTACGAATTCCGGAGGACCGTCTTGTATGGATCTCTTGGTGCTCAACTTGCTGAAACTCACACACACAAACTGTTTTTTAAAACAAAAGAGAAACGTTATGCAAATATAATGGCAATGATACAAACTCACTATAAAAGTCTCTACATTCTCCCCTCTCTTGATTGAACCAAGTCAATCAACTTACACATAATCCACATTATCACTTTTAGGTAAAGGTACGATTTTAGTAATTGGTCTCTTAACAGTCCCTGTTTTACACTTTACACTCACTACTCTCACTAGTCCATCTTTTCCCGGAAACACTTGCTGAATGACACCTATTTTCCATGACAATGGAGGAGAATTGTCTTCTTTGATTAGAACCACATCTCCAATAGAAGTATTAGGTTGTTTTGTTGTCCATTTTCTTCTCTGCTGGAGTTCATGTAGATAATCCTGAGACCATCTTTTCCAAAAATGCTGCTTCATCTTCTGAAGGTGATTCCATCTTGATAATCGGTTGGTCGGAATGTCCACTAGATCTGGTTCAGGAATGCTCATCAAAGGTTCACCAATAAGGAAATGTCCTGGTGACAAAAATGAAGGATCATCGGGATCATTGGATAGAACGGTGATTGGTCTTGAATTCAAACAGGCTTCTATTTGTGTTATGACTGTGTTGAGTTCTTCAAATGTCAAAATCGTGCAACCTACTATTCTTCTTAAATGAAACTTAAATGACTTCACTGCACTTTCCCAAATGCCTGCAAAATGACTTGCTCTGGGTGGAATGAAATGCCATGTAAATCCTTCTTGCACTGCAACATCTTGAATTGAGTTTTGAAATTGTTGTGAACTGAGTAGTTGTTGAAGCTCCTTAAGTTCTCGCTGAGCTCCAATGAAATTGGTTCCGTTGTCACTATAGATGTTCGAAAATTTGCCTCTTCTGGATACAAATCTTCGAAGAGCTGCTAAAAAGGCTTGGCTACTCAAATCACTCACTAACTCCATATGAATCGCTTTGGTTGCTAAGCACACGAATATTGCAACATACGCCTTTGTCACTTTACCAGATCTAGTTCCTTGCTTAATCATTAGGGGACCGGCGAAATCCACCCCCACGTGAATAAAAGCTCGAGCTGGCTGTACTCGTGCTGATGGTAATTGACCCATGAGTTGTTCTGAGGCTGACGCTTTCAATTTAAAACAAACTAGACACTGATGAATGATAGATCGAACGACTTGTTTAGCTCGTGGGATCCAATATTTTTGCCTCAATGATGAAATCAATAACTGCGGTCCAGCATGTAACAATCTTCTATGTTCTGTTTCAATTATCAATTTGGTAAGATGCTCTTTAGGTGGTAAGATGATCTGATGTCGGCTATCATAAGGTAAGTCGGAGTTTTTTAGCCGTCCTCCCACTCGTAGCAACTGTTCATTATCTATAAATGGATACAAAGATTTAAGTTCACTTTGGGATGAAACTTGGCCTGATGAAGCTAAGTCCTTGAATTCTTGCGAATAACTAACCTGTTGGATTAGCTTAATGCATTGTTGCAAAGTATCACTAATTTCAGTAGTGGAAATAGTTCCTACTTTCTTCTGATTGTGATTTTTACAATTGTAAATAAAACGACGACACAAACAAATAACTCGCAATAGTTTCCACAATGATGAAAATTTCTCCAGACAGCTTATGTCACCTTCATAACTGGCTAAAGATATGGTCGTTACTTTCCTTTCTTCTGGAACATCTTCGTCTACCACTTCTGATTGTTCGGGCCATGCAGATGATTCAAGCCATGCGGGTCCATGCCACCAAATATCTGCTTCCTTCAACTGTTTCGGATCCATTCCCCGTGTAATAATGTCGGCTGGATTGTCCATTGACGACACATGATGCCACTGGTTGACTGATGTGATCTCCTGTATCTCTGCAACCCGGTTTGCCACGAATTCCTTCCATCTGGCAGCTGGAGATGATATCCATGCAAGCACTATTTTTGAATCGGTCCAGAAGTAAGTACTATCCACTGAAATGTTTAATATCGGAATTATTTTGTGATACAACCTGCTCAAAAGTACTGCCGCACAAAGTTCAAGTCTTGGTAACGTTACCTTTTTAATAGGAGCTATTCTCGATTTAAAACCCAAAAGTTTAACAGTAGTTTTGCCTGAAATGTCCACAGTTTTAACATAAATGCAACAGCCGTATGCAAGTTGATTGCTGTCCGCAAATCCATGTATCTCGACATGAACATAATTTTTCAATACTACACATCTATCAACTTGTATTTCGTTAACACTTGGAAGATGATGACACAGATCTAACCATTGCTGATAGAGCTCTGATGGTATTTGATCATCCCAATTGATCTTATGGATCCACATTTGTTGTAAGAAAATCTTGAACGGAGTAACTACAGGGCTTATAAGTCCTAAAGGATCAAATATTTTTGCTATGGTCGAAGTCACTTGACGTTTGGTTGGTATGTTGGTCGTGAGACATTCTTTAACTGACTTGTTGGTGATGAGAAGCTTATCTGATGCAGGATTCCACGATAAACCCAATGTTGAAACACCTGACTCGGACTCAAATTCAAACGGTAAGTGTATTTCCCTATGTTCTTCGGGCACTGCTTCCAACAATGCTGACTCGTTCGAACACCACTTTCTTAAAGTAAACCCACCGCTTTGCAATAATTGAATAAGTTCTTTCTGAAGCTTTAACGCCTGTTCAACGTTATGGCATCCTGAGCTTACATCATCCATATAAAAATCACGTTCCAATACTGTCGCTGCTTGAGGATATTTACTTCTTGCTTCTTCCGCTAACTTTCGAAGACACGCCGTCGCCAAATATGGTGATGATGCTTCACCATATGTGACCCGCTGCAACTCATAAATCTTGACTGGTTCCACTGATGAATATCTCCACAGAATTCTTTGAAGTCCAATGTCATCTTCATGAACTTTAATCATTCGATACATTGACTGAATATCCGCCGTAAAAGCAACAGGAAAGGTTCGAAATCGCGTGACAATTGAATGTAAATCTTGCTGGATTGTTGGTCCTGTCATTAGTATGTCGTTTAATGAAACCCCCGTTGAAGTCTTTGCAGAAGCGTCGAAAACTACTCTTAGCTTTGTTGTGGTACTGGATGGTTTCAATACTGCGTGATGTGGCAGATAACATTTCATAGCACTATCTTCACGTTTTTCGTTCACTGGTTTCATATGATCTAATTCTTCATATTCCCTCATAAAGTTATAGTACTGCTCGTTAATTTCTGGACACTGCTGCAACCGTCTTTCTAGCTGGTAAAATCTACGAAGAGCTAAATTATATGATTCTCCTAATGGCTTATGGCTTGGCTTAATTGGCAGACGTACAACGAATCGACCACTGCTATCTCTGGTAGTGTTTTCCTCAAAGTGTCGTTCACATTGCCTTTCTTCTTGAGTCATGACTGTTGAATGTATAGTTTCGAGCTCCCAAAATGTCTGTAACTGTCTATCAAGGTTACTTTCTTGCACGAAAAATGACACTTGTGGTATACTAGAATCTCTTGTTGTAGGCACTTTACCCGCCAAAATGTACCCAAATTCAGTCTCTTGTACTACTGGATAATTCCCTGGTCTAGTTAGTTTATGGGATCGCAAAATGTCCAAAAACACTTCCGCGCCTAACAAAATGTCAATAGTATCTGGTTGGTGAAAGTTAGGATCTGCATACACTATGTCTGTCGGTAAGTTCCAATCAGCATGATCTATTGGTCTACTTGGAATGTTATCTGTTATTTTGAGCAAAACTAAACTGTTTACATCAATTGCAAATTCACGAATTCTTGATTCTATATGTACATCTACACAATGCTTTGTTTCACTAATCACACTATTAATACCTTGAATTGGAACTCGGTGTTTATTTTTAGGTAGACGCAACCTTTGAACTAAATCTTCAGTTACAAAATTACTTTGACTGGCAGAATCTAATAATACTCTACATGGATGTAATTTACCATTTGCATCTCGTACATTTACTATAGCAGTAGATAACATAACAGTAACATTTGGTTTTCCCTTGAAAATGCAATAAGAACCTTGTGTCATATTTTCCCTATTCGTATTGGAATGACTCGAAAAATTTCTTGATTGTGAATTAGCAACACTGGTTTTCTCATCTGATTTTGACATTACGTCATAATGCAGCAAGGTATTATGCTTTTTGGAACAGCGTTTACAGCCACCTGATCTGCACGTCTTTACTTTACATTCTTTTTTGAGACAGTTGAAACACAATAAATTATCTCGAACATAGTCTTGTCTTTCTTTTGCTTCAGCGTTTAAAAATGCAGGACATTTAAACAACTGATGTATTAGGTTTTGTTTACAAAAGTTACAGAAAGACTGAGTTATTGTCACGTATGATTTGGTTGTTTTTTCTTTTTGTTTTGGTTCAGCACTCTGTCTATTTTTATCGCCCCTTGACCTTGACACTACTTCCTGCGATGGTGTATTTTTTATAGTTTCAAATGCTTGACACCTACGTTCCAGGAAAGCAAAGAACTCTGATAAGGGAGGGAAAGAATGATCTGTGATTTGTAACTCCCACGCACGCCTAGTGTTACTGTCTAATTGAGAAACGAAATGTTGAACTAACAAAACCTCTTCTAGTGGTGTCTGCAAATCTAAAGCTCGTAATGCATTCAAGTTACTAGTAGCTGTATTAATAAATTCTCTTAATTCTGATGTAGTTTCCTTTGTGATACATTTAATATGTAACAAATTACGGACATGAGTAGCTGCAATCAAACGCTTATTTTCATACCTGTCTTTCAATAATTGCCATGCAATTTTATAATTAGCTTCTGTAACTTGCAGATTCGCTATTAAATCATACGCCTCCCCTCTCAATGCACTCCTAAGGTAATGGAACTTTTGCAACACTGACACGTTATCGTTATTATGAATCATAACTTTAAAATTGTCTGAAAATGAAAGCCAATTTTCGTATCGTCCTTCAAATGATGGCAATTCAACACGAGGCAATTTTAATTGATCATTTGACACCTGATTCTCATTTTTCGAGGAATTGTTTGAATGAGATTCCTGGCTACGCTGAATAATAAAATCCTCTAGTTGCGCCAATACATCATAGTAACTGGTTTCGAACTCCTCCCTATATGCATCGTCCTCTACTTGTTCGTAATTTATTTCTAACTGTGATTGTACTTCATCGAACTTTTTATACAACTCAATCATTGCAGTCTTACGTACTTTCACCTGACTAATTGTAGTTGTTGAATTAATATTACTTACGTAGTTTTGAATTCTTGTCAGCTGACTTTTGCACACACCACGTTGTTTCACTAACTTGCTTCTGTCTGAGTCCTCCATCTTGAAAAATATTGTAAGTCCACACTAACTAATAAACACAAGTCCACACACAAGTCCACACTGATGAACGTGTTATCACTTAGGTCTATTCACATAGTTTCCAGAAGAATTAATAAATGTTACTGCACACACGAACAAAACTAAACAAAGAGCAATGTAACAATTGTTCACATACACATTCACAGTTTATATCAAACGCTAGTTCACTGTGATCCGGTCGGAGCTGACCAATGTTCTGTTTTTTGATGAATAAATGTTCACAAAACAACTTAATTGTGATAAATGAATACATGTTTATTTGCACTAACTACACAACAACTGAACACTTACAACTTACTGTTATATTGTCTTTTTTGTACGAATTCCGGAGGACCGTCTTGTATGGATCTCTTGGTGCTCAACTTGCTGAAACTCACACACACAAACTGTTTTTTAAAACAAAAGAGAAACGTTATGCAAATATAATGGCAATGATACAAACTCACTATAAAAGTCTCTACAATATTCATTTAATTAATACAACCTTGCCCAACTTTACATGTTAAGATTAGAATCTAAAAGAATAACGTTTAGTATCACTAAGTTCTGAAATCTGCTTATCTCCAGTCGGATAAGATATCTCATCCGTAAAAAAATTATTTATAACGTCCTCAATATCAATTACGGTTAATAGGCCGACATGTATGTATGATAAATTTTAACTGTAACAAGAAGGAAATATGCAACATTCTAAACAAATTGGATTTATACAGAAACAGAAACCGAAAACACAGGAATTTTGACTTGAATTTTCAACTATATATTGATTACTATTTCTGCATTTTTTTAATTTTGGGTGGCTACGGTAAAGGAAAGGATCTAAGCCCCTAGAAGGAACTTTCTACTGTAGTACGACATATTGATTGCAGTTACGCCTATTATCACAATTATCAAATTTTAAACAGTAAATAAAGTATAACACATTATCTTTATGTGACAGTATTACGTTTAAATCTTGTCGACCTTTTAATAATAAATTTAACTCGATTACGCCATTTAATACTTTTCGATGTAATCAAAATTGATTCAGTTTTATATTTGAAATATTAACAATTCTTCACCTTCACCTATCGATAGGTGTTGTAATTAACGGAGTGCAGACATAATCTGTTTCACCCATACCCTTCGAATTATAAGCGGAGTACCATTGTGTTTCTTGGTTAGAAGGTATGCTTTCACCTTTTCCGGTGGAAATTGTAAAATGAGAACTGGAATAGTCATTCCCTCTTGTTGGAATACATGAGCGGTAACAATTCTTTCTCTATATAATGCATTTATATTCCTTTTTTTAAAAGTTTAAATCTTAAACCTATCGTCGTTTTCTTCAAATATTTTTATCTTTTATTAATTAGTATTCTAAGTAATGTGTAATTATATTGCATATAAGGAATAGCATAACAAATTAATAACTTAGGAAATTCTAACTATGGGAAATTAAACAAACGATAACTATTATGAATTCCATAACACAAACACAACTAACTGTTAGGGCCAATAGTGGGACATAACAGTTATATACAATTGTTTTAAGGCTATAGTGCAACTATTTTTGAGAATACTCTAGAAAAGAGTTGAGCTGATTTTGAGTTTAGGCAGAGAGGCTATATGAGACCGAACCTACTGATTAACGTGGAATCCGAACATGAGTTCCCGTCGAAAATCGAACCCGGTCTCCCACGCCAAAGGCGCGTACGCTAACAGCTTAGCCACAAAGGAGGTATATTCTATTTAGGAAGTTGAATATTGGTTTATTCACAGTATAACTTCAATGACTAAATAAAATGTCTGCAGATATATTAGTGCCAGTTGACGCAGGAATGTGTAAGATTTATTTATTGCAGTCCTTGAGTTTTGATTACATTTAAATTGAGATGCAGCCTACATAGTTAAGAGTATTTACTTTTCTGAACACAAAGAAACACTTACAGAAGAAATTCCTTTAAATATTTTCTTACTTTTTTACGAGTAAGATAGCGAATAATATTTTTGCACGCACAGGAAAATGGAACCGGTAAAAGTGAAGAAAAACTTCCTTCATCTTCCGTCTTAACTTTCATTTCTTGCACATGCAATTTCTTTCTGTTTCCCATTTCCATTACTCCTTGGATTTTCTTATTCTGATAATAAGATGAAACTATATATTTTCTCAAGTATATATATATATATATATATATATATATATATATAAAGAAGTATATATGATACCACTTCCTTTCGCCAAACGCTACTCTCCATTTTACTAACAAATTATCGTGTTTTATTACAAAGAGGGCTCTACTACTAAGGATTATTTATTACACACTTGCGATAAAAAAAATCCATGTGGAAAATCTCATTTAACCACGAGAAAAAACTTGTGTCATAAATCAGAAAAAAGAAGGTATTTGAGTGTCATTTTTCCTTGTTGAAGAATTTCCCGTTCTCGTTTCATTAGAAAATGAGGAAAGAAAGAAGCACGAGAAAACATTAAAGCAACTTCTACTTTAAATTCTCATTTGTAAAAAAATGAAAAAGAAAATGAGGATAGAGGGCGAGTTTTGTGGTTTTTCTGTCAACAGATGTTCATTATTCACAGAGATGTATTACTGTGTTTTTAAGCTATTTGTCCAATTCACAAATTATTTGACATTATATCACAATATATTTATGCAATTTATTATACGAAGTGATGGGAATGTGTGTTATTAATATTATTCAAAACATTAATTCGAATTCTCTCTCATCCAAGACTTCTGTAAACTTCACAGTAAACAATTATCGAATATAATAACTGGACTTCGAGCAGATTTCGAGTTTTGTAATTCATTCACAAACTGAAATATCTTTAATTAGGCTGACTTCATTCCAACATGTGTATTATACAATATTAGGTGAACAGAATAAAATACGATAATAGAAGTTTACAATTGAAAGAAAAAAGTTAAACTCTCTTGCGTTGAAATAGTTGCAGTTAGTAAGTCTGTGTGGGAGATCCTGGTTCATCTCTGGATGAAAAATGCGTGATTCTGTACCATTTAATTTGTGTATTCACGTATCAAGTAGAATCACTGCTTAAAAAGAACACTGCACTGAAACCACAAACTAACCATCCGTACTAAAGGTGCAAATTTCTTCAATTTATTAGTATGAAAATATGAATTATCTACTCAGGAACTAGTGTACCTTATCTTAGACGTGAGAGTTTTGGTGCTCATTTGTTATATTTATATCTATCTATCTATCTATCTATATATATATATATCTATCTATCTATCTATATATATCTATATCTATCTATCTATCTATCTATATATATATATATATATATATATATATATATATATATATATATATATATATATATATATATATAACGTCTATTGGTGTAATTATTATAATACATATATATTGTGTGAAGAAATAAAATTCAACATCCACGTTATTTATGGATAAGTTTATATAATTATTAAAAGCTAACGCATTTTTGTAGTTTCAAAACCTTATTTCCCTACATGTTTTCTCGCTTACGTGAGATCGACGTTTCAGCTGAGCCTTCTCCATAAATCTTTGTCTCGAAATTATTCTGTTAGAACTATCTCCCTGAAAACATTCTTAACAATATCCAGGAATTTGTCTTCTCCGTTTTTCTAGAGCTCTATTTTTATTCATTCCATTTCCATAACTGTTCTGAGCAGACAGTCACTTGCTCTAATTAGATGGTCATATAACTACAGTTATATTTCTTGCTTCTTTTTATATGTATATCTTTACACCACTGCTTTATCTCTTTGTTATATGGTAAGTTCAGCAAATAACGCCAGTCGGGTAATAACGCCATTTAAAACTTTCCACAGTGCTAACATGAACACGTGGTTCGTAGGTTGACCACTTATGGGCGTGTGATAAGCAGTGATTCCTGTTGAATCTGTAGACAAAAGACTAGAGGCCAGCCACTCGTAAGTAGAGAGAAAGCAGTGAAAAAGTGTTGACGTGGCAGTTGCGAAGCAGAGGAAAATGCTCGCAAATTTTTAGTGCGTCAAACGAGGTGGGCGAATTGTTTGTGTAAAAGTAAGATTTTGCTACTACTAAAGGTATGCCTCAAAAGTCTCATAATTGCATAGCAGTATGACACAGATAACATATGCAGTACCACTATTCTTGGTATAGAAAGAATGGTCAAAACAAGACCTATTGCTTCTGGAAATAACGCCACTATCGCGTCGGGAAATAATGCCACTCCATCTAATCGCTAATCGAAACTAATACTGGTGTTAATTTTTTTTTTTTTTTGTCCAAGTAGCTATGAAATGTGAGACGTCTGATGTTTTGTTCATTTTCTTTTCCAGATGGCAAGGAAGTATCAAAACATACGGGCCAGGTGGTCTGAAAATGATTTACGTCAAGCTATCACGGCCATCAAGTAGGGTATGAAAACTGCTAGCGCTGCATGTGCGTTTAACATTCCTCGCAGAAACGCTAAGAAGCTGGGTAAAACGAAAAGACAAGAAACCCATTTGAAAACTTGGTCAGAGCTCTGTATTGTCACACGAACTGCTAAAAGAATTAAAACAGAGAATAATTCGTTTACAAACAGTTGGATTTGTTTTAACTAGAAAAAATGTTTGTGGGGCCGCGTATGGAATATATGAAGAGGTAGTGGTAGAGCCGAAAAAGACTAGTTTTATGCTTTCATGACAAGACCCCCGATTATCGTGTACAGAAAGCGGAAAATTTGAGCTATGGCAAACTTATGCGTTTCAACAGAACTATAGTGAACGAACTGTATGCGCTATTGGAAAATACACTTGACGCTATGAACTTACATGACAATCCTGAATTTGTTTACAATGCAGATGAACTGAGCTACTACTAATGTACAACACCAGCCTAAACATTCTGGCACATAGAGGGAACAAGCAAGTAATTATGCCAAACATGGAGAAAAAGGTGCAAGTGTGAGTGTTATTCGGTGCACCAATACATAAGGTTCAAATTGGATCCCTCCAATGGTGTTATACAAGGTATGAAAAAAAGAGCTTGGTGATGACCCTCTTCCAGGTAAAACCTATGCAATGGCACCTAAAGTCTATGTTACAAAGGAAGAATTCAGTACATTTCTGGAACATTTTAACAAACATCGGATCTCTGACCGAGCTCTGCTTATTGTAGATTGTCATCGCAGTTATCTTGATATTACCATTTTAAATGTTGCTAAGACCATGTATATTTAACTGGTGTACTTGCCTGCACATTGCATCCACGAATTTCAACTGCTCAACAAGAGCTTCTTCAAATCGTTAAAAGTGCACTGCTCTGAAGCAGTTGACAGTTATCGACGAACACATCTCGGAAGCTACATTTTTCAAAACTGTTTTCACAGGCATGGTTCCGTTCAGCAACATCTCAGAACACAGTTTCAAGCGCATTCTTTTAACAAAAATGCTATACTCGACGTCGTTTTTTCCAAAAATGCTGTCTCAGAGCAACAGTAACCTTCACCAACACTTCAAGCACATGACCAGCCTCCATCTCTCTTTCAACACCACCGAGTGCTCACTCCACGAGCTTCTGCCTACACCTAAAATAAGTAAGAGAAAGTCTCATCCCAGGGTGCGTTCTCTTACTGACAGAGGAGTATTGGTAACACCAGACCTGTTCGCAAGATCCCTTCCACTTCTTCCGACATGAAGAACAAGCATCCTTTAGAAAGAAGAAGGATGGAGACATGTTCGGTAGACTGTGAAGAATATTACTATGATCCTAGGGGTTCTAATATGAATTTAGTGTATTGAATGCAAGATTTGGTTTCACGAATCATCTGATTCTGATAGCATTTTTAAATGTGGCTTTGGAACATTGTGTGAGGCTGGTTGTGCTTTATTGTCTGGCTCCGACGAGTAGTGCTCCATATTATTGCAGCTGTTATGTTAAGAGGTTTGCAATCGTCACAAGAGTTACCGACTAACGACATGTAGTATGACTATGAGTTTTGTGTACCAGCAAAGCAAGTAGCACATTGCCAAGACCATTGTTCAGTTGTGTTCAAAATCTATTTCGTTACGATTCTAACACCTTTCCGTTGTTGTAAAGCAAGTGGCGTTATTTGCCGACACGTTTGGTAATAACGCCATCTCATACTCACTCCGATTCTCAGTGTATTGTGGTCGACATTGTGAGTGTGGAATGTTTATTTCTCATTGTGTTATAGGGGAGGGTTCACTCAATTTTCCATGTAATTTGTATGGTTCTAGATATAAAAACACTTGAATACCAGAACAATATGTTAAATTGATGGCGTTATTTGCCGAAGTTACCCTACTCGTATAATTTCCCTACTTAGGGAGTCTAATATCCTCGGACAGAAAAAGTGAAAAAGACGTAAGCTCTAAAATAGCACAGACCAAACAAGCATTCAATAGGAAAAGAGGACTGCTAGTGCCAAGAAATGTGTCGTTGGACGTTCGAAAAGGATTTAATGAGACTCTGATATGGAGAGTGGGGCTTTGCGGATCAGAGACATGGACATTGAGAAAAGGTGAAATATCCAAGCTGGAAACATTTCGAATGTGGTGTTGGCGCAGAATTCTGAGCATATTATGGAAGGAAAGAAAAGTAACGAAGATATAATAAAAGATGCTAATGAAGGACGACAGGTGATGAAGATAATAGGAAAAAGAAGAAACAGCATGCTTAGCCACTTTATTCGGCACTCCGATTGGATCAACGTGTTGATAAAAGGAAAAGCAGAAGGAAAACTAGGAAGAGGAAGAAGAAGGGTTGATATCTAAATGCAGTTATGAAAAAGAGACAATATCATAGTATTACTTTTAGTACCGAAAAATTTATAGATATGAAACTATACATTTGAAATTGCCAAGATGTTGTGGATGAAAAAATGTTCCACAGGAAATAAAACACGTAAATATTCGAGCACTTTAATTGACAACATCCACGTACGAATTAATTGGTTTCGGGGAACATCAGAGCTTGTTGAGGAGGTAAAAATTCAATATGAGCATAAATGTTATAAACATTTATAAAATCACTCTCAAAATTACACAGAATTTATAAAAATGTCGGGATTTTAAAAGAGAAATGTGGTTCCTAGGATACACTCCATTCATACGTCTCTAATGGACTTAATGCCATAAAATGCTGTAGGCCTGATCTTTTCCAGATACTTCCGGGCCATCTTGTCTGTCCTGGTCCCTGCATTTGTCTAGATCACCGGTTCTGTCCGGATGAAACCCTGTCTAAAAAAGCAAGACCCAGGCTCGGATGACGTTTATAAACGTCGTTATGAAAGTGACAAGTTACAGAACAACTTGCAAGAAATAAGAGTGTACGATTTAAGCAGGAAATAAGCTTTTGCGGAATGAGCAAGCTAAATATGGTATTTTGTTTTGTGTATTTACTTTTTTCTTTTTATCAGATGGACTTTATGGGTTACGGCTAACGGTAAAATAGTACATGAACAATTTTCAGTATGGGAAAGACAAGTTTAAAAGATATGACCATAAAAACTTTCTAAAAAAATAATATTAACTTACTTTAACACAAGCACTAAAAGCAGGAAATAAATAAGAAAGGTGCAGGTAAATACGCCATATTAAGGTTATTGTATTTTTTATGGCCTTTATTTTCTTGAAACACAAAGAACAAGACATGCGTGTTACAGAGTAGCCTCTGTAGAAAAAATGTGACAATGATACGACTCACTTCTATTTTGTACCCAAGGTAAAAGAAAAAAGTGTCACGAAGTGGCGTATTTACCAACACATGCAGGTAATTACACCAAGTCTAGGATACTACTAGAAACCTGCAATAAATCTTCCAACTGCTTGCATCGTCCGTATTATATGAACTCAAATATTACTACACAACATGGCTGAAGCAAAAGTAGAATAACCAAACTTAAGATGATGAAAAAAAGATAAAATGTGAAAACGATAATCCCCAAAGTTGAAATAAAGCTCCAAACTGAAACGTTCTAGTCGCTAAGAAGATAAATAAACAGTGTCACTGTATTGTGACTTAAAAAAAAAAAAAAAAAAAACTACACCGATATTGCATGAAACATGTGGGATAAATGAAAACATCTTTGTCTTCTGCAGTCATTCCTTCACAAGCCTGGGCGTATCTCCCTGCACCATTACATGCTTGGTATTAGTTTAGTAAACATGAAATCAGAAAATTACACTTACAAAACAAACTGTTCCTAGACGGGCACGAGATAAGGCGTATATTGCTGTAAACAAACGGCAATGTTTTGGATTAGCACGGTACTAATAACTGATTCTTACCTCTATGAAATAATAACACCTTTCTACGGAATCTTCCCGAAACAAACAACACTGCATGACGTGGTGGTCTCAGCTCTGTCTCCTGGTGTATTCGTCAAAACGGACTTGTCTAAGACCGTGCTACATATTGAAGGTGCAGTTTAGCGGATTTCGTCGGAAATATCCCAGCACTGAATTTGGCGTATTTAGCTGCATTGGCATATATACCTGGAGTTACCTTATGATAACTAATACTTAGAAGCTGAAGATGATTCATTACCATTATTTATAAAAATGAAATGTGTACCAAGCAAAACATTATATATTATATACGACAGTGACTGGAAAGTTTTGAGCCTAACATAGAAAATAAGAATCTGGAATAGAATAATTAGATGTATTAAAACGACCTTTGATATTAATGTGTGTCAAGCTCTTGGTATTAAGTAATTTCTTTTTTCTTTTTCAGGCTCTCGAAGTGAGATGGCAGAAGTTGGGAAAGAAAAAAAATCGAGTACAGGTTAGTCATCAAGTATCTGCAATTAAGAGGAATGTCTGAGATCCACCAGGACATGGTCCATACCGTAGGTGAATCTGCCCCTTCATATGCCACCATCAAAAGATGGATGCAGGAATTCAAACATGGTAGGCAAAGTGTTAAAATTGAGCCGAGCTCTGGGAGACCATCAAGTTCTACCACCATGGAAAACATTGGCCTGGTATTTGATATGATCATCGAAAATCGCAGATTGTCAAGTCGACAGATAGCAGACAGGCTAGGTATGTCACAGGAGCGAGCAGATCATATTCTGAAGAATGATCTTGGTTCCTCAAAAGTTTCTGCTCAAAAGGGTCCCATGTCTTCTGACTCCCGAAGAAAAACACACTCGGTATCTTCTATCCGTGGACAATTTGAAACTGTTAGAACGTGATGTGGACGATACGCAATGAGAATTTGCACATAATTGATCACATGAATTTTTATTAAAAATTTGCGATATTGCAAATTTTTGAATAAAAATTCATGTAATCAAATATGTGCAAATTCTCAATGCTTATCACTAATTAACCTAAGGCACATCTGTTGCAGTAATTTTACGACAAGAGTGTTGCCAGGGGCTGCGTTTCTGTCAAAAATTACCCATTTTATAGACTTGCATTAAATAGCGTTTTATTTGGCAACACTGCATCAACCTTTTCACATTTTTGTACCAGTGGATAAATGTTGATGGATACTGTACATATACACAGAAATTCACCCGCAAGAAATCAGTTTTCTGTAACTGAATATTTATTTTCTTCATTCTGCACATTTTTTAATTTTACACTTACACTAATCTGTTTCCTTAGTACACAAAAACATTACAAGTTCCATGATTCCAAAATTATCTAAATCGAACATGCTTACATTTGTTTCAAGTTTCAGGTTTTTATCATTCTTAGATCAAAAGATATACGCAATCGAACTTTGGGTTGCTCAACTTTACGGACACACTATATATATATATATATATATATAGTAGTTCGGGGGAAGTGAACATAGTAAATATGAAAGTGAAAAAATCTTAAACAGAAATGTTAGCACAAATGATTGACAATTATATACGAATAGGACAGACCTTTTGCATTCTGAAAATAAAGTATGGTTGATATCGTGTCTGAAGGGACGTGCACAGGAATAAATGAATCATACAAGGTAAATGATTCACTTCACCCCACACGTGGGGGTCAAATGAATATACATATGGGGTGAAGTGATGATAAGAAGTGTCCTTGGAATAATGTAAATAACAAGATATAAACTAAATAATGGTTATACAGCTAACGAAGAACACCTATATGATGTACAGATACATACGCTATTGTTGTAGAAATGCTTAAGAAGCAAATATATATAAATACCCGAGACTGTATTCAAAGTACTTGTGAGCATTGAGTTGTTTGACCTTACAAAAATGGGGACAATATTTGAGATTTCCAATAGGTCTTGAACTCAGGTTTCTCTTATACGAGACTGTAGTTTGCAGGACAAATAAGAAATGGAAAGATGTAAATATGTTCTTTGGTCCATATTATATACATGGAATGACTAAGAAGACTATTCACATCACCCCAAAATATATTTGTCACTTCACCCCACCTAGTATCTTTACTTCAAAACATGTTTTGTATCTTTATGTTCGCAATATATTGAAACATGAATGAAAAGATAGGTTGTAAGAGCTAAAAAAAGTCTTTATTAATACTTTATTACACGATTTTGAAATATGTATAAAATAATGTTTTAAACTGTTCAAAATGTTTAAAACTTGTTTGTTTTCCGTGAGTGTTTTAAAACATGTTTAAAACATTTTGAACACCTTCTTCATGTTTCAAACACATGTTTTGTTCTTTTTTCAAAAAAATCTGTAAGCTTTCCAACCCTGGTATTTGTTTGAGATAGAGTGGATTCTGTGGTTTTATCCGGGGTCACTCCAGAGGGGTCCAAAGTTGATGGGAGGGATTTCTGGAGGAAATGTTTCCGACATTCTCCCAATTTTTTCTGTTCAAGTACGTTATGGGCCGAAATGCATAACACCTCTGAAAACCTTCTTCCATGGTGAATAGAATGAACTATAAACCACTACTATCCAATGAACAATGTTGATGCAATAGCTATTTCACTGCGAGCCTCCGATTTTCTTTATACCAACAGGGCTAATGTGTCCCAGAGACTTACTCCGTAGTCATGGCACCTCAGTTTTAGTGCATGAACATATCATTATTATGTCTATCGAATGGACTAGGTTTGATTTGGATACCCCATTAACACGTTCATGTCAGTTCGTTGTCAGACAGTTTATGATGCAAGCGTGGCATTGAAGACACTAAGAAGAAATAATTATTTTTGTGGACAATACCCCTGAGAGGTACTCTCCTTGTTATCTCAAAAAGATAATGTAATTGTAGTACCAAGGGGATATATTTGGAATTGGAAAGTTGTTAACGGACTATCCGCTAAAGATAGAAGTTAGCAACTTCTTCTTTAATGTTCACTTCCCCTTAGTTAGAGACTAAGTCTCAGTGATATCATTAACAGTGAGATCCCTCTTTTTGTCTTCACCTAAATAATGCAAATAGGGATCAAGATGACCAGAAGTTCAGGTCAAAACTAAGTGCAATTATTAGCTTCCTATTTGAGATAAGTTGGTAACAACTCCTTTTGGATGCATCCAAAATATTATATTTAACTATTATGCCCGTCATGATTAGTCTGCTCATGTTAGGGATCATTGGTTTCATTCGTGATAAAGACTTAAAAGAAGAATTAACAAAAAGGTTAGTCTGACAAGTGATCATGATAGTGAATTAGTGTTATTAATAGTAATTGCTATAGGTAAGAGAAGGGCGATTTCAACGTAGAAAAAAGGAAGATAACTGCAATGAGGAAAAATCGCAGAGAGAGGGAATACTTAGGATCAAAACCACGTTCCAAGGTGAACTTTTTCTCCATCGTTATTTAATTTAGGGTAGAGTTGAGATAGCTGTGACGACGAAGCAAATGATAATGGATAGTAAAGCAGTTGTTAAAATCGTATTAATCGTCTATTACATTTGAATGATTTTTTAGATTGAAATTCAAATATATTTTATATATTAAATAGGCTAGCCTCCTCATCAATAAATAGAAATGTAAAGGAATAACCGTACTATGTCTATGAAGTGTCAATACCAACCAGCGGCTTCAAATCAGAAGTGGTGTATGGGGGAAAAGTGTGATAAAATATGACGTAATAAGCAGGTAGCTAAAAATGTGGAACAAATAATGACGTGAAGTCCGTCGAAACCTGTTGCTAAGAAAAATGTTGAGCCGTATACGGCGTCTGCAATGGTAAATGGGGCTTCGTAATATTCAAAACCTAGTAATGTAGTAAAATATAATCCTAGGAGTTATCAGGAATATATATATATATATATATATATATATATATATATATATATATATATATATATATATATATATATAACTGCTAATTCGATGCAATCCTTGCTAGGGATGTTCTTTAAGTACTTTGGAACATTTTCACCTATATGAACCGGGGGTTGCAAATAAATATAAAAAAATGAAATCTTTGAGTTTTACGTCCCACGTTTATGCCGGTTAGGCTAAAGGAGACGGTAATGATGAGTAATGAATGAAATGGTGGAATAAAGAAAGTGGGAGGAAACGGGAGAACCCCGAGAAAACCCACGCACACGGTGTTTGTCCACCACAAGGTTCACTTGCGGGGGGCTGGGATCGAACCCGGGACCCCAAGCACCATGTAAAATTTGAAAAATTGAAAGAGAAATCCCGGTGGTGATCGTTTGTAGCGCCTGATTTTGTAATAATAAAAATAAGAAAATGAGATGGCGGGTTTCGGGTTCATATTCCGTCTGTCACTATTTATTCCCTGTGCACCACCGTTAAAGTCTCCGTTCCCCGAACTAAAATGGTTTTGTGACTCGATAAGGACTGGTTTCACGGTTTGGAAATCCTATCTCCCCGCGGTGTCCCAGGGCTTTAGGAAAACAAGATCCCTCTAAAACCGTGTAAGCAACTGAGAATTGATATTATTCGCATACGTATCCTGTATTCACATGCTGCAACGCTGAAAGAGAATTTTGGTCTAATGTTTGGTTTGTGTGGACGAACTAGACTGACTTTCACTTTCCAAGTGGACTGAATGATAATAGTAGTAATAATAATACCAGAAAATAAACGAATATCTAGAATTTAAAATTTTAGTTGAAAATTCTGAAAATCAGTCTAATCCCCACTAGAATCGAGAAATTGCTTATATTTGTTTAATTTGCCTTTTAAGCATAACAGATCCTTTGGAAACCAATGTTATGCTTAAGGTTAGGGATACAACTTGTTTGTGAAAGAAAAAGCTTACGAATTTGGGGTTAACAATGTAATAAAAGTTTTAATGAGCAAACGAAAACAATAACAAGAAAATGTTTTTCTAAAAAAAATTAAGCAGGCCGAAAATTAACATTGAATTTTGAGTTTTATGACAACAAATGTTCAGAACAAGGCTTAAGGCCATAACACAAAAAGCAAGCAATTTAATTAAATTACATCTGGGCTTTCTTTCTTGAACTATGTAGTGAATGAATTGTTATCATTAACCCCACACACATAAACAAACTATGGAATTGATGTCTATAACCAGTGCTAAATGCAATCTTGCATTGTTTATATTTTATATAGAGCTTTCATAATTTACATATATATCATACCAAACTGGTTAAATTACAATCTTGCATTTGGAAATATCTAATTATTTGACATCGTATGCTAAGCATATAGTTTACGTTGATCAGCGGATATGTTCTGACTATGACCTTTCCAAGATTTAAAAATTAAGATATTATATTACTTGACGGAATTTGAATATAACTGCCTACATCTTATTTGGGTGAAAACTAAATATTGGGATGATTTAAAAATAAGTTGAAACGAGTTGAAGTAAGTGGAAATGAGTTGGAATAAATTGAAATAAATGAATAAAAATAAGTCGAAAAACAAGTCATGACTTTGATTTGAGATTCGTGGGAAGTATGAAAGAAACATAGAATGATCTAAAGGAGTTAAGTAAACCTACTACCAGGCTGCTAACCATTTCTAATTATTGAAATTATTAACTGAGAATGGGGTATAAGTACACTAAATATGCAATTCGACATTTACCTAACTAACAAGAATACATCATTAAATACATAAAATCAATGAGTGTAGCACTACTATTTGATTATGCATAAGATATATAAATATATATACACATATTAGCACAAGTAGAAAATCAACAGACACAAACATATATATATATATATATATATATATATATATATATATATATATATATATATATATATATATATATATATATATATATACAGGGTGCGGCACGTAAAACCGGCCCGTCGTAATATTCTGGTATATTGTGTTTTTGGCAACACTTAAATAATCTACCTTCTACCAAGAGATGGCGGATAAGTGTTGTGCAAGAACTGAAGGAGCCTGATCTGCAGAAGAGGGTGCATTTCTGTTCATGGCTGTTGAGCAATGTTGCCAGTGGTTTCTTGGATCCACTGATGCTCACCATGAGTGACGAGGCGTGGTTCCACCTGTCTGGGTCTTGGGTCAACAAAGGCTTGTGGCCTCCTCGGTCACCAGACTTGTCCACGTGTGAGTTTTACTTATGGGGACTGTTAAAGGGAAAAGTATACGAAACAAATCCACACACAATTGAAGAACTCAAGACCAGGATCCAGGATGTCACCAATAGCATTACAACACAAGAACTGACAAGGGTATATATGAATCTCCTCAATCGTGCTCACATGTATGTTGAAGTGGGCGGAGGACACTTTTAGCACCTGCTGTGAAGGTGAGTAGTCATATTCAATACATTACATATATATAATCATAAGACATGCATACATACATAAAAATCAAATAACATATGAATATTAAGAGCCTGCCTTACTAAAGATAATGCAAAATTTGGAATATTTGTTTTCCTTGTTTATTGATAAGCGAAAGGAGATAATGATATGCAACTTACCACAATCATAGATAATGTTGTTCCACAACAAAAAATATGAACCTGGAGAATTTTCAGTGTTGCCATCCATAGAAATTACAGTGTTGCCAGAATAACAATTTCCCTAAAATCTAAGTTAAGGCAGCGACTAGAGGAACGAACTCAACTGCATTTGATTACGTATCGTGTTGTTTTGGTTTCCTCTGAACTACTTTTTAAATAATAGTTGTATTTAGTTTGTAACAAACAAAATAGTTTTAACATACAGTTATTAAAACTAAATAATAATGCTATTTAAAAAGTAGTACACAGCAAACCAAAACAACACAATACGTAACCAAGTGCAGTTGAGATCGTTCCTCTAGTCGCTGCCTTAACTTAGATTTTAGGGAAATTGTTATTCTGGCAACACTGTAATTTCTATGGATGGCAACACTGAAAATTCTTCAGGTTCATATTTTCTGTTGTAGAACAACATTATCTATGATTGTGGTAAGTTGCATATCATTATCTCCTTTCACTTATGAATAAACAAGCAAAAGAAAAATGGTAAATTTTGCATTATTTTTAGTAAGGCAGGCTCTTAATAATGAATGCAAAGACGTCTCTCGAGATTTTAATATAAATGTATCGAGTTTTCGTGATTTTCTCTCTGTATCATCAACGAGATTGGTATATGACCGTATATTTTCATTTATTTGTCTAGTCTATGCGCATAAACTTCTGATCGCTCTATTGTTAGAGGATCAGAATGACGTAATAATTGCGGCTTTACTTAGCCTACTTTGTGTTTTTCCATCTGTATTCTACCTGACTGAAAATAATGTCGGTTCCGCTTTATTTAGGGATTACGTATGTCTAACCAAGAAAATGATTAATTGCGAGACTAGTCGCATATATATCATAATTACTAATTAATCTTTTAGCTCTCTTACATAACATACTTTTGTTGAGACATTACAGTATTATTTATTTCAGTTTTACTAGCATATAGGTCGAAATAGATTCATTTAGTGCGTTAACTTCTATGCAAAATGACTTTGCAAACACAATAATCTTTGGACAATTGGAGCAATGTCTTGAATATATTTTCTAGGAATACCTATTACGCCTTGTTCTAAATTATCTTAAATTTCTAATATTGCATGTCCATAGCGCAGATGATGCACTTTCGCTTCATACAAACTTCCATATGGTAAAGTAAATAGTTGTTTCATGACAAATTTCACAGTTCGAGTCGTTAAAGATCTACAACCTGTTATTTGATTTACATTTAATTTAACTTTCTTTATATATTATTTAAAAATTCTAAGTGACAAATAGAATAATGACATAAACTACTATCTCTTTAATAAAAACAACGACATGTTCACTGAAGTCACAGAATATATGTAAAAGTACCATTGAAAAAAAAAGTCTCTCTATTTTCAATAAGCCTTGCTCAAAAAGAAAGAGAGAAAAAAAATAATTCTAATGTTTAGTAATTATAGTTCGAATTGGAAAATCTTTTCTCCACGCGGTGTAAATACGTTTACAGTTTTCAAATAGTTCCGACTTTTATACCGCGAACGTCTTGCATTTTATTCAATGCCGAAAATTTCCCTTTTAGCATCAACAAAAAATAATTTGGATGGTTCCTACCTTTTGCCGTGTACACTGCTCTCACCACTTTCGTAGTCACCACTGAGCTGACCACACACATACAGATGTCCCTGCGTTTCTTGGCTTCCTTCTTCCGGGGGAAGTGTCCTGGATCCGGAGTTCCTCTCTTCGACTCCTGCTGCGTCCTCCTCTTAAACTGCAAGGGGCGTCGCTTTTGGGCGTCTCCTGGTCCATCAAAGTGGGGCTTCTGTTGGTCCATTTCTGATATAATGCACTTTTTCTCTTGACAGCACTTTTAAACGTGACACTGCACCAACATCACTCTTTGTGTCAGAAGTGTGGTGTTTCACGGATTAATAGTATGGATTGTTTTTAAGTATTGTTTATAGTACTTCAAAACTGATTATGTATTATTAAAGCTAGTCTAAGTGCTTTCGGTGAGGATGTAGGCCATCCGTTATCGCTAATAGTCTGTAATTGCTCGTGAATGTGTTTATAAGTGCGAAATTCTGTCACTCAAAAAAAAATGTCTGTAAGCTTTTCGATATATATATATATATATATATATATATATATATATATATATATATATATATATATATATTAGCAGCGTTCTAAGTTTGCATATATACTTAAAGAGGATCAATGTGTAAATTCCTATGCCTAAGAAAAATTGCAAGTCCGTACACTCGGCTTCGGTTAGTTTAGCCGCACATTATTCTCGGTTGATTAACTTATGATTATCAAAGTAGTGTGTGTGTAAGTTCCGGGTGTGTTTTTGTGTTGTGGTGATATGATGTTTTCCGGTGATATACTTAGATACGACTGAGTTGGAGTTTTTTTAATTTTAACCTGTCGATCTTTTTGAATACGCCTCTAACGGTGTCTTCGATTTCGTCTCTGTTCTCTTATTCGTTAGATTATTTTGATGTTCTAAATTTTTATTTTTGGTCTCGGCCTATTTACGATGTTCGAGCGTCGTTTCTCCGACGTACGTGATTTTTTTAGATTTCACATGCAATATAGAAAATTTTATAGGGGTCTATTCGGCGCCTCGTAGTCTCGTGCGTGCTTTTGAACCAAGTTACAGACCTGTGTCAAAATTTTATCTTGGTTCTGCGTGGCGACATATGGTCTATGATGTGATTTTGACAAATTCACAGAGATTATTTTCCACTTGGATTCTATTCAATGTGTTCAGACTTTATTATTTTTCTCAATTTCACAAAAAGATGCTAAAAGCTGTTTTGTTTTTCTTTCTTGGGCTCACGCAGGGTCCTCTGTATGTGTGGTCTTCTACGCATGTGGCTGAGGCAGCGGTATTAAGAGACAATAGAAGGGTCTTTCAACTGTCCTCGCCGCGACGACAGGTATACAGAATAAAAAAAGAAAACATCTTACTCTCGGATAGTAAAGGAAAATAAAGAATGTTCTTTGCTTCTTTGAACGCACAAAAATGAAAATGAAAATGATATTCACTAACGTTCATAATTATATGCAAAATTGAATTAAAAAGATTTATTTAAAAATTAAATAAAAATGGTAATGATGCAACTGTCACAGCCAGAGGTGAACTCTACCACTGAGCCACCGCGGCCCCCTCGCAAATAAATAGTTTCTGAGTAATTTGCATATGTGTGATTTCTTTCAAATTTGCCGGCTAACGAGATAGTCGTTGAGCCAGAGAAGATGTGTAGTTTCATCTCGAGGGAGTAAAAGACACCTAAATATTAAGATAGCCAATACTATAAGCTTTGATATTTTGTATGATACTATTCGGAAAGCGGTAGCAATATAAACCTCCCCAATTTAGAATCTTAGACATTTTTACTTAGCTCAGTGGTCGTTTGAAGTATCTGTATCTGTCCGTTTTTGCCAGAAAACTATGCGTTGTACCTCTTTGTATTTATAGTTGGGCCGTCTTTAAAGTGATGAAACATACTTATCAATAGCGCCGACGGAAAGGAAGTAAAGAGGGAAAATTTAAGAAATAGTCCCTAAAAAACCCCTTTTTACTATTTTCTTTGCTTATCACGTGACAACACTGCATAAGGAGTAAAATACCCATTTCTTTCAGAGTAACCAATACTGTAAGCTTTCAGATGTGGTATGATACTTTTCTGTAGGAGGTAGATTTCTAGGGCTAAACCCCCTTTTTAGATTGTGAAAGAAAATGGTAACGAAGTCCTGTGGTCTTTCGAAATTCCTATAACTCTGTTTGTTATGACTATAGAAGTAAACATTGTACCTCTTTGGGCTTAGAATTATATAGATATTTTAAATGATTAACACACTTGTCAATAATACTGACGAAAGGGAAGTAATGAGGGAAAGTTTAAGAAAAAGTCCCTAAAATTCCCTTTTTACAATTTTCTTCGTTACTTATGTTGCAACACTGCACGACGAGTAAACGACACCTATATTTCTGATTATCAAATACTGTAAGCTTTCAGATATGGTATGGTACTTCCCTGTCGGCGGTAGTTGTCAGGGGCTAAAACCCCCTTTTTAGATTCTTTAATCCTTGAGAGGCAGAAAATTTATTAATATTTCGAGAAAAGGTAATGTAGAAAACAACATACTAAAAAATCCTAAAAGAAAACTCGGAAAAGTGTACGGTTTACGTCTTCATTTTACTATGTGTAACAGTAGAAAACTTCTCATGTTTGCAGATACTTTGTGAAGAGAGGATTTTTCAGAAGAAACGAGTTGTTTTCTAAACTACAAGAATTTCAGACATTAGAGCAGCATATGATATCTACTGCCAATCAATTGAGAAATGACATTCAGAATTTACAACAAAAGACTGCCGAACATGTGGCATCCAACCCCAGATCATTTGAGAACATGTGAAGACTAAAACGAATTACTACCAGAATCTGTAACATTATTTTTGAAAGTTATTCTTACAGGCGACAGTTCAAAATTAACAAGTGACAGAGCTTCACCTCTAATATGGTCATTTGGACAAGATCTCATTTTTGGTGTTACTGGCGGAAAGTCAAAACCTCAAAACACATTTTCTTACTTTTCGCGCTGAAGATACTGAATAGTAGGATTGTCGAACAAACAAAGATCTTAAACCGGCGTGATCACGGCTTGTCCTATCATCAAATAGAGAAAATGGAAAGTGTCACCGCCGTCCAGAAAACATCTGAAGGGAAAGATGATCTTGAAGCATTACCTGTAAATATTATTCCTGTGAAATTTACTCAACTTGCTTGGGAAACATTGATAGGTTGGAAAAAACTCTGTCTGGAGCGGAAACCGCTCACCCTGTGAATGGAATAGCAATACAGTAGTAATCAAAGTTACATATTAGTATTTTAGTTACAAGGAAAATACTAGCAAATAGAAGACAACGAACGTTTCTTGGTGCCACAAAAGAACTAACCCCTTACATCCCTGGGAAAAGAGTTGGTCCAGCTGTAATTGGGTATTATGATTCTATTCGTGAAGAGTTCGTTGCAGCGTCAAGATCTAAGAATTTAATTTGGATTATGTTGGGGTGTATACATCCTCAGAATCACCTAATTCCAAGTTGGACTAGATTCAACATCAACCTTGAAATTCACCTAAAAAGTATTAGCTACCTACAAAAAATAAATTCCCCAGCTACAAGTATGACTACAATATATGCGATGCTAAATCCTTCACTCGTCATAAAAAACAACTACAACTTCAGTCGTTAGTTCTAACTGAAGATCAAGTTATTTACTAAAAAGCAAATGAAATTGTATGGAAGAATCCTGAAAAGTACCGGAAAACAGTTTTAAACCTTGTAGTATTCTATACTATTTGTAACTTCATGTGCATCATCGGTAGAAGATTTCAAGATTCTGGTTTGCCGGAGCTCCTCTCCAAATCAGAAACTTTTGCAGAGATATCCATAACTCGAAGTTTACAAGGAAAGCAATATAACCGTGCTATTCGTGTTTACAAGCTAACATTTGAGTCACTGATGAGAAAGCTCAATGAATTCAGAATATGATTACAGCCCAAGCACAGAGATAATTTTCCTGTGTTGGAAGAAGTTGAGTCTAACATATCACAACGTTTCCAAGAAATAGAAGGCGCCGCTAGTGAACAGTTATCTCAAAGTTTCTCAGAACAGCCTTTGCAACAGTTTGGAAAATGTTTGAAGCATATCTGGACCACGTAAGGCGCAAAAATGGTGACCTGTTTTGGATATCCTGCGTGCATATATGGTAGATGTGCTTTCAATGACAGTTCGCGCAACAAGAGAAGGTAACTGGCTGCTTTATCTAGCAAGTATACAAAAGATGATCTCGTGGGGTTTTGCATATAGGCATTTAAATTATGCACGTGATCCTTCGGTACATATTGCAACGAAACTTTTGATCTTAAAAAAATATCCAAGAATGTACAAAGTATTTCAGAGCGGTTAGTTCTCCGCGCAAATGGGGACAGTCAATCCATTTGGAAAAATATCTGCAGACCAAATAATCGAAGAGATTGTCAACAAAGCCACCCGAAGGCCTGCTGGAACAATCAAATTTAGAACTCGTCAGGTTGCTGTTGAAAGATCCTATTTACTTTCAGATGTAAGGGCAGAGCTTCTACGTACGCTTGTGGAGGCTACAGATTCTTCCCCAAAAAGCAAAATCACTCATGACCTTGCGTCATCGAGAACATCAAGAAAGGCGAAAAATGTTTCGTCGATGGTTGAGATATTTCGAAGGAATGGACAAATCCTTTCAAGGAATCTAATCTGCTAAATATAGCTTCTGGCATGGTAGCTTCTGTAGACGTTAGAAACAACTTTCTTAATCTTTATGAGAGAGGTGAGAAAGCACATAAGAACTTTAAAGAGCAACGCCTCCAGAAAGTGCGAGGCCTGTTGTTGTGTATGTGTACTAAGAACTGTGTGTCACCCAATTATGAGTACATGAAACAAGAATTAAAGTGTACTGGCGTATGCAAAATACAAACATGTTCGAATTGTCAAGAAGATGAAGAAATATCTAAATTTTAGACCATAATGTAGACTCAGATGAAGATGAATGAATCAAACTAAATGATATAAGTATTCAACAAATACTGTGAATATGCAATTGGCTACAAAATATATCATAAGAGATGCCTATTTTTTCATGCCATTATTATTTTCGCGACATATTTGAATAATGATAAACATAACTAATGCAAATAAAATGTCATTTACATCTTGCTATATGCACAGTATTTCAACTGATGCTATAAACATTTCTATGCTGATATACAAACTTCTCTTTTAACTTATATACTCCTCGTGATATTTTACAATCAAAACATTTTCAAAGTTAAAATATTATATGTTCGAAATATTTATAAAGCTTATAGTCCTACTCTCTTGTCCTACTGTCTTCAGTTCACTTCAAACATCAAGCAATTTACAAAACGGTCTTAGCGAAAAAACAACAACTGAAAGTGGAAATATAATTCCCTTCCTGTCTCCACTCCCCTTTCTTTACAGAAACTTTAGAACTTCCTGATCTTCTATGGTAAGTTTGTCAATTATCTTAAACCAGGACCAAAACACTTACCATAGTTGTTTTGTTACATCAACTTTTCTCGAAATACTATTAAATTTTCTGCCTCTCAAGGACTAAATAATCTAAAAAGGGGCTTTTAGCACATGACAACTACTGTGTACAGTTAAGTATCGTATCATATCTGAAAGCTTACGGTATTGGCTACTCTGATATATAGATGTCTTTTACTCGTTATGCAGTGTTGCCACTAACAAGCGAAGAAATTTGTACAAGGGGAATATTTAGGGATTTTTCTTAAATTTTTCCTCATTATTTCTTTTTCGTCAGTATTATTGCCAAGTATATAAACCATTTAAAATATCTATATAATTCTAAATCCAAAGAGGTACAATGTTTACTTCTATAGGCACAACGAACAGAGTTATAGGAATTTCAAAAGCCCACAAGACTTCGTTACCATTTTCTTTCACAATCCAAAAAGGGGTTTTAGCCCCTGAAACCTACCTCCTACAGAAAAGTGTCATACCACATCTGAAACCTTATAGTATTGGTTACTCTGAAATACAGGGGTATTTTATTCCTTATGCAGTGTTGCCACGTGATAAGGAAAGAAAATAATAAAAATGAAATTTTTAGGGACTTTTCCTGAAATTTTCCCCTCATTACTTCTCTTCCGTCGGTACAATAGATAAATGTGTTACATCACTTTAATGCCTGTATAATTCTAAACACAAAGAGGTATAACTCATAGTCCTGTGTCAAAAATGAACAGAAATACAGGTATTTCAAAAGAATACTGGGCTAAGTAAAAATTTATTTTAGATTCAAAATTGGGGTTAGCGTTACCCCCTGAAAGCTACCGTTTTCCGAAAAGTATCATGCGAATTCTGAAAGTTCAGTATTACTCAGAACTGCAGGTGTATTTATATTTACTCTCTCTATTGAAACCAGACTCCCAATTTTTGAGGTTCTGGCTCAAGGACTAAGAAGGGCGCAAGAAAGTTTTACCCTGACCCACTTTCACATACCGTAGAGCGATGAAATTTTACATATGTAATCCTGCATACCTACGTAAGTCATTTTGTACAGATGTGTTATAAGCCCGAACGTGAAATAAGTAAGGTGTACTGGTTCAAAATCCATTACCGCATCTCAGAAAGCAGCGTGCCAACATCGCAGAAATACTTGCCCGTATGAAATGACTGCATGGTTGGGAAGGAGTGGAATGAGGGTAGTGTGCGGCCAAGGAAAAACGCGAGCTATGACGGATTTCATATCTAGGGTCATGCATCTGTCTGGCCATCATTTGGGCAGTGAAGTTTGCGTTGTTTTCCAGGATGCAGACACGTTTTGTCTGCATGCCACGCTCTGGAATTTCACAGGATCCTGCAACGCACGCAGCAGTGAAGTATAGTATATCCTGGTAATTGTGGTACTCTTTGCCTGGAAAGCAAGTAGTAATACCCCATGATGATCCCAGAGAGTTTAAACGTGATCATCACTTTAGTCGCTCAGAGTTGAACACAGACTTCTTTTGGTGGTGGTACGTCGCCATGCTGTCATTGGTTTGGATGTATGTTGATTGTGAAAGTATTTATGCAAGGGAATTACTCAAGGAAAGGTTCGGACCTCCAGTTCCGGAGTCGCATCGGTCTTTTAGATCGTCTATAATTTGGGAAGGAACTGGCCCTGGCCTTCTAGAAGGTACTATTCCAGAATTCATCTTGTGGGAGTGAAGAAAACCAGGGAAAACGTAGTTAAACTAATGACAGAGTGTCGACGTGCCACCACCAAAGGAATTGTGTGTTCAATTCTGAGCGACTAAAGTGATGATCACGTTTATTTGGGATCAGCATGGGGTATTACTACTTGCTTTCGAGGCAAAGGGTACCACAATTTCCAGGATATACTATGCCTCACTGCTGCGTGCGTTGCGGGATTCTGTGAAATCTCAGAGCGTAGTATGCTGTCAAAAGGTGTCCGCCTCAAGGGAAACAACGCACCCGTTCACTGCCCGAATCTTGGCGAGAGAAATGCATGACTCCGGGTATGAAATCCATCATGGTTCGCGTTTTCTCTTGGCCACACACCATCTTCCTCCCACTTCTTCCCAACCATGCAGTGCTTCTACGATGTTGCCACGCTGCTTTCTGAGGTGCAGTAATGGATTTTGAACCACTACACCTTATTTCGCGTTCAGAATTATAACACAGCAACGGAGCAGAGTTTCGATCTGTGCATTACCACATAACCTACGTAGGTATGCAGAATTACACATGTAAAATTTCATTGCTCTACAGTATGTGAAAGTGGGTCAGGGTAAACCTTTCTTGCGCACTTCTCGTTAGCCGGGAAATTTGAAAGAAATCACACAGGTGCAAATTACTCAGGAACCATTGATTTGTGATCCCCGATTCATGTGGGTGAAAATGTTCCAAAATACTTATAGAATATCCCCTTGCAAGGAATACATCGAATTACTAGTCACCCTATATATATATATATATATATATATATATATATATATATATATATATATATATATATATCGGGTGTTTCAGATAAAACGTCCAGGGCTTATAAATCCGAAACGGCTGAGAATAAAAAGATGAAACAAAAACTGAGATAGGAAAATGTCATAGGGCGCATCACATGGTGTTGTTGTGGTGACTCCCAGGGCCCTCCTTCAAGGGGCCTAGGGGCCAACTTCAAATTTTTAAATAGGAACATGTATTGAATCATACCCCATTCAATAGTACTTAAAAAACGAAACAACTTTTGTAGGAAACAATTTTCGATTCGGGCCACCGTTTTTAAATGGCCGCAAAAAGTGGGTCCTATATAAGATAAAACGTCCAGTGCTTATAAATCCGAAATGGCTGAGAATAAAATGATGAAACAAAAACTGATATAGGATAATGTCATAGAGCACATCACATGGTGTTGTCGTGGTGACCCACAGGACCCTCCTTCAAGGGGGCCCAGGGGCCAACTTCAAATTTTCAAATGGGAACATGTATTGAATCATACCTCATTCAATAGTCCTTGAAATACGAAACAACTTTTGTAGGAAACAATTTTCGATTTGGGGCACCGTTTTCAAAATGGCCGCAAAAAGTCCTGTATCAGTTTGAAGTTGGTACCTGGGCCCCCTTCACGGAGTTTCCTGAGGGTCAGCACAACGACACCACTTGATATGCTTTATCATCGTTTCTATCTCAGTTTTTGTTTCATCTCTCTATTCTCAGCCGTTTCTGATTTAGGCCTGTAAGCACTGGACGTTTTATGATACAGGACCCACTTTTTGCGGCCATTTTGAAAACGGTGGCCCAAATCGAAAATTGTTTTCTACAAAAATTGTTTCGTTTTTTCAAGTACTATTGAATGAGGTATGATTCAATACGTGTTCCCATTTGAAAATTTGAATTTGGCCCCTGGGCCCCTTGAAGGAGGGCCCTGGGGGTCTCCATAACAACACCATGGATGTACGCTATGACATTTTCCTATCTCAGTTTTTGTTTCATCTTTTTATTCTCAGCCATTTCGGATTTATAAGCACTGGACGTTTTATCTGATATAAGACCCACTTTTTGCGGCCATTTAAAAACGGTGGCCCAAATCGAAAATTGTTTCCTACAAAAGTTGTTTCGTTTTTCAAGTACTATTGAATGAGGTATGATTCAATACGTGTTCCCATTTAAAAATTTGAATTTGGCCCCTGGACCCCCTTGAAGGAGGGCCCTGGGGGTCTCCATAACAACACCATGGATGTGCGCTATGACATTTTCCTATCTCAGTTTTTGTTTCATCTTTTTATTTTCAGCCATTTCGGATTTATAAGCACTGGACGTTTTATCTGATATAGGACACACTTTTTGCGGCCATTTAAAAACGGTGGCCCAAATCGAAAATTGTTTCCTACCAAAGTCGTTTCGTTTTTCAAGTACTATTGAATGAGGTATGATTCAATACGTGTTCCCATTTGAAAATTTGAAGTTGGCCCCTGGGCCCCCTTGAAGGAGGGCCCTGGGGGTCTCGATAACAACACCATGGATGTGCGCTATGACATTTTCCTATCTCAGTTTTTGTTTCATCTTTTTGTTCTCAGCCGTTTCGGATTTATAAGCACTCTACGTTTCATCTGGTATATATTTTACCTGATACCTTAGAAAAAGATAAGTAAAAAACTTTAGGTTTCTCGATAAAAATAACTTTGCATACTGTTAGTAACAGTAACTTTTTATACTTTCTATGTATGTAACGCAGCAGCTGAAATGCGCGTGGCAGGGGGTGAAGATGAGTAAATCGATGATCGATCGATCCAGGGCGCAGTAAAACTAGTTACGCAACTAGTCATAATTACTTCGGCGAATAGCCATTTCTATGTCTGGTCTTGAACATGTGCTTATAAAGAGGACAACCTATCTCGAATATTACAGTGTAACTTCAAGAACATTACATCCTTACATATGCACTTGATTACACTACTGCACTTGAGGGAATTCGTGAAACATGTGGAAGATTATATACAATTTTGTAGTGTCTATTTTACCTAATTACTGAAAATGTTATCACTAATATAAAGTATTAATATAGTTTATATATTTTGAAGCATCACTGAGGTCTTATCTTATAAATGCGAGTCTACATAAAGTATAAATCGAAAAGAAATGTATCATATAATAATAGTTATACATACTATTTTCAGTTACGCTTTACGTACATCATTATCTCAACAGCCTCTTTCTTCTTCTTTTATTGCTCATCAAACGTTCTATTGTAACCATAAATATCGACCCAAGGCGACACAAGTCAAGCAGAAAAACAAGAACCAGGAAAAATATCCATCCTGTGTATGATGGATTGTTCTGCTAAGACGTTGTTTCACTGTCAAACTCACTTAATTTCGAGAGAGAGAAATACACCTTGGATGTTGAGTAATGAAAGGATGAATGATTGAATGCGAGTAAGTTGGAGCTTTACCGATGAACTTCTTGGAAGTTAGTTTAGAGATTAATGGTTTTGATATGTACTACAGTTTTCACTGGATGAAGGAGAGTAATTTGCTGAAGCCCTTCCTTCCCTTCATTTGACAGATGTTCTAGCCAATTGCTACATCACAAGGATAATTTCATTCAAAATGAATGCCTGGAAAAGGCATAATATATTCATAAAGAACATACCATCATCAGAGTTTGGACAATAATATCACTTTATTTCCAATAAAAAATATTTACATATAAATATTATAATCTCTACTATTTTGACGAGTTGTTTTGGGTTGATTCCCCTACCGTATGCAAACCGTTGTTTATTTTAACGTCCAACTCTTGATCCTGTAACAAAATAATATAGTGGAAAGCAAGAATGGAAAAAACGGAAATAGAGATATGAAAGCTGGAGAACCCTATGGGCACAAGGGCAGGTTATTGTCCATTATAATCTGACACAAATTACCTCTCAATCTATTAAAATTTACTGTTCTAACATTATCTGAAATAAGTTTCCAAGAAATATATATTTTTATCTACATTTTTCCAGAAATTAGTTCTTTGTTACAGCACAAAATACATGTTGGAAGTAGACAGATCGATGGAAAGACAAAACAGTTCTATAAGACTTCCATACTAGTGCATAACATATATAGGAAATACAAACAAAGCAAATATTTGCCGTTGTGTAACGAGAATTGTCACCGGTGACATATATTATCTATTACAATAAAAATATAAGTTTTCTCTGGGGATAGTATTTTTTACCCCTTGCAGCAATGGAAGGCATGAGAAAATCAGTTCACTTATCATTAAATGGACCTTACTAAAACCTTGTAAACTGTGACTCGTACTAAAGCAACAATATATATTATGTTGGAAATGCAGTTTACGCAACACATAATACAAATAGAGTAATAAGCAGGGGAAACAGAAAAACTGTTATATGTCCAAGGTTTATCACAAAAGTACAGCACGTGAATATTTGACGTAGTGAGTATCCTTCTTATCTATCAGTCAGCGGTTCTGTATTCCAATCTTAGTCAAGTACTCTTTGGTCTCTTCTTTCCGTAGGAGAAATAGCTACAAAATGTAAAATTAGAGTTTTATGTCTGATTTCATCCTGTATCCTTACTTTTCTGCTAAGATAATAACACAAGACAACAAGTATGATTCTAAATCAAATGTAAGGCTGTTATAGATTTCCTTCCATTAATAAAATATAGAAATAAGCTTACATACGAAATTAAATACATGTAAGTGAAATGAATGTAGTGATTTTGTACCCGTTGAGTGAATCAGCATTTGTATCTTAGTCTGCCCGTCTGTCTGGTTCATCGTACTCTCGTAAAACTTATTCTATTTTAATGAAACTGGCATAGGCCTATGCATTTTTCAATCTCCGAGATATATTTATTGCTTGATGTTGAAAGAATCCATCAAGAATAATGGAGTAAAAGGGAATAAAATAAACACCATATGGCATGCTTTTGTATATAGAAAACCATTTATGGTAAAAAATTATGTAAAAAAATTAAAAAATATGGTTCACACTTTCTTTGCGGTATCACAATCATCCTCAGTGATAACGGTCGAAACTGGTCAAGAATAAGTTGGTAAAAAGAGTAAGTTTCTGCCAGTTTCCAAGTTTCGTTACTGAAATAATATGATATTATAAAATAATTTTCTTTGATAACATACACAAAAATGATTTGACTTTATGCAATATGGCGTATACTTCATTTTAGGCATCCCAATTGCCGCACCGCATGGAACTGAAAGCTATCAAAAATTTAAGGGTGAATCTCCAACGAAAAATAATTTTTCTACGGTACGTTCCGTCAATATTAAAAAATATTATTTTGCAGCAGTTAAAGTCAGTATAGAATAAGGAATGGAATTACCTACCGATCGAAAAAGATATTTCATGATTGCTTTCGTAAACGAATATTCATTTTTTAATAAAATAAATGTATTTAAATCTTCGCAGTCTTTTCTAAAGCTTGCTTATAGCATCAGCGGATGATGAAGGAATATATTTAGTCCTCTTTGCACGAATTAGAAAATATGTCTTACGATAAATTTCGTAGAAAAAATAATTAGATTTTCATACTATATCTGGATTGCACGTGGATGTCTCATGGCTTGACGTTAGTGATACAGGTCTAGCTACAATAAAGCATAAGTTTATCCTCGTGTGAACATACTAATTCAACTGCTTTGTTTCCCAGGACAAATCGATGTCGCAAAAGGTGGTTTTGTTACGTACTTCTTTAACCAAAGCTTGATCTTGGTCAGCTGATTTTGACTATGATTATCTACTCCTGGGCATTTGTCTAGTTTATTGCCTGTCTTCTTATTCCGCGTGAGTATCCAATCACTTCCTCACAGTTTTATGATCATTCTCTCCTAGTCTGAGAGTTAGTCAAATATAAAGAGGCTAAAGTGACCAGAAGTCCCAAAGAAACTAATTCTCAAACGGGACGTCTATACATGTTTTGAAGCAAACATATATAAAAATGTCCAGTAAATGATATTTTATGATTAGCAATATCTTCTAGAAATTAATGACAAATCCCGACGTCAAACCTATCTTGCTAAAAACTTCTAATAGTAATACTTTTTCCTGAGTTCTTTATGCAACACGTTTCAAATTTGCAAAACTCCTTTCTAAACCTCTTTATGCAATAAGCCCCTCAAATGTCAATTTTGTTTTCAGGCACTGCATTTTAATAACGGTATCTCTATATTAGTATATTTGAAATATTTTCTTTTCAGTACCATTTTGTCAACTACAAGTCGATTGTTTATAGTATTAACAATTGTCATGTAAAATGGTAGCCTTATTAGAAACAAACTATACTACACTGTGTAACGAAAAGTATATTACCTATGAATATCAAACTATCTAATAAAAAATTGAAAACGCATTCTGTAATCTAAATTTTTTATTGCAAAAATAAGATGCAAGACTATTGTCGTAATAGGAGAATACTTCAGAAAGACCGAACTGGGGGTGAAACCCTGGATCGGATTTTTACAAGTCAAACTATCTGATATTGCATCTCGTTAACTGGTACATTATATTTATGAATTTAGAACATTAACCGATTACTGTCCCCAAATTGATGAATCTTCGTAACGTCCTGATGGTCTAGCACCCCGGTCTGAATTCCAAGGTTAATTCAAATTCTCACAACGATAGTGGTGAAGCGTGTATTAAGTAGACGAGCGCAAGTAGGAACTATGTTATAGAACATATTTACATCTTATTACGTATTAAAGGAATGATTTATTTCTGTTAGTTTTCTACTTTCCATTAAATTCAGGAGAATTAAAAGTTGCTGTACAGGACCAGAATAGAATGCACCAAACTAACTATTATATACAAACGAGGCACACATTACTTGACGGGAGCAAAAAATAGAGTCAGTAAAGGGCTTCGTTTTCTGATAGCATGTAAGGTTAATTGTAGGAAATACATACAACAACCTAGAATAATATAGAAGACACTGAAAATAGGAAATTTATAAAATGAGAATTCTCCCTATAGCATCGTGTTCTAGAGATAACAATACCTTGTTGCAATATTAATACGTTGTATACAATAAGAACACATTGCATAGGTTGCAACAGGAAGTTATAGATCTACTACTTCCGGTTTCAATATTATATTCACATAGTTTGAAAGTTTATTTTAGTTTACAATGAAATGAAACTCACTTGTGTTAACATGCCGTTATCTTGAGAGATCTGAATTCTAGCTCGTTTTCCATTTGTGATCTTCCCTCCTTCTAATACAAAATTCATTCTATCAGATTCTTTTTAGAAAATATTACCAATAGATCTCAGTGGAAAATCTGTTCTACTGCTTAGGAATGATTGAAGTAATATATCCAAGATACACTTCCCTGAAAAAGCTTTAATTACATTAAGATATGAAATGAAACATCTGAAATATGTAGCAAACCTTAACTGTTACAAACTTCGACACTCTATGTAAATGTTCCATAAACTTCCGCTCTGGAATGTGATGTCGAACATGCACTCTTGGTTTTTAAAATGGATCGAAATAGAAGAAAGAACCCAATTTATTTGCTATTAAAAATGTCTTCACTGCACTAAGAGCTCAAAAACGGCATTTTGCTTCTTGTAGCTGTGTATACACAGGACGTTAATGAACTAGACCTACAGATTGAAACAGGTGATTCAATACATCAAAATAAGGAAAAAGTTCATATGGATCCCCGATCAAAAGCGCACAGTTTCAGAGTTAGGACTATCTAAAACTGTGCGAAAATGAAGTTTGGAAGCGAATATCTCCAAAACTATTAGCTATTGAGCTGCGGTGGTATGTTATTGTCTTAGACTTGTAATCTGCTCTACCTAAAAATCTAGGATTCTGAATCGTTCAGTGGCGTCGCAAGGGAGTCTCCCACAGGAAGAGCGGGATCCCGGATATTCCTTTAGGACAGATTGGTTCGGTTCTTGACAGATAGAACAAAGTATCACCAAATAACAAAAGTCGTTGAAAGACCATCAATATTTTGAAGAAAATCAAGATGGCAAAGGACTTTTTGGGTATTGTGCGTGGTTGCATAAATATAGTTGGAGCTGAATGTAGTGGATAAAAAGAAATTTAATAAACTCATTATATCTGCAGGTTCATGACTCACATCATGATCTGTGTGCTAAAGGAATCGGGCATTAATAATACGTAATGATTTTGGAAGAATTGATCCAATGAGGATTTGCAAGAAAATGGGAGTATGCTCCGAAGAAAACGAATATAAGATAGACCGATAGACTTAGAAGACGTATTGAGCTCTAGTCGCCAGGAAAGAATTCCCTAAATTACAGGTTTTCAGAAATACTGGATTTCCGTTGTGTCCATTGTGTGCACCCCTAAACAATGAGTTTTCAGTTTATCTGCAATCTGATTTCTCTGTCCCTGTGATTATCTCGTATGTTCATACATCAAAGAGGGAAGGGAGAGGTGAAGGGAGGAGTATTACTTTCAGTGTAGATTGTGGTATTATTTCCAGACATGTCCGTATGCCCCTGATCCGCCAATGACACTTTCACCATTTTTACTACCTGGTAATATCATGTGTCATATTTCCTATTACTAACTACAATGTGAGTCACATGGCCAAGAATATTCTACGTTTTCATCCCAATATCTAGGCTTTTCCGAAATGTTCATGGGTTTCCTCGCGATTCTTAAATTGTATGGCATATTTTCATTCCCTAAATTCTTTTCCTATTTCTTTAATTATCCACCTTGTTTAGCCTAGGAGGCAACACTGTGGAATTTTAATTTGTTTCAAACAAATCTGAAATGACAAGTTACTATTTTTTCTCAAGAAATATACCTTCTTACCATGACTTTTCCCTCTTTTTGTTACATAACCAGTATTCCTGATTTTATGTGTCATCAGCTCCCATACGTTATAATCTGTTGTTTACTACGTGAGAGGGGGAGGTGCACCTATATGACAAGGGGTTCCATTTTAGATCTACAACCAAATGAGTTTGTGATGAAGAACATTGTATCTATTGTTCTTATATTCGTTTCTTTTTCGGAGCATACTCCGATTTTCTCGCAAATCCTCATTGGGTCAATTCTTCCAAAATCATTACGTATTATTAATATCCGTTTCCTTTAGCACACAGATCATGACTGTGAGTCATGAACCTGCAGATGTAATGAGTTTATTTAATTTCTTTTTATCCACTACAATCAGGCCCAACTGTATTATGCAGCCACGCACAACACACAAAAATTTTTCGCCATCTTGATTTTCTTCAAAATATTGATGGTCTTTCAACGACTTTTGTTACTTGGTGATACGTTGTTTTATTTGTAATGAATCGGACCAATCTATTGTAATGGAACATCCCGGATCCCGCACTCCCCATGAATGACTCCCTTACGACGCCACTGAACGATTCAGTATCCTGTATTTTTGGATAGAGCAGTTTACAAGTCTAAGACAATAACATACCGCCGCAGCTCAATAGCTAATAGTTTTGGAAATATTTGCTTCCAAACTTCATTTCTCCAGCGGTTTGGACAGTAGTAGCTCTGAAACTATGCAGTTTGGACCACGGGTCCATATGAACTTTTTTTTTTTTTTTTGCTTAGTTTGATGTGAGTAAATACCTGTTTCAATTTGTCGGTCTAGTTCATTAACACCCTGTATATATATAAATGCACATGACTTTCGGATAACTGTGCCACTATCTTATATATAACTTAGTAACTTTTGAGGAAGTGAAATCTCAATATCTTTCTCTATTAGATACAATACTAAATCAAGCTCTGTGTGGATATATATATATCAAGTCTAATTTCATGTGAAACTTGTTATTTCCGGTCATGGTTTTGTTTCAATTTATGTTCATAAATGTTCTTTCCTTTTTTTTTTTTTTGGTCCTAACTATAGTCTGTAATGGCTAGTACAAAAATTTGATCTTTCATTTCTTCAGCAAGGAAGGAAACTTTACATCGTGTTGTTTCTTAAGATACATTATTTCATTACTAAATTACTTGAATATTTCTTTACCTCACATTTAGAAAACAACTACCAACAAATCATTTTATTAAAATTTAAAAAGGCGATTAGGAAATAAAACAAATTCAAGTGTATACGTTACTCTCACAGCCTTCATTTCAGGCAAATATACTAAGACGCAGAATAACGTCTTAACAAGTTAATGGCTTCTATGTTTTGAAATGGCATTTTAAAACTTAGAAAACACATATTCTGTTGATAAATCATTTCATCAAGTTGGGAATATAAGCTCTTATGTCAAAGAACTAATGTACTATGAACTAAATGAAGTTATGAACGGAAGCAATTTGAAGGAGTTGCTGTAATATCTGAACGATTATTCCAAACAATTGATTAGTCCTCGAAAATATCCTAATATTTAGAAATTATTACATAATGCATCATCCTATATTCTTTCTACAATACGATATTTGTTTGGTGTTTAATCTTTCTTACTTTTGTTGACTTTAAAGTTACGTTTTCTTTTAAAATAACAGGTCACATATTCATATTACACTAATAATCTTAACTTTTAAATGAACTCTTCTTCTCATATTTTTAATATGAATGTTTTGTTTTCTGTTTCAGAATTATCAATAATAAATAATACAGCACATAGTAGAAGTTCGCGTTTCGTTTTAGATATTTTAATGTTTCATCAGTTTGTGGCGATCTTGAAACGAATTTTGTGAATATATACAGGTTGGTCCATTTATCAATTTATAATGATAGTAGTAAATATCTCTGAAACCTAAAAGATAGAAAAGCGAATTTTTGCACCACGAAACTATAGGAACGGGACCACGTCTTAGGTATTTCACTACAACACCGGATGAACAATGTTGCCAAATCAATATAAAGGTATATTTTTGAAATGACACTACGTCAGATTATTACATGTTTCAAATCAATATATTATGGAAAACTTAAAATACCACGTTTATTATTCACTGTTGCAAACTAAGGATGTTATAGCATCACAAACATCTGAAGTTTAGAAGCCTCTATCGGACATACAGCACAACGGAGATGCAAAGGATAATGCACATGCATACTATTGTCATGGTATGACTTGATTGAAATGAATAGGAACCAAGTTACCAAGGTTTGAAAATTTGAATTTCTTTGAAGTGTTTGATTTCGATAAGAAATGTTTAGATAAGTATCATATTTAGTTTCCTGTGTTGTGCGTAATGGATTTGTAAATTATTTTGCCGTCTACAGCACTTTGATATCTCAAACCATTCCGGAGATATGATAAACAATCCTGGAGTTTGCTACACTCCATAAATCATGTAATTGCCACAACTTGTTGCAATAACAGATACTAAAAGCTATTACTGTTATGCTAAAGAAAGAAAAACTACTACTATTTGAAATATTTTCCTCAAATACGCCATTTTCAGCAGAATTGGGAACTTTATTAATGCTTATCGTATCTCCGAAATAGTTTGAGATATCGAAGTGCATCAAACGGCAAGATAATTTGTACGTAGATTGCAAACCTCACAAGTAATTAGATATGATACTTATCTAAACATTTTTCAGAAACCAAAGTATTTAAAAACTCAAATTTTCAAGCCCTGGTAACTTCGTACCTATTCATTCGAAACATGTCATACCATGACCATAATACCGTATCTAACGGTAATGTACTTTCCATCCATGTGTATTATTCTGACTATCCGCATTTTGTTGTAGGTGTATTAGAGGCTTGTAAACTTTCGATGTTTGTGATACTATAACATCCTTAATTTGCAACACGGAAAAAATAGTGTGATATTTTAAGTATTCGCTTGACATGTTGATTTGAAATGTGCAATAATATGACGTAGTGCCGTTTAAAAAATATAACATTATATTGAGTTCGCAACATTGTTTATCCGGTGATATTATAAAATACCTAGGACGTTGTCCCGTCCCTATAGTTCCTTGGTGCAATAATTCGCTTCTCTGCCTTTTACGATTTCTGAGATATTCCCTACTATCATTATAAAGGGACCAGTCTGTATAATGCTATTTCGGAAGGAAGAAATTATTCCAAAATAGCAGGTTTATGACAGGTGAAAAATTCCGTCTTTCCTTCACATAGATAATGCATTTTTTTCTCAACTGAGAGGAAAGATATAGCAAATAACTTCTCTATATACGGATTAGCGTTTGTCTATGAATCATACATTTATCTTTTCGAGGTGTTTATTGTTTCATCTATACAAAAACTTGAGAATGGAAGCTACCCCTGTTCCTTCGCACGTGAATTCTGTCTTTAAGATGTATAAAATACTTTTATTTGAATTAGTTAGAAATTTCAGACCCCAAAACAATATAATAATTTTTAAAAAAATAATGTAGTTACTTTAACAAAACTGGAAATACATCCAATAATTCCTAAATGTTTTAAAACAGTGAGCACGTAATATTGTATAAAGAAAAACGATGAGTAAAGTAACATCGAACACAAGGGATGCATTTTATGTGTTTTATATTGAAAATAAAACTCCTCTTCCACATAGGTCTGAAAGAAGTTTTTTAATCAGTGTGTCTCCCTGACTAACATGTGGAACAGAGAGCTGGACTTTCGCCAAAAAACTACGAGCGAACTACATGTAATCTAGAAGAGAGTGCTACGAAAACTTTTTTCTATCGCGATCCGGTTTTGCAATCTACCAGTTTATCAAGTTTTATTCGTAGTATTTCTCTCTTTTCGTCAGAAGAAATGTGCTCCTCTTGTAGTATAACAATGAACAAGTGGATCTTCAATCAAACATAGGGAAGCTCTAAGTGTTATCTTGCGAGATTTTTACAGTTTTTACTTCATTACTTTTTCTTTAATTTCACACGAATTCTAGTGGGAGTGGGAATTAAAATATGCACACTAAAAACTATGTGTTACTTCTACGCAATGGTTCTCTGTCACCAGATTTGTGTTTTCATATTACAAAGTGCAACTTCAACTTCATCGCGCTTTGCAGTAAAGCCTTAATATCGGATATTTTGAAGGATTGTTTTAGTAACACCCACTGACGTTGTTTTAGTACAATTGCCAAGCAACTACTTACACTGTTTTTAATTAACGGGCTTGATTTTTGTGAAAGATAAAGTTAGGCAAACTATTGATAAGCGGTTACGAGAAACAAGTTTTAGTCGGCGACGAAAAGAAATATAATGAACGACAGATTGCAGGATCTCTATTCATGTAAATATCAGAAAATTTATACACGCACAAACCTATTTTAGTGAAGAATACGGTACATATTGTACGTCGTTTGTTACTTTCTACACATGTTAACTATATAACGTAAAGCTTAGCGCGTAGCAACAAATAAAGTACTACATAAATTCTCAATATAAGATACTCCATAGTAAAAACATTAGAATCAATTCAACACATTTAACTTCTGTTAAATTTTAAAAATGTTTGCAACTTCATTTCACTTTGGAGTCAAGTGTTAAAATAGCAGTCGTTAAATTTACTAGCTGGTATGCTGAGGATTCGCTTTAGTAGCATTTAATAACACATCATTGGTGGTCTTTTATATGCAGTTGGCAAGTAACTACTTTTACACAAACATTGTCTTTCTTGTAGAACGGACATGATTGTTATGAGAGTAAATGAAGTATGGTACACATTCTTTATAGCTCGTTACGAGGAACAAAACAAAGCGAGCGACGAAGAATAGTGAACTTAGGAAAAAAACAGATGACACCACTATTATTAATGTAAATCAATTATAAACTATAAAATCTATTTTCATATACGATGTTCGTTTATCGGCATAAATGTCAAATGTAGCGCGTAAAGCTTTATTTCTGTCAAAAAATACAAACTGTTACAAATTCTCAATATTAGTTAATATAATGTATGATTATCTTGGAAGGCAACGTGCACAATTAAAATTACAATATAGATGCATCTATCTGATGCACAAGTTTTTGAGGCGGCTGTGGTACGAGTACCTTTGCTAAATCATTATTCTTAGTAAATGTAAAGTTTTGTTGACCATTGACGAATAACATACGATTAATATTTGTATCTCAATGCCATACTTTTACCAAACTAGCTGGGTATTATTAACAACACATGGTATAGCGTTTCTTCACGTAACTCTGTAACACCGCCATGGTGTGTTTACAGAGTTCAACACAGTATTTGCGTCGAATTGGTAACATCAGGATGTGTTAACTGCCACACCGGATTTTTGGAATTGAAATATCATGAGAGTTGTAGTAGTGCTAGGCCTATTGATCATGTTAAAAATGAGTTGTTTTAACACTAATATTTCATTATGTAGGTTAGTTAGGAAAGGTTTGCTAATTTCCTAGTCTTTTAGTCTTTATCGTCTAAATATCGATATTAGTTTCTTTTTTGTATCTTAAAACAGACTTAAAGCATCGTTATTGCCTTTATTTGCAACGGTTCAGAAGAAACTTGCAATACTTTCTCTCTCATCCCTTTCATGCTCTTTTCTACATTTGTAGAAGTCTACTAGGTAATATTATTCTGTGTAGGAAAGAAATATATACACGTATAATAAAATCCGTCTTTCTGAGTAGTGGTTTGAGAAAGAAATTAATTTAATTGATTCCTCGATAATAATTTATTTTCCTATCTGTCAAGGTGGAATTTCAGAATTCGTGCAACGAATAATAAACATTCATATTCTGTGCAGCAAATCGCGAAATGATAATAACATTTCTCCTTTATGTTCCAAGTTACATAAATAAACCCTTCCTATACTCAATGTATCATATTTGATTTCGCCCTATCATCCTCGAACCCTTTGGGGTGTATTATTTAAAACCGTTTGAAAAATATATTAGCACTAATGTTTTCGTGAATAGCAGTGCTATTACGATATCATTGATGTTTGTTACGAGAGACACTATAAACATTAAACTAGTGACAAAATATTATGTATAATTTGACGGAATCATCAGTTGTAGTGACATAGCAATGCTGCAAACATGAAGTATTTTTATCATTTATAAAATATAATTAATCAATGATGCAACAAACGGGAAGCTTCATTTCATGGCATATTATTATTTATTTTATATTACAAATAAATATAAAATAAACAGACGTACGTACCATACCATAAATAATTGGCGTCGGAAAATGTTCAAATTTGTTCCTTTCTTAACATTTCCAAGCAAACCCTTTTTCTTTTCTTTTTTCAATTACGTTAATTTTAGTAATAGAGCGAAAGTGTTTATTTTTGTGTACTTTCGAGTCAAGCATTACCAGAAAAATTCCCATAAAGAAAACATACGTTTTCTTTCGTTATTTATAATATAAGACTTTTCACTTGTAAAATATTTTTGGCTGTGTAATGCCATTAATTTGAAGCACAAACGCAGTACAAATTATTTCCGTACAGAATGTTTTAGATTTTCCGTTTTCGATAATGTCCCTCCCGAGCAACTCGACGATAAGTTGTCTTGGATATTTTGTTTAATTTAATGGCGTAAATTTTAACGAGAAAGTTTTTGTGATCGGGAAGTTTCCACCACAAATGATTGTCATACAGAAACTTTTAAATATAGTTATCTACGTAAATGTTCCAGTCAACATGACGTCAAGTCTTACCAGAAGTTTTACTTAAGTATCACGGCATTAATTTTAAAGAAATAAAGTTCATTGTTGCGTACATTCCAGCATAAATGCTATCCATAGAAAACCTTCAAATATGTTTGCGTTTGTAAATACTCTAGCAAATTATTTTTATATTAACTCCGACATTTTGTTTTATTGTCATGGCGTTAATTTTAAGGGTAAAAACTTTGCACTTTGACATTTCCAGCACAAACGATTGTTGTAGAAAACATTTAAATATGATTGTTCTTGTAAATGTCAACATAATTCACGTTGGCCTGCACATTATAATTTATTGTAACTGAATTAGTTTTCAAGGGAGAGTTCTTAATTGGTCACTTACCATCGCAAACATAGCAAAATCAATTACCGCAGAGAAGTCTTTTAATATTTTCGCTCTTGTAAATGTCCCTGTTTAAACAGGTCATGACGTTGAACAGGATCGTATGAAAGTGCACCATGCAGAATACAAATCAATTTTTATTACCAATTCAAAGTGGAACGTTTTGCATAGCAAACAGAAACAAAGCACTTGTACCAGGGACGTACTATTCGCACCTGGTTTGTCAAATTTCATTTCTATGACAGCATTGCGAAATGAGTCCCGTGAACACTGACCAAGATGTTCGATGAGCTCCTTAGGAACAATATGAAAGCAGACGCTCGGAGAAGTCTTTGTGTCAGTGTAGGCGAATTAAGCATTCACCATGCTATTGTCGTTCGGCGGTTCCATGCAAAAATCTTTCAATTTAACATAACATGATTATCTTCTTTAGGCTACGGGAACAGATGAGTAAAAGCCAACGAATGATGGAAGAATTTGTGGAATATGAATGTGGGAGAAAATAGGACTATCCTGAGAAAACCCACAGACACGATGGTGTCCATCTCAAACTTACTTGGCTGCGAATAGAACCAACTACCGCACTCACCAGAAGTAAGGACTCCATTACTGAGTCACTGCTGATGGTAAGATGAAGCGTTGGACTCATGCATGCCACATGAGTTGATAGTGGCCGACGAGAACTGCCGCCTGACAGTATGGAGTTTTTGATGTATAGAATAAATTACAATATTTCTTGCATCAGATTGTCATTTCAAATGAATTATGGATCTGTTATGGCAATCATAAGTTGTAACAACTATGTTTGGTCGATGATCAATATTCGGACAGAGTTTCATAAACCAACTCTTCACACACACAAAGTGTTGTTGCTGACAAGGTTATCTTGGTTGGAGTTGTCCATCATGTTCTTCTCTGGTGAGGAAAAATGATCAATTAAGAAATCAGATCGTTAAAATTCTGAACTCCATTATATGCAACGATAACTTGTTTGCATGCATCTAGTAATGATCAACATAAATTATGTTTATATACAACATAACCGTTTGCCCATATGTTGCAGAAAAGAACGTTGCATGTTTTCCATGACTCAGTCTGAAAATTCTCCTCACCCATCATATTTGCCCGATATAGCTCTCAGTGGTTACCCATATTTCTACATATCGATCACTTCTTGGGAGGGAGACCTTCCCCTGATAATCGTGAGGTACAATGTGCCTTCGAAGATTTCTAAGCTTCATAGACTCCAGTCTTCTTGCCTCCGTGTGCGTGGGTTTTCTCGGGGTTCTCCCACTTTCTTCATTCTACCATTTCATTCATCTCTCATAATCACCGTCTCCTTTAGCCTAACCGGCATAACCGTGGGACGTAAAACTCAAAGATTTCATTTCATTTTTTCCAGTCTTCTTGCCCCATTGAATTAAATCGTTGTTTAAACGATGAGAAAAGTGTGCAGTTCCATAGGGCGGTTCGTTATTGTAGTATCTGCGCTTCGAAGTGACACATCTAGAGTGAATAATTCATTCAAATAAGCCTATTAACGTAGCAAGTCCCTTAACTTACTCCTCTTGGCACTACGTCCTCAATTCTTAGACAGGAATATGATATTCATACACTGCGTATTATACATAAAGCTCGTATGAAATTTTCAATCTTTGTTCAGTGATTTTTCCGTTGGAAATATTGAATTTATTTCCTACGTTTTCGAGGACAAATATTTGAAATATGTAGAATGAACAAGATATTCATAGAATGAGTATAAATACCAATTATATACCAAATATTCTTCTTTTATGTCAAACTATGCGGGGAATTCTTTCTTTCATCTCTTTGTATATCCATAATATTGTGTTTCTTATTTCCACACTCTTTCAAACTGGAATTAGTTTAAAATACTGTCTAAGAAATACGATTTTCGCCTACTGTATTCCAAAAGATGATTATAAAAAAGTTCGTGCTTAATCATCAAACAACGTCAGAAAATTTCTCCCTATATTTTCAAGTAGTATAATGAGTTACTTAGAGTATTTCTGTATATTTAGTGTCTTATACATCAAACTCTTCGTGTATAATTTTACATCTTCATATTAAGCTATCCAAGAAATATTTGCTTTCTTCCCTATAGGCTATCATATTGATTTCGTTCCCCTTCTTTTTGAGATAAAATTTCATATATATATATATATATATATATATATATATATATATATATATATATATATATATAGAGAGAGAGAGAGAGAGAGAGAGAGAGAGAGAGAGAGAGACGTGTATCCTAACGAACGTAAGTTTGTATTACATTTCACTTTTATTAAGAGGAAGTTTTAGTTAAAAACCATCTACATTCATTGTAACAACTCATCAACCCAAACGTGCTGTAATTATCTAACCATCTACTTCTCTCTTAACAGGATCCTAAACTAATAAATAGAAGGGGAAAATTATGTTTCACTCTTGCACAATGCTTTGAAAAAAGACTCAATTCAAGCTGAGAAATAGACGCAATCCGTAGATTGTTCTTGTATTTATTAGACATATCTTAGTTATTATTTTTGGACTCGATTCGGAAGCTATGTTGTGTTTGTCTAGATTATCATAATTGCGATATTCAGACAAGAATTAATGCAAGATTAAAATACAAAAAAGGCCAAGAAACATTTTGTAATTAAGCTATATGATTGAAATAGCCTTTTTTGGAGCCAAAGACCCAAGTTCGATTGCCAGTAGGGAGGCATATGATTTGGGTCCTACAGTAAGCTGTAGGTTATGTCTCATACAGCCTCGGTGCTGGAAACGGGCGTTGAACTCAAGTACAACCAAAGAACTGACAAATTGTTTGAGTACGAAGAGTACAAATAAGATATTCAAAATACATGTGTGAATTTTGCAATTTCACTCGAAGAAGGAAGATGGCTATAATATAGCGGTCGGAGAGGATGACATAAGTATATTTTAGACAGTATAATCACTTCGCAGGGAATTTAGTAAATTCAATATTTAGGAGAGTGATAGTGGTAATTTAATAATTACTTTTTTTCTGGAGCTGTGACTATAAAGGCACAACATGGAGAATACCATTATTACTGATGCAATAAATATGAATGTGTCATTCACCATGATAAATTTCATGGAGGCAATTAAGAATATGTGAGTGGAGGGTTGATTATTTTTAGTATGGTGCTGTCTTCAGTTGAGACTTTGTGACAATGTAGGAATTTGTATTCACATTAACGAGTAGACAGTTGAAGTGAGAATTTCAGTATTTTCTGCTTATTTTATCCACTACCGTACACAGGACATGTACTCCAATTTGCCATATTAAATAAAATATTATGCAAATATTATTATATAATATTGGAATAAGTATTAACGAAATATGATTACTAATTACTAAAGGTGTACTGATTTGACTAGAAAAGAATCCGTAAGTGGAATACCGTAAGAATAGATAGTTTCACACCACATTGTTTTCTGAAATAATACCCAATTCCCTGATACTGTACGCATCTCTTATAGCTTATCTTATATCATCATCCCATAAGTAATATCAAAGTATCTTTAGCAACATACAGTAATACTAAAGAAACCAGTAATCTTCTTTACTATTACGATTAGTTAAATGATCTGGTTGATATTACTTAGCATATTTATTAACTTAAATTTATTATATACTAGCTGAAATACTCCATTCTTCGCATTGGTCAGACAAAATATGTATGAAAACAAATTTTGGACTATTTTTATATGTCTCGATAAACTCCCTCCCCTGCAGATGACCGCCGGCCCGCATACAATAGTAGCTGAATTTGCAAGTCATCGCAAATAGAAGTGCCACCATTGACCTCAGCGACCATAAAAACTATGGATTTGACACTAATATCGGTCATTTTGGATTATTTTTACATGTCTCGGTATTTCTTTCCCCTACCCTCGGTGACCTGTGGCCCGCAGCCAAATGAGGTGAATTTGGAAGTTAATGCCATCAGAGTTTAACCATTAATCTGAGTGACCTCGAAAAGTATGAATTCGACACTAATGTCAGTCATCTTCTACTACCTTAACAATGCCCCGTTAAATACACCCCCTAAGACCTACGTGGTTGGAATCAAAAAAAAAAAAAAAAAAAAACGCTTCGTCTTGGTCTGGGGCCTGAGCAAGGTACCCGTGACCAAAATTTGGTAACTCTCGCTCCATTGGTCTAGTCCCCAGGCCGCACACAGACACACAAACAAACTCTTTACTTTATCTACATTAGATCAAATAATTTCAAATACTATTTACGAAAATCTTCAATGGTAGGGAAGATAGTTGTTACTGCATCATGGACTAAATTCTTGAGAAAGAGAATAGCAGGTCTTAAAAAAAAGACTAGAAACCTTCTTAAATATCTTGATTGGGTAATAATTATGATTTGCAAAATTTACTCGAACTTTGAAAATTATTTCCTCACTAAATTTATTCATTTTATTTACTTGGTGCATTCAAATACGAGTTAAACGTTTTAATATATCAAAAATAACAGATTGTAATTACGTATAGTTTAACTCAAAAGCACAGCAAAATTCAGAAACAGTAGTTCGGAGTATATTCCTCAGTTTTGTTCAAATAGACTCTGAACTTATTTTTTGTCGAACTGTTCATTCCTAAGAGTAAAGTTTAGAATACAAAGTGCAGAAAAACAATTTAACTTCTCACAAACTTTAACTCATTGAATGTATCCGGTCTTGTAAGTTACCCAGTATCTTTTGTTTTATTTCGTGTGTCTAGAATTTAAATAGGGTAATTCTTTTTACTTTGCTTGACTACCAAGAGAGAAATCTTGTAAAGTCTTTACACGTAACACAGAGACAGCTGCAGGATTTAATTTGCGCTAGAAACGTCTCCAAGGATGACAAGGTAATACAATGTTTAGTTACGGAATTAGAGGAAGGACGGGCTTGTAACAGAGTAAGACTGTCTGCAAACAATAACGCAACTACAGAGAAAAAGATATTGCCATTTTAACAGGAAAATGTAATCTCTAACTGTAATTATTTTTACTCGCTTATTTTCTATTTTTCGATGTGTTTTCCTTACATGTCGTGTATTGCTAGTGGAAGAAAACCATAACCTACTAAAAGAATGAGTAACGAAGTGAACTACTACCCTGCAATTATCGCAATTTTTGATTATTGTGCGTGGAATATAGTTAAAACGCTAACCGAGGCTATTATCTTGAATTACGCGTATAGAACACAATCTTCCGGTTGTATATCACCAGAAATTTCTACCAACACTTACGTTTAGTTACGAAAGCGTCTAGCTGTTTGAGCTTTAACTGGTTAAACAGCATTTGGTAGTTAGTCATATACACATAAAATATTCAGAAAACAATAAATTATATTTAATCATTTTGATCCTGATTGTTTGTTTACTCTCCTATTTTTACGTTGTACTGTTATGCACTTTTATCTTACAAATAAGATACAATTGCTATTTTGTTTGAAGGTGTAATATTTATAGAATTATTGCATGTATACATTTATGCCCACTAAGATTGGAAAGTTTTTGAAGAGAGAAAGTTAAGCAGGCAAGTTACTTCCTGACCAAATATTCCTCAACTTTTGGCAAGGCGCGTTATCATAAAGAGAAGCCACTCGTAAGAAACGATCTTAGAATCGAAGTCTCGTCAACATATATCTGTAATGTCTTTGTAATTGGTTCTGCGATGCTGCCATCCTCAAGCATAAGTTCTTTGTGAACCACAGTTTTCTTGCCGAAGAACACCACTTACATAGTTTACACGCGTGATTTCTTCAAGCTTCCGTGGATAACATTTACCAAACCAACCTGCTGATTACTGCTTCTAATTATTCTCCCGACCTTGCCCCAGCATACTTCTTTCTGTTTCCTAAGATTAAATCGAAACAGAAGGGACAGAGGTTGGATTGCAATTTTGTTATCCAGCAGTATGTTACTATTTGCAGCTCTACACCCACGACATTACGATTTTTGAATAACAATAACATGTCTCGAAACTTAGAATATGGACAATGTATATTATATCCGTGATAATCCGTACTTGATAAAGTATTTCAACAGAAATATTCTTCCCTTCTTATCCAACCCTTGGTAATTCGAAAACGTTTGGAGTTGCCACAATCCTACTGTACGAGTAATGTGTATAATGATAAACCTAACTATTTTATCTCAAAAATATATTTTATGAAAAATATTCAGAATTGCGTAAAGCACTGGTGAACGATTTTATTTATGGAAATCATTCTTATTGCTACATTTTCTTACACAAAGGTACAAACTCACAACATAGTAATAAATAAAATAAAATTTAAATTGATTAAAAATGAAGATAATAACGCATAATGTAATTGATCAATATTTAGAATAAAAGAAGCAATTACTTATGTTAAATGTACAAATCTATATATATAAAATTGAAAATCACTATGTTTGTGACTAAATTTCTGAACCGCCCAACCGATCTCGATCAAATTTGTAACATGGATGAGGTTTCAGGCTGGGCTGGCTTTAGGTTATTTACTTTGATGGTAGAACTGAGGGATGGGAGAGGGGAAGGGGGTATAAACAAATAAATAAAACTTAATAACTCATGAACCACTCTACCGATCATGATCAAATTTTCCACGTAGATAAGGTTCAGGCCTGGGATCGTTTTTATGATTTAAATTTGACGGAGCAACATAGGGGCTGAAGAAGGAGGGGGAGATATATAAAAATCAATTTAGATAAGACTGAAAGTGACTATTTTTGTAACTTAATAACTCTTGAACTATCCGACCGATCTCAATCAAATTTTCAAGATGCATGAGGGTCGGATCTCAAAACATTTTTGTAATTTTACTTTAACCATAGATCCTAAGGGAGGATGTGGGGAGGGGACGTATAAATAAAAACTAATGAACCTTATAACTTTTGAACCACCCAACCAATCTCGACCAAATTTTCAACATTTATGAGGGTCTGGCCTTGAGTGTTTTTTTGTTGTTGCAGTTTGACGAGCCAACCTCGGGGAGGGGGAGGGGGAGATATATATATAAAAAATAAAATAACTACCTTTGTGACCATCAGTTTTGAACCACCCGACCGATCTCAATTAAATTTTCAAGATACATAAATTTAGGGGTGGGGATTACTTTAGGCTATTCATTTTGACGATGCAACGTAGGAGAGGGGAAGGGTGAGAAAAATTTAAAAACCATCAAAAATGCCCGATATTAGTGTTGAGTCCATATTTTTCGGGGTCGATAAGAGAAAGAGTAAGATTTTTGATGCTGTTTCAATCCAAGTTCAGCCCTGATAGTTGGGGAGGGGGAGGATACAACGTAGTAGAGAGAGAAAACATTTTAAAATTATCGAAAATTACTAATATTAGTGTCGAATCCATAGTTTTATTAGTAGCTGAGATTAATTGCGACAATTCTGATGCCGTGTGCCGCAGCACGGAGGAGGGGAGGAGGAGCTATATATAGTAATGATCGGAAATGACCAATATTAGTTTCTAATCCATAGTTTCCGGGATCATTCAGATGAACAGTGACATTTCTGATCCGGTTTAAATCCAAAATCAGCCCGCCACTTGGAGGAGGGGAATAAAGAGATAAATAAAAATGATCGAAAATGGACACTATCAGTGTCGAATTTATAGATTTCTGGGTCGCTTAGATGAACAGTGATACATTCAATCCCGTGTAAATTCAAATTCAACCCCGCAACTTAGGGGAGAGGGAAATATAAAAATGATCGAAAATGACCAATATTAGTGTCGAATCCATAGCTTTCCGGATCGCTAAGATGAACAGTCATATTTCCGATGTCGTTTATATCGATGCTACTAAAAACAAAAACAACATATTTCACGGGTACTAAACACATGAGATACGAAGTTATGCATTTAAATTTTCATTTCAACACAGGGAGCGGGTAATACATACTAGTATATTACTAAAAGAAAGAAACATACAATAACTACAAAATATGTGAATTGCTAATAGGTAATTTAAGTTGTTATACAGTACCATACATTAGTTAGTTACACTTCTTTTTAAGTTTATACTTAATGTCCTGACGACCGCTACTCAGAGACTTCATATTGAAGCTCTGAACGAAGAAAGTCGGAAGTGCTGAGTGAATGTTCAAGGCTGGATGTGAATGAGATTGTGAATGTGATGATTTGATAAGATTTTCTAAGGTTTATATAGTTATTTCATACACTTTCATTTTCTATTTATTTCTTCTGTTAACGGAACCAAAAAATAGGATTGTTTATGAAAATTGATTAATTTCACCTTTCCCAAGGGGTTTGGGTACAAAACCTCGCGGCGACAACTTCGCGGACCAAAACCTCGCCTGGCCAAAACTCCGCCTAGCCAAAACCTCGCGGGCCATAACCTCGCCTTGCCAAAACCTCGGATTCCAAAACCTCGCGCCCCAAAATATCGCCATACCCAAAATCTCGCCTGACCAAAACCTCGTAATGGTCTCGCGACACAGCATCTCGCCTGGTCTAAATTAAGCGAGACGTAGTGTCGCCTAGGAAGAAATGTCGTTAGGATAAAACCTCTGCAGGACGATTTCTTCAATGTAGAATGTTCTATATATTACTATTTATATATAAATATATTTAGTAATAACACATAATTACATAAAAATAATGACAAGAAAAATTCTAATGCATGCTTTGGAAATCTATCTATCTATCTATCTATATCTATATCTATATCTATATCTATATATATATATATATATATATATATATATATATATTAAATGACTATGTTTGTTACATTATACCTCTTGAGCCATCCTGCCGATCTCAATCAAATTTTCAACATAGATGAGGTTCGAGCCTCGGATGACTTTTATAATTTCAATTTGTCGGCACAACAAAACGGAGGGGAAGTGGAATATATATATATATATATATATATATATATATATACAGAGCCGTAGCTAGAGATTTCGGCGCCCCTACTCTCACCACACCAAGCTCTTCCTTGCTTTTTTTCTTTTTACTTATAAGAAAAGCAGCAGATATTGTTATACTACACTGAATTTTTATTAAGCTGCAGGCGGGATTTTGGCGGCCCACGAGGTTTTGGCGGCTAGGTTTTGGCAACGCGAGATTTTGGCCCGCGAGGTTTTGGCCGGCGCGGTTTTGGCCACGCGAGGTTTTGGGCGGCGAGGTTTAGGCCACGCGAGGTTTTGGCTGGCGAGATTTTGTGCGGCGATGTTTCGGCCACGAGATTTTGTCCGTATCCCTTCCCAAGACCCTCCGTGTTCAAAAAAAAAAGTCACTTTCACCATATTTAGAAAGATGTTTTTGCATTTTTATTTTAAAATATTTTCACTCTCCTTGTTATTGTTTTTGTTGTTTGGAGGTATTCTTTTTTATTAAGTAAGTACATGAGTTTTTATATCTCAAAATAAGGAATGTTTGAATAGATCCTGAATTTACTAAATTGAAGTCTACTGCTCTCAGTGTTGTAAACACCTACAAAGATTGTATGTATGAGTGGGATATCAGAAGAATTTATGAAACAACGTAACTGTGATCGTTCCCCTCATTGAAAGTTAAATTCAATAAATTCATATGAAAACTAAATTATATATATATATATATATATATATATATATATATATATATATATGCAAGTACGTAAATGTGAATGCAATATTGTATCTGCATATAAATAATTATTTGCAACTATTTCAGTGTGTCAATCAAATAGTTATCCTCGTTGGGATCATAGTAATTGTTTCAATTTCAAGAAGTATGTGTTTCAGAAACAATAAAATAGTGGCCAATAATGTTTACGAGTTATCTTGGACGAAAAAATCATACACATTCATAAATGAACATGTTATCGAATAGTAGAAGCTTTCTTTTGCGTACTTTATTATATAATAATAATAATAATAATAATAATAATAATAATAATAATAATAATAATAATAATAATAATAATAATAATAAAGGAGTTAAGGGGTTTCTCTTTAGACGAGGGCGAAGATGAAGAAACGATACAAATTCTTAAACAGATGTAAAACAAACGTCCTAATCCTTATCTACTTTTACGATGGAGTGTCTAATGTCAACAGATAAAGTAGTCACACCGAGAGAAGAAGGATAGCTAGTAACAGAGCAACCGATAGAAAAAGGACAGTATAGGTAGACATATATAAATCTACAACTGCTAAGAGACGTAACATACTTCATCCAGCTTTCACATTTCGAAACTTTATGAAAAAATTTAAAACGAGTATCCAGAATAAAAAGATGCTGCAGAATTTTGTCAGTTGGATGATGATTAAAGGTGACGAGAGTGCACAGGCCAGCCTGGATGGTATCAGTAAGTCCCGCAGGCCACACAAATTTCGCTCGTAGAGAGTATTGTCACCAAATTCTACAATGGAATCACTAGCAGCAGAGATAACAGTCTGTTCAAAAAGTTTGCATAAGTAGTTACAGCAAGATCATTACGACAATGAAACTCACTGAGCTCTCGAAATCCAAGCCAGTCGGCACACTTCAAATTAAAGCAGAGAATACGCTGAGAAGTAACAGGGAGACCTTTAAGGAATAACAGAAAGTAACCAGTGCCATGAAGATCGGGATGCACTTTCCATGTTAATGAAGCTGAGAGACGAGCGCTGCACATGGAGAGCTTTATACACTAATAGACCCAGTAAGCATCGGAAAGATGAGTAGAGCTACCCTCATCCAAGACGAGCAACCAATTCTCATCGAAACATTCCGTACTTGATGCACATGATTGTCAATACGGACAGAGACCCACAGACGGTGATAGGTTTCCAGATCTCCAACAAGAAAACTGACAAGTGAAGATAATAAAGCTGAAGTAAATCTGTCACTACAAAGATTACAGCCAATAAATATACAATTAACAAGTTATAAGTAGGTAAGGGAAGAAATGTCCTATTGCATGATAAAGTTAAAATTTAAGTAGTATTATATTAGACATTAATTTGCTCAACTTACTACGACTTAAAAATTTTTTATAGACAATAGTTATGAATTATTTTCTGCTTTTAAGTGATTTCTTATTATTTTTTGTCTTTATCGCTTACATTAATGTCGGATGATACAATAGCAACCGCTGACATTCAGTGTTTGAGATGTTATTGGAGAAACATCCAGCCCACCCTGGAACATTTACTTCACCTAATCTTCCACAAGATCAAAACAGGGTTCAAGTAGCTTCAATAAACGAAGTTAAAAATGTTATACATTGTTTTTCATCTGGCAGCTCGGGAGGTCTAGGTGGTCTTCGCCCTTCGATTCTCAAAGATCTTTTATCTTGCCAAATACTCGAATCGAAGGAAAAGCTATTAAAATCACTTTGTGATCTGTTCAATCTAATTATTTCGGGAAAAATACCCTTAGAAGGTCGACCTTTGTTCGACCAGACTTATCGCTCTTAAACAAAAATGTGGTGGAATCAGACCTATCGCCATAGGAAATATTTGGCGCAGAATATCAGCCAAAATTATATGCTTCAGAATACGAAAGCCTGTTAAGAACTTTTTATTTCCCCATCAACTTGGAGTTTGTATTCCCAACGGAGTCGAAGCAGCCGTTCATGCAACTAGGGTATATTTCTCCTCCGCACACAACGCTCCAAAGGCTATGGTAAAGCTGGATTTTCGCAGCGCTTTTAATGAACTTCGCAGGGACTCCATGCTTACTGAGGTATTGAACTATTTTCCCGCAATATACCCATATGTTCGCCAGTGTTACGCTTAACCCAGTAACCTATTCTTAGGCCAAGACACTATTTCATCCTAGAGAGGAGTACAACAAGGTGATCCCTTGGGCCCAGTACTTTTTTGCCATAACAATACATTCTTTAGTACATTCGATTAATACTGAACTAAGAATCTGGTATTATAGGACTATTGCTGACAAACCTGAGGCAGTCCTTTCAACGTTAACACATATAAATGAGAAAGCGTCAGCTCTTGGCTTACATTTGAATTTCTCAAAATTCTAAGTTGGTTTTCTTGGATCAGATGAAGTCACATCCGACCAATTATTCAGAAGATTTGGAGAAGTTGCCCCAGGAATACGTCTTCTAAGCAAACAGGATGCTTGTCTTTTAAGTTCTGCTCTCACAAAGGAAGCATTTACAACTGTGCTATCAAACAAAATATCCACATTATAATATTTTCTGTCTCGTCTTGACTCGATTTCAGCACACGGAGCTTTTTTTCTTCTACGGGCTTCATTGTCAATCCCTCACTTAAACTACTTTCTACGGTGAATTCCATCTTGGAATGAGACTTTACTGCTGAAGATATATGATCATATCTTCAAAATGGGTCTGGAATCAATATTGAACTGCTCCTTGAGTAACGAATCTTTGATGCAAGCATCCTTACCTGTTGGATTAGGAGGTCTTAGTATTCGAAGAACCGTTGATATGGCGATTCCTACCTTTTTAGCGTCCTACCGCGGATCCCTTCCTTTAATCGAGGCTCTCCTTCCTCAAGCTTACAACCTGGACCCAGATGGGATAGTGGATAAATATAACAGGTACGGACCTTCCAGAAATCAGCAAAAGAGGTTCTCAGTCATCTTGGTACACACTAATACCAGTACATTTCCATAAACTTCTTTTACAATCCGTTGCTGTTCAAGAGGATAAAGCTAGACTTCTTGCTGCGTAATCTACCCATGCTGGTGCATGGTTAAATACGTTACCTTCTCCACAATTAGGTCTTCACATGTCTAATGAAACCTTTCGAATTGCAGTAGCCCTAAGACTAGGTTAAACTGTTTGTGAGCCACATCGCTGTCCAGGTTGCGGGGATCATGTTACCCAACGCGGCCTGCATGGCCTCTCATGCATGAAGAGCATAGGCAGAAACACCAGACATTCATCTGTTAATGACATCATTTTGCTAGCCCTCACGACGGCAGAAATTCCGTCGATTCGTGAACCGTCAGGCTGTTGTCGTTCCGATGGTAAACGACCTGATGGCATGATATTAATAGCTTGGATGAGAGGCAAATCTCTAGTATGGGATTTTACATGTTCCGACACATTCGCCCATTGACCGTTGTGAATGCTAGAGAAGTTGCTAGACGCAGAGAGGTAGAAAAGGAAAGGAAATACAATAATCTTCTCGATAAATTTATACTTGCTCCAATAGCTATCAAGACCAGTGGAGCATGGGCTTCTAGAAGCCTTAATTTTATCAGAGAGGTAGGCAGACACATATCTATAGTTTCTGGAGATGTTCGTTCAGCATTCTTCTTATTCCAACGTATATCCATTGCTGTCCAACATAGCAACGTTTCGTCAGTTATTGGCACGTTGCCGCCTGGAAATGAACTGGAGGAGGTGTTTCTTCTCTAGTACAACAGAAACAAGCGAACAATAGAATAATAAAAATAATATATCAACGTTCAGGGAAATTTAACAGTATTTTAGGTTTAAACTTTAAATGTTGATCCATCCACCTGTAACATTATTTATTCAAATTGCGTTTGCTCCTGAGAAATCATGTTTAAATTTCATTGTTGTTATTCTTATAAAATATTAAACTACTGATGTGGAACTACTGATTAATGTGGAATCCGAACCACATGAGCTCCCGCCGGGAATTGAACCCGGGTCTCCCACGTGTTTTATTATAGAGAATTATACACGAACATGCTCAAAAATCGAATGAGGATATTAACAATTTCCTGCTGGAAAACTCATGGTTCCCTGACTCGACTGTGGGGTTTTCAAACCCCGGAAGGTTCTCCCCATCAGCAGATAACCACTAAATCCGCCCATGCTCAAGACACGGCATTTATATGCATTAAGGCAAAAAGACACACACATATATACGTAACAAAGAAAGAATTCAATATGGTACATTCAAATATAAACTAAATAAACTTCTTTGAAAATACTTCATTTTAAGATTTAAAAAAATGTCAATGTTACCCACTTAGAAATTATTTCTACATAAGAAATAAAATCCTTTTACGTGCAAAGATATTCGTCAATTACTGTCTATAAAAATGAATCTATTTAAGACATTTAGCATCTGGTCTCCAGTCTCCAATTTTAATCTTTAAAAAAGCAGAAACGGTATATCTTCATCACTAAAAAACCAGAGACGGTATGGCATACCACCGCATACCGTCTCATTTCGACCACTACGTCGTGACGACGCGCACAGCGCAGCAACGGGGGTTTAACAAGTTTAAGGACGGTAACGAAACACTCAAAGATGCACCAAATGCAGGTAAACCAACATATGTACACTCATGTTCAAAATTATTGTCGCATGTCTATAAATATGTTGTTATAAGAATATAATTTGATAACGAGTTCGTCCAGTATTTCTTATATTGTTAGTATCTGTATAATCGGCAAAGACATGCATGTGGCAAATTTCATGTCAAAAGAGCAGTAAATAAGAACAATAAAACTAAAATCATACTTTCTTGTCCATTTAGCAGTATTCTGTTTTACTCATTCTAATTTTCGTATTTATAATTCTTTTCTTATGAAATTTACTACAAATATACATTATACACATAGTATCAGTATTAGAAGTACCCTGCAATATCACTATCAAATTATATTCTTACAAGAAGACAGTTATAGATATGCGACAATCATATTGGACATGAGTGTACAAAGTAAAGATCTTCAGGTAGCAATTGAGATGAACAGTGGCCAAACATGTCAGCAACTGGGACTTCAATTCAGTGTGAGTGAAGAAACCACTTGGTAGCATCTCCATCAACTTGGGAAGCACTACAAGTTGGTTCGAAGGGTCCCACATAATTTGACTCCAGGCTAGAAGGCAACGCGTTCAGATACCTGTATTTCTTTCCTGTCTCGTTTGAGGAAGAAGCCATTTAAGGTCAGGGTAATGACATTTGTTGGGAAGTGGATCCTGTACGAAGCTTCATTGTGCCGTCATTATTGGTTAGCGTCCCATGAAAAGATTCTAAAACAGCAGAGCCAGCACTATACCGGAAGGTACTTCTCTGTGTTTGGTGAACTGTTCGCGGTATCGTGAATCGGGAACTGCTACCAGCTGGTCAGAGCATCAATGCAACTGTGTACTGTCAGCAGTTGAACTATCTTCAAGTAAAACTCAAAACTATATAGCCAGCACTTCTGAATCGCAAAGGAGTTTTCCTCTTATAGGACAACGCTAAGCCCCACGGGGTCAGGATGGTCCGGGACACCATTCTGCACCTTGAATTGGAAACACTATTGCATCCGCCATACTCCACGGACATTGGACTATCCGATTATTGCCTGTTCCGTTCCCTTGAAAATCACCTTAAAGAACTCCAGTGGAAATCCCTAGTAGAGGTGCAAAATGCAATTGATAACTTCTTTGCTTCACGGCCCAGCAAATTCTACCGCGATGGAATCCTTGGCCTTTCAGGACGTTGGTAGAAGGTCGCCGATGCTGATCGGACGATTTTTGATCTTCCAGGTGTATCTTAGGTGACATCGAATTTCGAAGATGGTATGTGAAAAATGCGATAGGACTTTCTTGATTACCTTTATAAAAGACTATGAACTATTCCTACTACAGTTTTAGTGGATAGCTAATAGTTTCTTAAGTTATTTCCGTTCATTTTCTACATGTTTTTAGAAAAGACAATTAGGAGTAAATATTTTATTAGATTTTATTTTAGCAATGTTTCGTTAAAGTTTCCTGATATGTTTTCTAAAATTCAAAATATGGTAAGAGTTTGTGTTTCAAGTTATAACAATGGGTAAAAATTAAGATTTGTATATATAAAATTGAAGCAAAATATCAAGAAACGTCTTTGAAAGAATACATAGTTATTTACTGAGATAAGAAAAATAATCTTTTAAAAGACTAGTCCAAATCATGGAACTTGAACTGATGGTGATCAAAACACTGACATAACTATATGTTACACTCTAGTCATACTACGAAGGAGGTTGGAGTACTACTTCTTTTGAAAGTGTATAAACAAATTAGTAACATTTTTTTTATCAATGAACTTCAAGTACTTTCCGTCGTATCACTATCTAGTTCTTTACAAACTGATGAATACTTATGAATGTTAGGATTTGTTACACACAAACACACACACACACACATGATATATATATATATATATATATATATATATATATATATATATATATATATGAATGAACTATACCGACAAACTTAAGAGGCGATTCCTCACATCAAAATAAGCTAAAAAGTTAATATGGAACTATGGCGAAAAGAGCAAAGTTTCGGAGCTAGGGCTGTCCATAATCGTGAAAAAGTCAAGTTTCAAGAGGCTCTATTTCGAATTGGAGAGTCTGTAGATGCTGGTCCTTATCAGCGTAAAAGGAGTCACGCATTCGCAATCCAAAAATGAATATTTCATTGATGTTCAATGGGTATACAGAGTACTGCGTGCAGGGTGAAATTCCCGTACATACTATTAACCGAATTTTGAGATATTCTCTGACTTCATGATCGGCCCAAAGTAGGCAAACGATAAGCCTTGATATCAGTGAACACAGAATCCTTTTGGGCGATGTCGGAAGTTTTAAGAATCGTCAGCATCACGGTCTCTCGTAGTCGGGAAAACGCATGCTGCGATGTTTTCTTTCACGCTTAAAAGTGAAGAAAACGTGAAATATACCGGGACGAAATACATATCATTTCCGAACGCAAAGATACATGAAGCTACCTGTTCCTAACACTTCAGCCTTCCCTCCGAAGCATTGGATGTCCATTGTTGTCAAGGTTTCCCTCCTGTCTACTTTGGACCCTTCTTGAAATCAGGGTATATCTGAAAACATTATTGAAAACATATATGAGAATTACACCCTGTAGGAAATACCCTCTACACTTATTGATAATTGATGAAATATGCACTTTTGGATTGTGTATGCGTGATTTCTTTTACGCTGATAAAGACCACCATCCACAATCTCTCGAATTCGAAATAGCGTCTCGAATTTTGGACAGCCCTAGCTTTTAAACTATGCACTTTTCGCCATAGGTCCATATGAACTTTTTTCTCTTATTTTGATGTGGGGAACCACCTCTTACAGTCTGTCGGTATTAAGTTATATTGAAATAAAACTTAAACTAGCTTCTCTTTCAGTAAAATTTGCTGCATGTTAACCTCATTTACGAAAAAGTAACTCCTAATTCGGCGATAAAGTTTTTATAGTTGTAGTTTAATTAGTTTACACTTCTTTCTTGAATATTTAAAGCATGTGTTTCGTTCTTCCGCTTATTTCTAAAAAGATATGACATTTTCTCCCGCAATTATGAGAGTTACTTCTATATACTTATATAATTTCTAAAGACATGTGAGAATTATTTTCTGCAGAAGTGTATGTAAATGAATAAATAATAGAATGACATATTAAAGTCTTTAAATGTGTTCTTGCTTAAAAAAATGTTCATCTCGTAGAGTATGCATATTGAAAGGCTATGTATATTATTATTAAACACAATGATATTTTAATGCTTTTTCATTTAATATTTGCCTAATTAACATAATCGCGTTCCTAAGACATATTGGTATTTAAATACAAAGTAACTAAGCCATATAGCTATTGATGAGCAGTCATGGATATACAACAAAACTGAACACTTACAATTCACTATCGCGATTTCGAATAGCACGTACTCTTATAACTTATGATAAATTGCAAATACTCATATTCAAATGTCATGAAAGGAATAGTATATAAAAAGAGAGAATAAGAGAGGGAGAGAGACAGAGAGAGAGAAATACAAGGACTGAAGCTCTCTGACGATAATACGGCATACAAATGTCGAGATAAGTAATTTAATTCCTTCACCTGCTTTACTCTAAGACCCACCACTTTCAGGGCTGTACTTTTCTATCGAATAATGTTTTTACTTGCACACTTTTGTTGAGTTTCATGATCTTTTTATTTGTGCCTCTTCTTGAGATATAAACTTATATTTTTCCTACACCTTTGTTTTGTTGTTTTGCGGTTTGATCATTAAAAAGAAAGACACACAGTAGTTTAAATGAAATCTAGAATTCAAGTTTTTCATACAAGAAAATTACATGTATGTTAAGCTAAAGTTTCTTTCTCTTCAATTTCCATTTCTTTTAGGTTCACTCTTGTTTCTCGCTCTCTTCTGAGATTAATTTTCCTTTTGTTCATATATATATGTAGTATATGTATACTATATATATAGTATAATTTGGTTATATACGCAAATCTCACTCTTTTCATGTCCTTTATTTATTTGAATTTAATTTATGTCTATTAGCAATTTACCTTTAACCTTAGAATGATGCAAAGAGAGAGAGAGAGAGAGAGAGAAGAGATACCTAAAAAGAAGATGGAACATAACCACAGAAAATATATATAGAAAAGGACATGGAAAGGTAGTTATCTCTTCATTTTCCTTTCTCAATCCACAAACCAAATGTAACCCTATTTCTGTTTCTTATTACATTTTTAATACAGCTATTTAATTAAATTTTGTTTTCAACACGCGCTTTATATATGTAGAGAAAGACACTTCTGTAAACAATTTTGTAGGATTATTTTTTTCGGTTTTAATTTCTAATGTTAAACTCACAAAAATAAATGTTAATTAAATCGTCAAGGTGGAAAAATATAGACAATGGAACTGACAAAATTAAAAGTAAAAAGAAGAACGAAACGAAAGAAACAACACACACATATATAATGTTTAGTCATCACTGAATTAAATTTTTCATTCATTAAATTGAGACATTTTCAAGGTTATTCTCTCGAATGAACTAGTTTACGACAAATATACTTTGTTGTTCTTTAGAAACAAAACATTCTACCGTTCTAACTTTAGACGGATTATCTCACTCTTCACTTGATTCACCAGTGCTTGAAACGTGCTTGTTTAACCAAAAGTAAAATATTTATGCGAGAAATAGTATACTAACATTAAAAAGAACAATACACTAAGATTCAACATTATATATATATATATATATATATATATATATATATATATATATATATATATATATATATATATATATATATATATATATATATATATATATGTCGATTCTAGGATCAAGGATTTGTCAATTTTATATTGCAATTTTATCTCTGGCAATGCTTCAAATCCTTTTACATCACCGACACGTTGTGAATCGTGACACAAAACTCTACAGTTCGACGTGGATGTTAAACCATACACTATAGTTTCTCGTGTACAGTGAAGAAATCTAGAACAATTTTAGACGTGCAAAACTGAACTGTTTTACTGGGCGATTGATGTGAAGTTTAGAGCGCTTCTCAGTACTGAAATTACGTGTGACGTAAGCCTCTAAGTTAACAATCGAAATAGGTCTCTCAAGCGAAGGCTGAGTTAAATTGTGTTAAATGATCTATACTAACACTTATATATATATATATGCAATAGTGAATCATTTGAATCATTTCCGATACGCATGGAGATTTACAATTTTATAAATCATTCTAAGTATTTTAATCTTTAAAGAGTTAATATAGATATAAGAAACCTCACTTTCAGTTTAATATGTTTCTTTCGATATTCTAGGTGTGTCGTGCTGCTAGTAATGCAGTTAAAACAAGTTTCGTATATTTGAAACTTTGTTGAAAAACCCCTTCGTTTTATATTAATGTATACTAAAGTAAGTGAACAAAATAGTTGATTCTTATGCAGGACTAGGTAGTAGGTAGTAGATATATTAGTGTTAAGCCATAACATATGCCACCCCGTATGTTGGTTCACTTTAGTTAAAGTATGCTTATGATATCCGGAAAATTTATTTCAATATTATTTATTTATTTATTTATTTATTTATTTAAGAAGAAGAACACAACAGGTTATTCTACCCAATTACAGTGTTCATATCAGAGTTACATAGAATATCTATAATATATTTGCGAAATCTATTCTGACTCATACTGTGTATATCCAGAACTTTTTTACATTTACTCAGTTTGTTGTAGACTGCACCCATCCTCCACGTTGGTGACTGTTTTGTTGCATTTGTTCGAGATTTCTTAGAATAAAAGAAATTTCCATTGCTCACACGTATGTTTCCATTGAGTACCCTGAGATGAAAGGCAGAGACCAAATCCTTACTATTTAATTTGTTATTTAATATTTTGTACAAGAATATCATGTCATTTAACACTCTTCTATGATTGAGAGACATTGTGTTAAAATTTTCATTAAAAGAAGTACTATTTTCATATGTGGGGAAGATGCCTGTTCTCTTGTACACCAGAAACCGCAGAAATTTATTTTGAACTCTTTCTATTCTAATAGAGTCTTTCTTCGTGTGGGGGTTCCATATAATAGACGCATATTCTAATTTTGATCTAACAAATGACAAATATAATTTCAGTAAAACATTCGACTTATTAAATTCCCTTCCCATTCTCAAAATAAATCCAACATTTTTGTTTGCGTCATTTACAATTTGATTTATATGATGCTCAAACGATAGTTTGTTATCATATATTACACCCAAATCTTTGATAGTTTGTTCCCCCTTTAATTCTTTACCACCTATCTTATATTGAAATTTAACAACATTCCGTTTCTTAGTGAAGGACACGGTTTTGCATTTATCTGAATTTATGTTTAACAAGTTGCTCTTGCACCATTCATTTACTCTGTCTAGATCCTCCTGCAAACTGACACAGTCCTGTGCTGTTGTAATTCTCCTATATAATTTTAAATCGTCTGCATAGAGTAGTTTATGTGATGTTTTAATACAGTTAGGAAGGTCATTAATGAATATTATAAAAAGTAACGGCCCTAAATTAGATCCTTGTGGGACTCCAGAAAATTGAATATATTCAAATGATCTACAGGATTTATAAACCACATATTGTTTTCTGTCCATCAAATATGACTTCATAAGAGCAATTAACTGATCAGAAAAGTTGAGAAATTTAAGTTTATTTACTAACAACGTGTGGTTTACCTTATCAAATGCTTTCGCAATATCTGTATAAACTACATCTATTTTTTATTACTCTCCAATGTATTCACTAGATGGTCAGTGAAGACAGCGAGATTTGTTACGGTGGATCTGCCAGGGACGAATCCATGTTGATAATCCGATATTACTGGTTTAATGTGATTTTCAATACGCTTATAAATTATGCTTTCAAATATCTTTGCAAATGAGTTTAGAATACAAACCGGCCTATAATTTTGAATTTCTTTACTGTCATTATTTTTAGGAATAGGGCAAACTTTTGTAAGTTTCCATTTTGCTGGAAACGTGCTGGTTTGGAGTATTAGGTTAAATAGCATGTGTAAAGGTAATAAGAAACTCTCTTCACAACCTTTTATTACATATGATGGTACATCATCGATACCTATCGAACACTTTGATTTTAGTTTTCTGATTGCCATTCGAATCTCGTCCACTTCTATTACCGCTATTTGCAACATATCAATTTTTTCATACAATTCAACTAATGTCGAATCATCTGTTTCAACTAGCAGTGGTGCTCCGTCTGTATACACTGATTTAAAGTAGGTTGCAAATGCGTTTACTATATCTTTATCACATGCTAACTCTTTACCCTCATAACACAATACATTACCATTTAAATGTTTTGTTTTACTCTTAATAAAGTTCCAAAACGTAGATGGGTCCTCTTGTATTAAATATTCCGCTCCCTTAACGAAGTTTGTATATGCGACTTGTATATCTTTCTTAATCCTTTTTCGAAGTTCATTAAATTCGCGTTTATGTAAATCTATATTTGACTTTCCGAGTCTTATCGCTTTGCGGTGACGAGCTTTCATTTTAATTTTATTTATAATGTCTAGCGTGAACCAGCTAGGATAGTTTCCCGTGCTCTGTTTCTTTTTCGGAATGCATTTGTCAAATATATTATATAAGATGGAATAAAACTTTTCAACAGCGCAATCAACGTCAGTATGTTCACCCAGTACCTCCCACTCTACCTTTCCCAATTCGTGATATAGTTGATTGTAGTTTGCCTTACTGAAATTATAACCCATTACTTTGCTTTGACTTTTTATCTTTACCTTATTGTTCTGTTTGATTTTAATTAATAGCGCAGGGTGGTGTTTATCCTCTTTAAGTACGGGGGGTTCTTCTCTCTCAACCACTACATTATCTAAATTTGTTAATACCAAATCTAGTGTTCTACCTAAACTATTCTGAACATCATTGAATGATTTCAAGTCATATAATGACATGAAGTTATTTACAAATTTGTACTGCCCCGGGGTGCTCATGAAATCGAAACCCGTACCTTTAATGTCTGGTAAATTAAAGTCACCAAGTACAAGAAGGGTGCAGCCTGGTTGACACTTCGATTCAATGTACTGAAATATTTCATCATATTTACAAATGACAGAATTTGGTGGAAAATACACAACACATATATACATTGTTACCCTCTCCCCACTTTTGCTCACTAACACTGGAAATAGGCACCAATGTAGTAGGGTAGTGTCCAGTGTACATATACTTTGTTCCAAACATTATTTTCCCCTCTTCTTTGGTTTCATAGTCTGAACAAAACAAAGACAGGTAGAAGTACTTATATATAACACATATACTTACAATATATTTCATAAAGTTTGACAACATTGCTTCATAGCATTAAGACTAATATGGCCCCCACACCTACATAAGAACATGGGATGTATACTTCATAAAACAAGCTGGGAAAATACATTTAACTGCATATGTTAACAATACAGACACCAAGAAGCTATGTCTTTTCATTTTTGAGCGACAAAAACAATTACGTGTAGTGATAGTGAATTTTTTTTTTTAAATACAAAGAGAAATTCGAGATTTCATTAGAGTTACATGTTTTATGGTGTTTGTATACAGAAAACAATATTCTTGGAACGTATGTTCGTTCGTCCGTCTCGATAGAAATATGTTCAGTCACCTTGATGTCACACAAATGAAGGTACCTGCACCATGTTTTAACGAAAGTTATTTTTTTTAAAGATTCTCTAGGAAAATTTTCAAACTTTCTTCCTTTTCTTCGAAATAAAGGTACTTTACTAAATAAGAATATGCAATTCCCTCAAAAACGACTCAAACAATTTTGTTTTCATTTCTTATATAAATATTTTATTATAATCCTATACTATAGTATAATTTATTTTTCTGGGAGAAATCTACGATGTGGAGTTTATTCTTTGGGCTTAATTATTTTCGATCGAAATTTTCAAAAACGACTCAAGCATTGTTGTTTACATTTCATTCATAAATATTTCATTAATAATGTTATAATCTGGCGTAACTTATCTTATCCTTCGTGGCTAAGCGGTTTACGTCCCATTGGGGGATTTGGGGGATTTGCTTTCTCTTGGTGATGTCGTACGAAAACGATTTCTAATTTCATTTGTATTTCGAAGGAAAAATTTTCATCAAAAACTCCAGCATAACATGATTTAGTAGAGTGAGAGAATGTATGCCGTGCTCGTACAGTGCGTGTTCTTATAGTTACTTATTAATGTATTATTAACTTCTTATGTAAGGAGACAAGCAAAGTGTTTGAATATAATTACAATTAGAAATATGAATCAACATTGTTTAACAAACACGCAATGTAAATGATTTTCAGTTCTTCCTTAGTTATTTATTTATTTATTTCAACTATGTCTATAATGATAATAGATTTATAAAGGTAGAGACAGAGTGTAGTAAGCAAATAACAAAGCTATATTATGTAGAATCGAACTAAGAAAAACTTCCTTTTAATGTCGAATCTTCCAAAATGTTGCAAATGTCACAGAAAGGACGGAATAGGATTTCAACCTCTGTCCCTGGTGGCCATCACGACATTGTTTTCTTTATTCTTTTGAATAGTATTCGAAGACAAGTAAAGCATTCTCCCAAATAAAGTTGTATTGCACATTTTTGAATTTTCTGATTTTTTAGTGGGATCTTGCTGTGCGGATCATGACTGACAAATGCTGAAAGACTCGTTTGTGCATTAGTCAAGATTCGCTGTCAAGGTCTGAGCGGAGCAATGGTGTACGGGCAAGCACGAAGCCAGACCATAGTGAAGTCACATTATCGTTTATCAACGTGTATCATATCAATAAGAGGAAGACTTACAATATAAACTTATTTTAATAGAAGGTCTTTGAAAGAAAGACGTTATGATTTGCAGTGGAAGCATGCGCAAGTATAAATACTGGAATGTAATGGCAAAGGGGCAGCCACCAAGATAGTGAAACAATGCCATTTGCCCAAAAAGTGTTATCAAACGGTTGTAGTAAGGCAGCTACATGAAATATTTATATATTTTCAAATCACAGTATTTGGGTTGATGCAATGCATTGTATAATACTGGGTACTATTAATATGACAATGGTTTGTAATATGTAATATGTAATATGATATGATAATGGTTTGTAATATGGAAAAGAAAAAAAAAGTTCCGTAAACATTAGCGATAAATTTAGTATTTTGTTTGGTAACAGATCCATTTTTAAAAATAAAATTTAGATTCCAGAACTGTTAACAGCCTGCTGGCGTTTATTGATTTGAGTCTATTTAGAGTTTAACATCCATTTGAGCAGCGAGGCTAGATGAGACGTGGACCTATGATTAACGTGGAATCCGAACCACAAGAACTCACGCCAGGAATGGATCCCCAGTCTCCCTCGCATTGCTGGCGTTTATGTACTATGTAGTAATTTGCACATATAGCGTTATTCCATTGGAGAAATATTTAGTAGACTGTCATGAGGTTACAGGTTACAAACTAGCCACCCATACTGTAGGATATTGCTAAACCATTGATAAGGTGCTTGCATAATGTCTATGTTTTCCTTTTCGTAGTTCAAGTATTCTCGTTTTTTCTCGAATTCATTAAAATGTGCCATACAACGTTATTTGAGGGAGTGTGTCAAATATTAAAGTCACATTCTTTTCTTTACCCTCTTCCTAGCCATTTCCTGGTGCTGACTACCCTTCGACCTCAAACAGCTACATCCACCAATCCTAGTTTTCCCAATTTATTAAATTATATTTTTTTTTCGGAAAATTTTATTTTATAACCATTGAATGAAATTTCGGAGGTACAATCATATGATTAAGAAGTTGACAGCAACAAATAAACAATAAAGATTCTCAGTTAAAGCTATTTGATCAAGCGTTCTAAGATAGCTACACTTACGACCGAATGAGTTATGTTAGAGTCTTTGCAAAACACAGACTAAATTTGATGTAATTTTCCTCACTTAAATGCTTGAATTAGGATTTTGATTTTCAGGAAATGCACAACCATGAAAAAGTATCCATATATATTTTCAATATCCGTATATACTTACTTCAAAACGATTTTTAACAGGTTTACTCTATACTTTTCGGCCCTTCTTTGGAAGACTATCTTACTAAACACATTATTTTGGGAATAGTAATATTTTCGGAAAAAGAGCCAAATGTTCAAAACAAATCTCTCCGTCAGTCTAGTGGTTAGCACGTGCGCCTGCGCTATAGAAGCATCTGGTTTCGAATTCAATACCCGACAGAAGAGTATTTATGTGAATGCTTTACAGTTGGATATCAACTTAAATTTTAGATCCACGGTTCATATAACCTCAGTGCTGGAAACGGGTAATCAAATTACGTGTTCAATATATTTTGAAAGTTACTATATATTAATGTTTGTGAGTTGAAATTTCAAGATGAATTCTTAACTTTACGAATTTACAAGAAGTAAAGAACTACACTCTGTAAAGAAAAAATAGCGACACTTGCTCTAATATGGTTTTATCAACATACTTTAATCAATATGAATTTTTACATGAATTCCTGACAATATTACAATGCAGATTCCTAATGAGCAGTTCATTCTTAACACTTGCGCCAGAGTTTCAGGCTTTTGACATGAATTTAGTGAATTTATATGCATATATAAGTAGCTATGTGTGTTTTGAGCAAAATCGTTTGTAGGAAGAGTACTTCATAAAACTGAAAAAGATCAACAACAATAGCAGAAAACAAGAAATGGAATTTCTTTAGGGTAAGACATATTGTGTGCAAACATCAAGAAGTACGATACACCAAACTAGTATTTTGTATGTGCACCATGGGCTTCCCGCATTGGTAACAAAGCTATTGCAAAATGCAACCTCGATATCACGGAATAACACCCGGATTATCTGTTCCTTGAATTCCATTCTATTTGAGATAGTTGTCTATTGAAATTTCTACTCATATTGATCCACAAATTTTCAACTGGATTCATGTCGGGTGAGTTTGTAGGCCACACGAGCCTCTAAATAGTCATATTCTTGAACCACGTATTAACAATTTTGACTCGGTGACATGAAGCATTATCGTCCTGGGAAAGGAAGTAGTCCATATTTTCTTCAGAAAAGTCATCTTTAGCTGTTGTAAGAACTTTACGTACCAGAATTTGAAGATATTTTCGTGCATCAAACGATCCTTCACATATATCCGTCGTTCTGACGTCTTTAACGGTGAACCATGCCCATATCATCACTCAGTAACTGACTATTTGAATCTCTTAAGCAAAATCCTTGTCAAGTTCCTTGCTTGTTCGTATCCACAACTTCACACCATTATCGTTTCCCACTATTCTAAACTTCTTTTCAATGAAGAAAACGACATGCTTTCAGTTGTCATAAGTCCAAGTTGCATATTGACTCACAAAATTACATGTTGAAGTCCTCTGTGTTTTGTCAGTTTCGACTTTCTACGCGGTTTTTTCTTTGTAATATCCTCTTCATATAGTCAAGACAATACAGTTGTACAAGTAACTGCAGTTCCAAGATCATGTCAAACTACAAAAGCGATTTTTGGGGAAATCACTCATTAAATCTGCGGTGCTATTGATTTCATTTAGCAATCTCCTCTGGGTGATGTTTTCTTCTTTCTTTCACAGTGTTGACGAAGGGACGATTTGTTATGCTGTTTCCACTTGTGAATTACTCTTCCTGCCGTAGAATGATGGATTCTCAGAATTCCATCTATTCCTTTAGAGATTTGACACAACTCACATTTCTTACCCATCTTATTTGTTTACAGTCCACATGTAGCAACAATATCACACACAAACAACACAGCACAACAAAAATTTTGCCACTTGACACACTGTCCAAACAACGAGAAAGCAAAAAACAATCATAAAATGCTATTTACCTCAGCCTACACATCACAAATGCAATGCAGAATTCTTACTACAATAATTTACGAGACGCACTCAGTGCCATCTATCGAAAATACTACTGATACACAAACAATTGACAAGCGATGTCCTACACCACAGGTGTCACAGATAACGCAAATGAACTATCTCACTCTTCATTTCCTTCTATTCCTCTTCTAACGGGCTGCAACTATGGTTTTCTGTGTAAGTTAGTTTGAGAATTGAGGTGTCGCTATTTTTTCTTTACAGAGTGTACAATATTTGAAACATTATTAAAACAAATCTACAATCTGAGGCCAATATCTGAGAGACCTCTGAAAACGAAATTGGCACAACCCACACTACATCTAAGGTATGGTACCACAGTTTCATAGAATGGGCTGTTTACAAACACCCTAGGTAGTATGTCACGTCAAAGTTTGGTATCACTAACTTCTTGGATGCTATTTTGTTTTGATCAAGTGATTTCGGTCACATTCGAAAGTCATTCGATTACAAAGCGCAATACTCCGGTTATCAAGGAGCGATTTTAATAATTTTTCGCACCAAATAAAAGACAATGAAATGTTCTACTACATTTGAAGCCAACGAGACCGAACGTGACCAAAGTCACGTGATCACAACCCAAAATGGTGTCCATAAAGTTAATGATACCACAATTTGACGTTACATCTAAGGTTTGACACCAGAGTTTGGTAGAATGTGGTATATATGAACACTCTAGGTAGCATGTCACGTCAAATAGTAGTGTCATTAATTTTGAGGACGTCATTTGATTTTGATCACGTGACTTCGGTCACGTTCGGGAGTCGTTGGCTTAAAACATACTCCGGTTAGAATTAAATAACATAGCGATTTAAATATCGTTGGCACCAAATAAAATGTAATGAAATGCTCTACAGAAAAGAGTATATTACTTCTATGGTTTTATTCAACTTTACTTTCACCTTTGTAGGTTAAATTTTACTAATTGCACTAGACCTTCATTCCTGCTGTACTAACTTCTTAAATGTTATCCTCATCACCACCTGAATCATTTAAATGTTCATATATGTCTGTATATGGGTTTTGGTATTCTTCATTTGCCGTGCAAGAACATGTTCCGTACAGGGAAGATTTTGTACGAAGCATGGTTCTCTCTCCTTACACAATCTGATTTGAAACAATGACACACTGTAAGTTCAGTTAGTCCATTGATGTTGACTCTTTTGTCATCCACACATGTTTTAGAACGTCATCGTAATTGCCTTAGTCGTGTTTTTCAGGTGATGGGAGATCTTGTCTTGAAATTAATGCCTTCTTCCAGATGTAAAATTGAATCTGCACGCTTCAGATATTATAGCAGACTGTCTATTGTTGACTGTCTATTGCTGGCAGCTCAAATCTACATTATTATATTTACAATTAACCAATGCATCTACATAGGGTGTGAGTCAAGGAGCTAATATCTGCAAGGCCTCTAATATCGAAATTTGCACAACCAATTTACATCTAAGGTTCGACATCACAGTATGTTAGAGTATGTTATATACGAACATTCTAAGTAATACACCACGTCAAAATTGTGGAATCACTAATTGTATGGACGTCACTTTGAATTAAGATCACGTGACTTCGGTCACGTTCGGAAGTAGTTTGTTTAAAATGTAGTAGAGAAGCATTTTTTATCTTTCATTTGGTGTGGATATTATTTGAATTGCTCCATTCTAACTGGAGTTCTTAATATATAAAATCAAGACTCAGGAATGTGAACAGAATCGCGTGATCTAGAAACAAAATGGAGTCCATTTAATTAATGATATCACAGTTTGACGTGACACTACCAAGGGTGTTCCTGTACAACCGTCTCTATCAAACTGTGGTGTCAAATCTTAGATGTAACATCAAATTGTAGTATCATTAATTTATGGACTTCATTCGGCCATGTTCGAGACTTGTTGGCTTCAAATCTAGTAAAACATAGCATTGTCTTCATTTTGGTGCCAAAATAATTAAATACCTCCACTCTAACCGGAGTTATGCACATTTAGCTCAAAGACTCCCGAATGTGATCACAATCGCGTGATCTCGATACAAAATTAGTGATACCACAATTTGACGTGACATACTACCTACGGTGTTTATATATAACCCATTGTATCAAACTGTAGTGTCAAATCTTAGATCTAGTGCGGTTGAGCGAAACATTTTCTTTAAATACTATCTCCTTGACTAAAATGAGTTTTGTATAACACCATAAAACTAGAGTAGACTTCCATGCTATGCGAATTTATAAGGGTACCGTTGTAGTTCAGAACTTTCTCTGTTGCCCTCGTATAAACGACGAAAATCCTCTAATCAACGCTCTGGCACTTGCAGTTCTCGGAATTGGTAAGGGCTTTAAATATATAGGCATGTATCAAGGAAGAAATTACAAGCTGTGCTATTAACTAACTAAACTAATTAACTAACTTTATGGCTTATGGAACCCGGAGGTTCAATGCCACGTTCCCAAAAGCTCTTCACTGACTTCTATCCTTAGCCAACTGGATACAGTTTCTACTTTGTATTCCATTCTCTGCGAGATCCATCTTAATATTGTCCTCCCACCTGCTCATAGGTCTTCCTAATGGTCGTTTTCCGATTGGTCTTCTAGTCAAGACTTTGAAAGCGTTTCTACTTTCTTCCATCCTAGCTACATGACCTACCCACCTGAGGCTCCTAGACTTGATGACCCTCTCAATGTTGGGTAAACCGTATAAATTATGTAATTCCCCGTTATGAAGTTTCCACCATTCCCCATTCCCGTTCCTCTTAGGTCCGAATATTCGTCTCAGGATCTTGTTCCCAAATACTTTCAGCCTATATTCTTCTTTCAATGTAGGCGACTTTATTTCCCAACCACATAGAACAACAGGCATGATTATTGTTTTATGTGTTTTAAGCTTCAAATTCCTCGACAGAATTCGCGACGATAACATATTAGAACATGAATTCGGTGCTTTTAGTCGACATTTAATTTCTTCGTGAATATGATTTTCGTCTGTTAATATTGATCCTAAATATTTGAAAGTATCCACTTTATCAAAAGTATTATTTAATAGTTTAACGCATCTATAATTTGCTGTATTACGGTCCCGACGCATTTCTATGTATTTAGTTTTCTTTGCATTTACTTCGAAACCCATGTCCCTGAAAGTGTTTAATAAGATCTCTGCATTTCTTTCTATTGTTCCCCTGTCATTCCCTATTAAATTTACATCATTAGCATATGCCATAACCTGGTGAATACCGTTCAACTCTAGGCCCTGGTTGCTATCTTTAATTTTTCTTATAGCGTATTCTAGGACAAAGTTGAATAATAATGGCGACAACCCATCTTCTTGTTTCAGGCCACTTTCGACGTGAAAGTTCGTGAACAAATTTTTTTTTATTTGGACTTTACTTTCGGATTCATTTATTCATATCTTAATTAGTCTAATCAGCTTTCTCGGTGTTCCAAGTTCTTTATAATGTTTCTGTATAGTGTAAGAACGTTGTATAATGTTTCTGTCCTAACCGTGTCGTGAGCCTTTCGAAAATCAATAAATAGTTCTAAACTCAATAAGCCTTTCTAAAATCAATGAACATACCGGGGTATTGAATTCCCACTTCTTTTCGAGGATTTTGCGAATGGTAAATATTTGGTCGACAGCTAAATCCTCACATCCGATAATCTCCAATAATTTCATCTGTGTATAGGGTTAATCCTGCTAATAGAATATTTGAAAGGATTTTATAAGATGTTGACAGAAGAGAAGTGCCTCGATAATTATTATAGTCAGTTCTGTCGCCTTTCTTGTGAACTTGAACAATGATTGATTCTTTCCACTCTTCTGGCAATTCTTCCCTCTTCCAGATAAGGAGATTAAGTTTGTGTATCTTGTTCTACAATTTTTTGTCTCCAGCTAAAATTAACTCAGCTAGAATTTCGTCTCCACTCGGACATTTGTGTTTCTTTAATTTCTTTATAGCGGTTTCTATTTCTATGCGGTTAGGTTCTGGAATATACGGTTCTGCAGTGTGCATCTAATTTCTTCCACGTGCATTAGCTTTTGGCTACGTGTTCAGCAAATCTTCAAAGAAATCTTTCCATCTATTTAGGATGCTATCTGTATCAGTGAATACTGTTCCTTCAGCATATTTAATATATAAGCACGAGGTTAATAGCCTTTCTTAAATTCGTTGATCCTACAATGGTTCTTATAAATTATTGAGCCATTAAAAGGCCAACTACGTTGAATAAATCCATTTATTTATATATATCTGTTGTCCTGACAACGACATTCCAAAATCCTATTATTTAAAAGATATAAAACATATGAATATATTTTTATATCGATACTAGCAGCGTTCACCCCGCTTCGCTGCGGTCACCCCGGAACGCAATAAACTTTGTTACTTAGATAATTTTTACTTTTTCGCTTTCAAATTGCAGTAAATGTTAACATTATAGCGCCTGTCATTTATGTTAACCCGCCGAGTGACACGGTCATGCGGGTTGCATATAAATACGTTTATTTTTATACCTATGATGAACTAACAAAGGATTTGTACGTTATGGACACTTGAATGGTCAATTATCTCAAGACACTGGTAATTAAAAATTAAAGTGATATGATAAAAACCATCTAGGGTCCAAATCCTAATAACCCCCCAAAAATGAAAGAAATTGGTTCAGCCGTATTAGCGTGATGAGCTAACAAAGGATTTGTGCGTTCTCTTTTATATAATAGATTATAATTAATATATTTCTTTTTCTTTTTCTTCTTCAAATTACATAATCAGCCTAGTACATATTTTAAAAATCTTACGCCCTAATAAAATAAGATACAACGTACTTTTGTAATCCCCTTATACACATCCGGAATGTTTTTATTGTTACTATTATCTTCAAGATCCTTAATTTCAGCTTTCAAAAATTGCGTTTTTTTATTCTAAAAGTTTTGGAAGTTTCCCGCCTGATGTCTACGAAATTTTGTGTAGTTATTTCATTCGGACTTTGTAACCAACGTAATTTTGCTTGCTTTCTCTTCTCTGTTAGTTTAATGCATTCCTGGTCGAACCATGGCTGGTGGAGCTGTTCTACTTCCTCCCTAAAAGGTGCCTCTTCCTGGAGACATCTCGTCGAACTATGTATGTTCAGGTATTTCTATGTGCAATTCTCTTACCCACTCACATACGATTTAAAGAGTAAAGTATGGACCTATTTGTTTTAATAAACATTATCAATTATAAATTACTATTATACAATACAGCATATATGCATATATATAATTGTGTTAATTACAACACAAACAGTGCTGAAACCTCTTTGTAGGTACTCATAAAGATCATATTCTCTAAAAAGGCATAACTTTTGGTGGGAATATATTTTGTGGAAACGTGTATTCCTACACATTTCTTTTGTCTTCAAGAAACTGATACTGGAAATTGGCAAACATTCTGCGCTATGCCCCGCCAGGATCAAGCAGACATATAACTCCATCTCAAAAATCACGCTAAGTGTTATACAGTGTTCTAAAGTTCTGCTATTTTTAATGTAAATATATATATATATATATATATATATATATATATATATAGATAGATAGATAGATAGATAGATAGATAGATAGATAGATAGATAGATATAGATATATCCCACTGAAGTTTTATTCTATCACTGTTTCTCTAAAGTTCTACAATCATCAAGGAAAATGTCGTGAAACAATTACGGAATTCATCAGAACAATCATCATTATATTCAGCAGTGAAGGAAACGTAGTTGTCTCTTCGAACAGTGATCGGTCGTTATACGAACCTCCGTGAAGACGAAATCCACGACTTTCGTATCGTCTGAGCGCTTAAATTCGTCGCATATCATGTTTGAGCCATATAAAATGTGCACAAATATTTTTTCTTTTCTAAGTTGCATCAAAGAAATGTAAGAAAACTCTGAGAATGAGAATCGAATAACAAATGTGTTACAAGTGAATTTAATTTCCGTTGTGATTATATTTAAGCGCTACAAGTGAGTGATTATTTCCATTTGTGTTAAATCATGTTATAAGTTTGCAGAGGTAATGTGATTTGAGTTGATTTTTAGTTTAACGTCCCGTTCAGCAGCGAGGCTATATGAGTCATGAACCTACTGATTAACGTGGAATCCGAACCACATGAGCTCCCGCCGTTTCCAGAGGTAAGGCTGCGTTGCATGCTATAATGTTTTGTTATGTTATGCTACCAGGAACAGCGCAGTGCAAGGGGGCATTGTCTGCATGATACGAACATTAGGTGTTCAATGTAAATTCCCTTGAACCTAGCTATCCTCCTACCCGGGAGAATACGAGACCTTTTAAATAAGCAACCCGAGGTTGTATGAGACTGCTTTGCGAGGAGGACTCAGGCTCGCATTTCATATACACCATGAACTCCCGTTAATGATGGTGGTGTTCCAGTGTAGGGAATCATCAACATAATTTGTAAATCAGGAAACCGGGATATACCATGAACACGATGTAGAGTTTTGACATTAATCCTTGTTTTGAGTCCCGGTTTCTACCATTTAGGTTCTATCTCAGTGGAAATCAGTAATCTACGGTTGATGAGACCCAGCACAGGACGTCCATCAGTCGTATCTTTGTTCCCTAAAGAACAAGGACATACAGAATTGAACCCGAAACGATCGTATCCTGGGTATGCCTTCTCTACGATGTGTTGGAATCTTGGCTAAGCCCGAACAGGGACGTAAGGATCGAACCCAGGACCTTTAAAAATTCAACTAAACCTTGAAGCAGTACGTCTAAAACTACTGACTGCAATAGAGGAATAATATAAAATATAAAACCTGTTCTTTGGACGCTGATTCAATACCAAGAAGCCATTAGTTATTACAACATATTTTTTTTTCTGTATGGAGGTTAACACTAAAATTTAACTTGTACTTTATATATCGGTGTTGAATCCATACACCATGAACTCCCACACACTTATCAGTTATGCCAGTATTACCATCTTATCAGTTATGCGATCACTTTGTAAGGAATAAATCGTCGATTTTCAATAATTCTGATTTCAGTAGATAGCTTAAAATCGAGAAAACATTATTTGAACGCTAGAACGATTACATATAATAAAAGATCTCGATATATCTTATTGTTTTCGCTCTATGAAAGTCAATGTTAAAATTTGAATTGGTAGTAAATTTTAACTACTTTCGGTTATGACAGAATGTTATGCTTGGTGATGTTGTGTTGTGAAATACTTAATCGATTGCTAAGAACAACTTGTCGCTAGCTGTTACTGTCTTTTTTTCTATTATGAAAAACGTAGAAACCGAAATTGACTAATTTCAACCACTTCAGATTTGAATGGAGAATTAACGGAGATATAACTTACCTTTGAAACTCTAAATCGATGCGAGAAACCGATTCTTGATATATCTTACAGTTTTGTCCTGATACTTGTCGAATGACAAACGGATGAATAGACATAACCCTTCTATAAGACCCTTGATACGCATGCGTACTTTGTAAGTCTAACAAGTTAACCATGCAAACATGTTAGCTATCGTATAGAGCCAAATACATAATTGTTGTGTAATGTATAAAAAACATAAATACGAAGCGAATGAAGCAGAGTCTTAAAGACTATTTGTTCCACTTGTGAATGGTATTCAACTTAATTAAATAAAACAGTTTATTTTGTAAGTGTAAACAAGTATGAAGTAAGTTTGATCGACACTTGTGAAAAGGATGTATAATAAATCGTAGGATATGTGCTTGATGAAAAGTCAACATGCCTACGATGTGAGAAATTTCATAAGTTATAATTCTAATCATGTTAAAACCAGTATATAGGAGATGATCCAATCATCTTCCTTGATATTCACTCCGCCTAAAATAACTTAGAAATACTACGGTTAACGTAATTAAGATAATTTATAAGCTTTGTAGATTTTGTACTGATCGTGAGTCTTTCTTCTTTTCAGTAAATAATGATCACTGTGAATTTGTATGCATGGCCTGTTTGTATTATCGTGTTTCTCACTAATTCTCCGTGAGAGTGACTGTATAAATGTTTCTTCAACAGGTGTACAATGGAAAACAAAGAACGAAGGGAAAACAAAAGAGCTTTTTGTAGAATGGAAACAATTCTACGGAACCCAACTCTCTATATTTCTTTCACCACATAAATTGTAAGGAATTGACTAATACAAATAGATGCAATAAATCAGTAGATAAATTGAAAGGAAACCTGCATCTCTGGACTTTTAACCCTATCTCTAGCAAATCTTTCTCTATCAGCAAATTTTCACAGAGAGGAAGTAAAACTAATACATAGAATTAATTCGAAGGGCTTTTGTGTGTCCAACACATTTCAACCCTCAAAAAAATTTTGAGAACAGATAAAATTGAAAAATATGATTTGTAAATCATGAATAATATATTATTTTAGTCTGTAGACGAATTGTATAGTTCAAACCAAATGTATATTTGAGACATTATCCTGGGTCCATTTACAGTTACCAAGAACATTTTTAAGAATTAAGAATATAATGGTGAGTTTTAACGCCTTTAATTTCTGATGTATAGACAGGATAAGTAGCAAATTATTTAATTAACTCTCAACATTTTCGGAACAAACATGAAAACCAGTGTTTTACTCCGTACATAAAGTATTTGTTTTTACATATTTTACGATTGTTTGTTTTTAGTTTTCTTGCTTTTGTTTGATTTTTGTGTTTGTTTCTTTAGAATTTATGAACACCCAAAGAACACGGGAACAAAAGAGGACATTTTATAACTAAATGAAATTCTCATTTTGGAATTAATGGTTTCTAAAGTGAAACTGATGGAAAACTTTATCATATGTAAAGTTATTTACGAAATTGAATAATAGTAATTAATAATATTTACGTTAGTAATTCTTAAAAACTATTATAAATATAGATCTAAATAATCACAATTTATTTAATTTGCATTTTATTAAATTTCCTGCTCTTTATGTCTATTTATCGGTTACTTTGTGTTCTTTTATTTTTCAATGGTTATATGTGTTTCAAAGGTAATTTGTTTAAAATTAGTTTCAAAATGAAGCTAATACTTTATTTTTTTAAAAAAACTAATAGTTTATACTGCGTCCTTTCATTCATACCTCAGTTTGAATCAACTACATATCACGCCAATATGCACCCTTCATTCAACTTCGGAATAAACAGACCAATTTCACTGTAATTTACTTTAATTAAAGGCAATGCAATTATGATACGTTGCACGAAATCGTGCTCAAAATAGTTTATTTGTTTTGAAGCCGTTGACAAGAGAATCGGAGATACGTTGGTGTACTCTCTTATGTTCGGCTACTAAAGAATATTTTGCTTACCATTTTAACATTTTTGTTTCACCACTTGTACGTGATTCATACATTCTTTGCAAATTAAGAAAAAATCTTTATGAAATAATAATCTGTTAAAATTATAGGATACACAGAGGAAACAAAGTCGCTTTTACCAATGTGTGAACAGTAATTCTTTCCGGTAAAGCGATTATATATATATATATATATATATATATTTATCCAGAGAGAGAGATATGTTAGGGCGCACCATTTATAACGTCCAACTGTGATGACGGAGAAAATTGAAAGTTTCCATTAAGCAGGTATAAGAAGGGTTTCATCTTTGCACGTATTACAAAGAGACAACCATAAACACAGTGTTGCCAATTCAAAATAAAGTTATGTGTTTCTGAAATGGCACTAGATTTTTAGAGATTTCAAATCAACAATCAAACGAAAACTTAAAATATCACATTTATTAATGAGCGTTGCAGACTGAGGATGTCATAATATCACAACCATCCAAAGCTTGGAAGTCTGAAGCACACATACAGCATGATGGTGATGAACGTGATAATGTACATCAAAAAGAACTTTAGCTTTGGCCACTATGATCATGGTATGTCTTGTTTACAATGAATAGGAACAATGTTACTAGGCTTTCAAATTTTAAATTTTTTGAAAGCTTTTATTTCGAAAAAATGCTTGTCTAGGTATCATATCTAGTTACTTCTATTGTTTGTAATGGACGTACATGTTATTTTACAGTTTACAACTCTTCATATCCCATATATATAAAGGTAACCAAGAAAGCTCTGTTGCGTTTTTCACACAACCCCTTCAAAAATCAATATGTCACCTAAGACGTACCTATAAGATCAAAAATAGTCCGAATATCGACGATCTTTTGAAAGCGTCCTGGAAGGTCATAGATTCCATCGCGGTAGAAGGTGTTGGCCGGGAGGCGAAGAAGTTATCAAGTGCATTTTGCACCTCTACTAAGGATTTGAACTGGTGTCCTCTAAGGTGACTGTCGAAGAAATGGAACAGGAGATAATCGGACGGTGCAATTACTTGGGAGTATGGTGGATGCAATAGTGATTCTCATCCAAGACGTAGAATGGTGTCCCGGATCATCCTAGCTTCGTTAGTTTATTGTTGGCCTGAAACAGGACGGTTACTTCGCAATTTAAAAGTGCTGGTTCCAGAGTTTTGGGTTGATATTTAACACGGCTCAACTGCTGACAGTACATAGTTACATTGGTGCTCTTCAAGTGTTTCGTCACCACCCATAAACTTGTTAAACCACCGCTGCGCTGGTCGGGTACTTCCGACTCCCTCACCAAACGTTGTCATATCTTCCACCCTAGTTTGAACTCCTACAGCGTACACGCCCGTTTGACGCTGTGTGGAGGTCCCACGTTTACTCTGTCCTTACGGAAGTTCACAGTGTAACTGAACTGCCACAACCAGGTAGTATGTTGGATATACCCACAACAATAAATGACCTTTGCTTTATCTCCATTCACATTAAACTCACGGTGTGAGAGCAAATTGAGCACAGACCTCTACAAAATGCGATAGAACTTTCTTGGTTACCTTTAGCTATCTATCTATATCTATCTGACTACCTATGTATCTGTATATATATTATTTGACTACCTATGTATGTGTCCCTTAAATAAGGTAATTTCGTGTTGCGATACGCGCACCTGCCAAATTTATTCTATGTGACCGTAAAGACGTATTAGTGAAATAGCTCCTCCCTACGAGGACGCTAAACCGTGTCGGCTTGAAAAAAATCATGAAATGACGTTTCCACTTATAATATAATTTAGATTGTCCATCCATGTTAACGGAGAAATCAAAAGAGACAGAGAAACGAAACTATGCACGATGCAACTTGAGAAAGGAGAATACTTGTTCGTGTATTAACATTATCAGGTGTACAGTGTTGCCAACCAAGCGAAAAATATATTTTCATATATCGAATGACCTACATTGGATATAATCACATGAATTATAAATAATGAAAATAAAGACAAAAGAAATGGTAAACGCAGATCAGTGTTGCAAACTTCGCGAGAAATAACATGTAGATCAGTGTTCGCGAGAAATAACGTGAAACATATGCTAAATACAAACGCCTGTTCGCACACAGAGAGTCAGGTATTAACGTTTTGTACACCTTAAATTAAATATTGACAAGAACTGTTTACTCTGACACGAAGCCTAGAAGAGTCTGTCGAACAGTGTTGCGATCAACAGATGAGAAAAGTTGAGCTTGAAAACGGTACAATATCTCGGAAAAGGTCACTAATGCAGTATTGTTTAAAACCTATAATGCAAGGCTGTAGAGCATGAGAAGCAGTACTGCGATGATGTGATATCGATATATCACGTACTGACTGAGATGTTCGGTATCTTGTGAAAGATGAGAAGTATGGTTTTGCAACGCTACGTGCACCAACGGCGTTAGCACATGTTGCATGCGGCGTGTTTAACACATGTCTCACATTATTTCTCGAAACGTTTGCGAAACTTATCTGCGTTAACCATCTGTTTTGCCTTTATTTTCATTGTTGCTTCCAATGATGATATCAAATTAAGGTCATTTGATTTACAAAAGACATAAGTTTCTCTTGGGTTGGGAACACTATTCATCCGGTGATGTTCGTAAATGTACGGGCAGGTGTTTTCCTTTCTCTAGTTGCTTCGTGGAATGTTTCGTTTGTCAGTCTCTTTCAGTTTTTCCGTTGTTATAGTTGGATATCCTAAATTATAATATGATGTGCAAATGTCATTTCATGATTTTATTGTCAAGTCGACGCAGGTTAACGTTCTCGTAGGGACCCGCTATTTCACTAATGCGTGTTTATGGATACATATAATACATTTAGCGGGTGTGCGCATCGCAACACGAAAATATCTTATGTAAGGCACCCTAATGTATACGGTATATCTCGTTACTAGTAGCTTATATTTATAAAGGATGGACCATTATTTACCTTGAAATTACACTGCAATTTGTAAAGAATATGAAAAGATCTATGAAATTTTGTAACTGAAAGTATCGAAGTTTTGTGACATGCTCTGAAATACCATCTAATTAACAATGTTGCTGAACAACATAAAACTATAAGGTATGTGCAGATAAATACGCCATGCTAAGGTTGTAGGATTTTTATGGCTTTAATTTTCATGGAAAACAGAGAACAAGACATGTGCGTTGTAGAGCATCCTTTTCCTCTTGTACAAAAAATGTGGTAATGATGCAACTTACTTCTATTTTGTACCCAAGGTAAAAGAAAAAAGTGTTACAAAATGGCGTATTTACCAACCCGTGCAGGTAATTATACCAAGTATAGAATACTACTAGAAACCTGTAATAAATCATGCAACTGCTTACATCGTCTGTATGATACGAACTCAAATATTACTACACAACATGGCTGAAGAAAATAATAGAATAACCAAAATGCAAGATGAATAAAAAAGATAAAATGCAAAAATGATAATCTCCAAAGTTGAAATGAAGTTTCAAACTGAAAAGTTTTATTCCACAAGAAGATAAACAAACGGTGTAACTTTACTGGACGTTATAAAAATCCTACACCGATATTACATTGAACGTGAGGGATTTTGTCTTCTGCGGTCTGAGATGCATAAGCTTTGGCGTATTTAGCTGCACCATGCTTGGTACTGATTTAGTAGCTATAAAATCACAAATACTGAAATTACACTTAGAAAACTAAGTGTTCCTAGACGGACACGAAATAAGGCGTACATTGCTGTAAAGAATCGAAAATGTTCTGAGTTACCACAGTACTAATAACGGATACTTACCTCTATTGAAATAATAACCTTCCACGGAACCTTTCCGAAGCAAACAACACTGCACGGCGTGGCGGTCTCAGCGCTGTCTCCTGGAGTATTCATAATGTCGGACTTGCCCAAAATTATGGCACATATTGAGGTGGATTGTATCAGAAACATCCCATTGAACACTTGACGTATTTAGCTATACTGTCGTATATACACTATGTGATAAAAAGTATCCGGACACCCTCCAATACATACGTTTTTCATATTAGGTGCATTGTCCTGCCACCTACTGCCAGGTACTCATTATCAACAACCATAGTAGTCATTAGACATCGTGAGAAAGCAGAATGGTGCGCTCCGCGAAATTCAGGACTTCGAACGTGGTCAGGTGATTAAGTGTCACTTGTGTCAGAAGTCTGTACGCGAGATTTCGACACTCCTAAACATCCCTAGGTCCACTGTGTCTGATATGATAGTGAAGTGGAAACGTGAAGGGACACGTAAAGCACAAAAGCGTACAGGCCGACCTCGTCTCTTGACTGACAGAGACCGCGGACAGTAGAAGAGGGTCGTAAAGTGTAATAGGCAAACATCTATCCAAACATATTCATTCTGTTCAAACATGTTCAAATTTCAAACTGCATCAGGATCCACTTCAAATACTGTGGCAGTTAGGCGTGAGATCAGAAAACTTGGATTTTATGGTCGAGCGTCTGTTCATAAGCCACACATCACGCAGGTAAATGCCAAACGACGCCTCGCTTGGTGTAAGGAGCGTAAACATTGGACGATTGAACAGTGAAAAAACGTTGTGTGCAGTGAAGAATCACGGTAAACAATGTGGCGATCCAATGATAGGGTGATAGGGCGAATGCCAGGTGAACGTCACCTGTCAGCGTGTGTATTGCCAAGAGTAAAATTCGGAGGTGGTGGTGTTATGGTGTGGTCTTGTTTTTCTTGGAGGGGGCTTGCACCCCTTGTTGTTTTGCGTGGCACTCTCCCAGAGCAAGTTTACATTGATGTTTTAAACACTTTCTTGCTTCTCATAGTGGAAGAGCAATTCGTGGATGGCGATTGCATCTTTCAACACGATCAAGCACCTGTTCATACTACACGGGCTAGTAGTATTCTGGTTACACGAGAATAACATCCCTGTAATGGACAGGCCTGCTCAGAGTCCTGATTTGATTCCTATAGAAACACCTTTGGGATGTTTTGGAACGCCAACTTCGTGCCAGGCCTCACCGACCTACATCGATACCTCTCCTCAGTTCAGCACCCCGTGAAGAATGGGCTGCCATTCCCCAAGAAACCTTCAAGCACTTGATTGAAAGTATGCTTGTGAGAGTCGAAGCTGTCAGCAAGGCTAAGGGTGGGCCAACACCATATTGAATCCAGCAGTACTGATGGACGGCAGCACGAACTTGTAAGTCATTTCAGCCAGGTGTCCGGATACTTTTGGTCACATAGTATATATATATATATATATATATATATATATATATATATATATATATATATATATATATATCTGCAAGTACCGTATTTAAATGTCACTATCTTAAGTTAATGCATATTTGAAATCTAGACATTGAACACAAAATTGCAATATCACATTTATTATTCAGTGCTGTGTAGAAAGGATGCCACAGTATTACAAACATCCGTACACATCCAAATTTTCGAGGCCTTTATAACAGTAATAAGACAATATGACAGATGTGCCAATGCACATGCCTTACTATCAATTATTATAACAATGATATAACGTACTTCTAATAAGCAGGAAAAAGTTACAATCGAATGAAAATTTTCTTTTGTCTAAAACACATTATTTCGAAAAAAATCCTATATAGGTATTACATCGGATTTAGTAGATGATTTGCAGTTAACGTAAATCAGTCCAGTTATTTGATATCTCAACCTACTCTGTGAACAATTGCAAAGTTTGCAACATTGATTAAAATTGTGTTAATTTCGGAACATTGTAACTACAACTAGAAAAAGCTATTGCTATAATGATACAAAAGCTGACTAAGGCCGAATTTTATAAGTTCCTTGCACTCGGTTGTTTTAGATTTGTTTTACATTCCATTACTAAATTTTTCGCTTAACTTATGTCATCCTACTCTCCTTTAGGATATGCGTTTTAATCAATTTAATATCTTACTCATCGGGACGGATATACCTAAGATTCATGCAAGTATAATTTAAATCGTGTCAGTACTTATTGTGCGATCCGACCAAATAAACTCACATTTGCATTTGTATCATAGATTTGCTTCGTACTTTAGTAATAACCAAAGGCAGGTGTGTCTCTATAATTTATTCTTGGTTCTGTTCTCTACGTGGCGTCAATTGTAACTACGTTGGTTTAATAACATGAAGGTTAAAGATTCGATTATTTTTGTAACTTTGCTTTTCTTTCTTATTGTTAATTTGAGCAAAGCTTGTTTGTATTTCTCCACTCATCCTAGTTATAGATGTGTGTAAGAGGGTCTCCAAATAACCATTAACCTGGCTATTTCGACTTCAAGATTAAGACCCTGTTCATTTAGACTTTGGCATTGTGTTGCAAATCCACAAGGACAGATAAAGCGTTTTGTTGAAAACTAGCTTTTTGTACCGCTTTAAAACAAAATTGCGACTGTTTTGGATTTATTGTCTATTCCAAGAGACTAATTCTCTATAAGAGGAGGTGGTGTAACTTCTTAAGTATTTCAGTATGATGCCTTATACGTATATGTGCACTACACAACCAGTTTCGAGAGAACAAGTCCCGAAGTTTTATCACTTAAAATAAACCAAATGGATCACTTTGTGTCAACCGAGCGTGTTACAAAGTGGTAACGTTATGGATGCGTAGATTCAGTAAAAAATATCTCTTATTTTTGCTAAAATAACCCCGATATTTTTATTATGGATATCTGTTAAAAATATACAGGAAAACTGGGAATCTCTACCCGAGCGAATCATCAGGCAACGGATAAGAATTTACAGTTTCCTTGTACATGCAGGTAATTTGAATTTCACTTTAAACTAACTGTATGTTCTTCTGTTAAATGTTGTGCAACTTAATTTATGACAGCATTTTAAATAAAAGTGAGAAGTTATCACAACTGTGCTTTTACTTTCAAGCTGTTTAAAACAGTTTTTGCTTTGTGAAGTAGTTCCTACAAAGTATTTCCCTAAATTTTGGAAAACCAAAAAAAAAAATATATTTTAAATTGTTTTCATACAAAAAAAATAGTCCACCTAGTCCCAGGTTTGCTTCCCGGTAAATACAAATGGTTCGGACACTATGTTAAGCTGTACGTCCCGTCTATAAATTGTCTCAACAAAAATCAAAACATGAAAAAGATCCAATCATGTCAAAGATCAATAATGTTTAAGAATTGCACACAAGAGATTATATAAATCTTTCCGGGATTCGTGATCATACGGACTTAATTTTCATCATCAACAACAACATGTTTATATTACTTTAGAGCAAAATATTCACACATTTGGCATCATGTTGTCCTTTGGATTAGTAGTCTGTTACATTAGCTATTAGAGCACGACCACTTCAACATCAATGTAATGTCATTGACGTGTTAACAGTCAATTCAAATCTATGTTACTACTTCTAATCTTTTACGACTTTCTTCTCAGCTTCATATGTTTTTCGTAGTTCATTTATGTTGTTGTAAATTATCTCTATTATGCATAATTTGTATGTATAATACGTATCCTTCTTAAGCGCCTGCTTCATTCAGGCTTTCGTTGTCTCCTCACCAAAGTACAAATTTGACTGATAAAATTCTTCTCATATTTTCCACATAGGTCCATGCAGGGATATCATGCACGCATAAGGTGTATATTTATTAGTCTGACAGATAGTACAATTTCATGTTTAATAATGTTTATTTCCTCTTCCAGGTGATTAAGAATTATTGCTGGTAATACCCGATATGGCCACAAGTTTAAACAGCAAAACTCGTTTACTTCACCGGAACATACTAAATAGTTGTTGACTTCCATACAACACTGACAGCAATAATCCACCAACAGATGGTCCACGTCTCTGAGAGCTGTGTTTGTAAAATTGATTGTATTAAACACGTAATATCTAGACTTACACAAACTTGTTTTATAGTTTCTTTTATAGTGAAAATCAATAATACATGTTGTGGCAATTTGAATTGCATGCTTTCAAGCGAAATATACCGTAACAATATAAGCATTCCAAGTTATATAGTGCTGTTAAAATCATCAGTGATACGTGAGATACCAAATTTTGAAAAAAAGTAGTTCTATATACTATAGATCATAATAGGTAAGCAAATAGGACACTTATGAATAATAACAAAGCATTTTCTTTAGATACATATCAGCAATTCTCTCAGAAAATGCAACAGCCTTGGTGTCTCAGAGATAGAGCGTTCACCTCCTGTGCATGGGGTGTCTAGTTCAAATCTAGCTCGTGCCATGTGGGTTTTGTTATAGATAATCTCAGTGCGCCTGGGTTTCTTTGGAGGTTTTCCATTTTGTTCAACTTTCTTCATTCTCATCATACCTGTCTCCGTTTTATTACATGGCATAACTATGGAATGTAGAACTTAAAGATTGCACATCATTTTCTTATGAAATGCATCTATTGACTAAACTAAACTAACTAACTCTGTGGCCTATGGAACCTGGAGGTTCAATGTTGCACTCACAAAAGCTCTTCACTGACTTTTATCTTTAGCCAACTGGATCCAGTTTCTACTTTGTATGCCTATCTCTGCGAGATCCATCTAATATTGTCCTCCCATCTGCGCCTAGATCTTCCTAATGATCGTTTTCCGATTGGTCTTCCAGTGAAGACTTTGAAAGCGTCTCTACATTCCTCCATCCTAGCTATATGCCCTACCCACCTAAGCCTCCTAGACTTGATGAACTTAACAATGTTCGGAAAACCGTATAAATTATGTAGTTCCCAGTTATGAAATTTCAGCCATTCCCGTTTATATTGGGTCCGAATATTCTTCTCAGGATCTTGTAGGCAAATAATTTTAGTCTATGTTTTTCCCTCAGAGTAAGCGACCACGTTTCCCAGCTATACAGAACAACAGGCATGTTTATGGTTTTATATATTTTAAGCTTCAAACTCCTCGACATAATTCGCAACAACAAGGGACTTTGAACTGAAAAATAACACGAATTCCCTGCTTTCAGTTGACATTTATTTTCTTCGTGAATATGGATTTCGTCCGTCAATATTGATCCTACATATTTGAAAATGTACATTTATTGACATTTGCAAAAATTGCAGCATGAAGAAAGCCACATATGAATGATTAGAACTTAATTTATGCCATCGATTAGTTATGCGTACAGAATTTTAAAACTGTACAAACACACTCGGTAAATCATTACACTGTGAAATCTCCAAGTGCTGCAATCAGATCATCTGCATCTCGTGGGATCGAATCAAATAGTCTTCGCTCCCCAATCTTGTTGTTTGCCAATGTCTGGTGATGAACCATATGTACTTATGTTCAAGGGTTGTAAGGTCAGAGATCCATGTAGTTCAGGAAACAGCAATACGCTAAGTTACTAGAAGAAAGTTTGTATGTAGAATACTACAAAGTATATCTTCCCAACTTGCCTGAAAGAATGGTATCAGATGGCTCAGTCGATGTACCGGTAACTCTTTAAAGTAGTTAGCAGCCAAGATAATGTATTGTACTAAATGTTGCCTACGTCATCAATGTTCCGCTTGCCCAATATAACGTTCGACAATACATTCTGGTATATTCAGTTTTACACAAAGCTCTAACACTATGCGGGGTATATTTAGAAAGATAGTTAACCCTCCCCGAACAATACCCAAGAGGTGTCTTTCTATTTTTAAGCTAAGATGGGTCAAAAACAACGAATTTAAAGTCCTCACAAGTTGACCGTATAACTAATGTTTCTATAAGCATGACCCTTTGGAAATTTTGTGTCTATTTTGAGTAAGTATGAAACATTGGATATATATGGACCACAGAGAACTATTCTACAGGTCAAAATAAAGCGAAAATGCTCTCCGGGGCCTCCTTCAGCCGTTATGGGGAATCAAAGTTTCACTATGTGGCAACACGCCATATTAACGTGGAACCATTAGCATTGCTCTACAAATCCTTTAAACAGTGATAAGTGGTGCTAGTGTCAACGTCTATGACTTTAACTGTGATCTAGCAAGAATCGATGTAATTATTTGATGAATTGGTAGATCTAATCTATGGTTCTTTACCTGCGACGTTGCGACATAGTGCAATTCGCGTCCCCATTCAAGGACCCGATAAGATATATATATATATATATATATATATATATATATATATATATATATATATATTATTTTGACTTGTAGAATAGTGCCCTGTCGTCCTTGGGCGCCATTTTCAGAACACCAGATATATACATATTTGGATTATAATAGGTGTCATACATGTCATTATAATAGGTGTCTGGTCTTGTCGAATATAGAGTTTTGAAAGAATATATTTAATTACATGTGTCAAGTTGAAGAAACATGTTTTGAAAACCAATTTGAAATATTCTATCTAACTCGAAACTGAATTTATAATTAATATAATATAAACCTTTTTGATTCAAATTCAGAATATCCATAAAATACTATTAAATACTCTCTTTGCTACTAAATATATAATTGAAAATGTAGTGCAAAAGGACACTAAACAAACCAAATACCACTTGTTTACCCCTTTCTATAGATGATGAACTTCATTTGTATTCAAATAGTATGTACGAAGCGCATGTAGAAAGTAATTTCGAATCGACGGTATAATTAAAAACGAAAATCAGAGGAAAATTATTATTGTGATGTTAGAAATACTTACCGGCACGTTACTTTTCAATATATATCATCCTTGTCGAAGAATCTGTCGTAAAGCGCTACCAGATTTTGTAAGGCTGTGCAGAAGAATTCCGAAGCTGAGGAATAACTGGACTAATAATAACATCTTGTGAGTCTCAGAAGAAAGTGTACAACCAACTTAGGTGGAGATTCTTTAAATTCGTTAGTGACCGATGAGTCTCTATATTGCCAGTGCATGAATTGTTACTTGGTTATTAGTGTTACGTAAGACACAAATGTTTAGCCGCAGTGACGATATGATCAAATAACTTGTCCCCTTAATGTTTATGCAGAGCAAGAAGGTCAAAGCAATTTTTAGGTGATTCTTCTTGTGGACCGCTGCCATTATCTTGGAACTTATCTTTTACTTAACTTGTAAAGCTGCAATCATTGATTTCATGCAAGAACGAACGTGAGATCTGTGGAAACGGTCTGAGTTAGGTAATTTTAAAATACTGTTTTGAAGAATTACTTGTTGCACACTTTTCATTAATTCACGCGTAATCACATACGGTCGAGCACTGTAGTGATTATCATGCACTGTTGCCCGGCATGCTGTGAACTCTCTACACCATTGTCTAACCATACTTTTACTCAGGCATACATTCAGACAATTGCCTGTGTATCCCTTTTTCAAACGTCGTAGAAAAAAAGGTTACTGCGCACATATCACACTCAATGGGAGATTGTATGCTCGTAGCAATCTCTACATACAACGAATCCCTTACTACTAACTCCACACAACTATGCTCACTCCAGGATGTGGCTACGTGTTTCCCTTTATTTCTGTGTGAGCGAGTCTCCTTGCGATTACCCATGACAATTTGGAGGACTTTAAAACTTATTTTCTATATGCACCTTGTACTGTGATTACTAATCCTGAATTTTCAACTTCTGTATGAGGTTGAATTCGAGTGTTTAAATTACCAGTACGGTAGTTCTGAATTAACTTAGGTAAACTTTTCCAAAATGATTCTGGTTATTCTTGAAATGACGTCAAAGATGTAACGAGAATAGCTCTACATAATTCCAAGTACCAACGAAACTACATGGAAAAGTATTCAATAAAACCATTTAAATACGTATATTCCAAATATGAACCAAAGAATTACTATATTTCTATTACACATTTAGATATCTCTTCATAATAGACTAATTCTTGTCTATCTCAGAAATAAAGTCATACTTTAAATAAACATTCAGAGTTTATCTATCAAACTGCTAATAATTTATATAATATTTAATCCACTTAATCTTAAATTGGATTTGTCCTCTGGGTAAAAATTATGTTCCATTATATATTTTAACAGTTATTGTAAAAACAAAAATGCTGTTTGGGAGAAGAAGCAGAAACGTTTCATTTACTGTGTATGTTTTGAATATAGACCAAAACGTGTCAGTTTTAACTGAAAAAATCAAAATACTTGCTAGACAGATAACTTAACTTTGTTAATATTACTTGAGAGAGATATATACCATACGATGAGTGAACAGCAATATTTCAAACATAGCACTATGGTGTCACAATTATATTGTTCAATGGAAAAGGATTAGGTTAATCTTGTGGTGCGTTCCCAGTTGAATATGGAAATGTTATGTTAACTTCCGGGTCTTGAATGTGAGTCTGACAACTCTTTCTCTACGCCACTGCACACAATTTGTTAAAAACGAATACTTAAGAATATAAGTATCACCTTTGCACGAATTTAGATTTACGTAAGAAAACTTGACGAAATTACTGAACAAATTTTATAGAATATTTCCCAAAGATTATTATATAAAACACATTATGTTGAAGGGTTTTGCTTTACAAATTTATGTACCCTTCTCACTCCCACTCAGTTCGAGTAATACTGTAAATTTATCCGCAAAATGAAAGCACTTTAAAAGATTACTAATATTGTTTGTGTTTCACAAGTCTTTTTATTCTTTTAACTTTCAGGCATTGTTTAATATTTCTGTAGTTTACAGTACGTAGACTGAGATAACAGGAACAAAAATGTCTGTTAGTTTCAAATTTAATTAAGGCTGTCCAAAAGGAAATCGCCCTGCGACTCCACTTTGTGTGGTCATGCAAAACGATGGGGAACTACTCACCCGGAACTTACGAAACTAGGAGAAAGGAACAATGATGCGGAATGGCTTGATCAGAGTATAGGAAACAGTATCTCTAACTTTTTACAATACAGCAATTCATAACAGCATATTAAACATTGCAATCAAATTTATCCTAAGTTTTATGTTTTGTTGCGGTTTCTGTTTATACAACTTGAATTAACTTCAATATATTATTATAAAATCAACGTAACATATTCTATCAATGTTCGAGGTTAAGTAGATTTTATTAATTATTATTTTAGATGGTACTTATAGACACAACTATTGGGATCTGTCTTTTTTTTTATTTATTTATAATTTAGTAGTAAAAGTTGCTCTTACTCTGGTAAATAGGTTTGCGCCCTTCTCTTCATTACCAAACACAATGAAATGAAAACTGCCAACAAATAAAAGCAAATCTTTTCTTTACGCCTAGCGTCATATGATAATAAACAAAGTTTGCTTTCTTAATCAATCACTACTACATATGTAACTACATTTATATGTTCGAGTGTTGAATTCCATTTTTAGTTTTACTAGTAGTATATCAAGAAATGAGGTAAAAGCAAATATTCTTATGAGCAGTTTTATAAACCCGTAATTGGAAGTTACGATTATTTTACAACTTCTCTATATATAATGTTCATTTATTGCCTGGCATTGAGGTAAAATGATATACGCGTAAGTACCAAGTGTCTTATCTCGTATTGTTCTTCCATAACCCTGTATTTCTCTTTACTTTTGAATTTATCAGCAAAGGAAGTCAGGAACAAACATTTTTAAAACGGATTGAGAAATAGCTAATCAATTAATGAGAAAGAAGAGAGTAACTTTTGGAATTGTCAATATTGGGTCTCATAAAAACTGTTAATAGAAGACATGTGACATCATAGGCAACAGCAATAAGAATATATGGAACTTTCCAGGATTAAGAACACCTTAAATATAAATTTCTTTATCATTTTTACAACATAAGAATCATATAAGCAATTATAATTACTACTCTTACATTACTTGTTCTTGCAGTACATCCTCACCAACTAAACACACGAACTGTTTCTTTAAAATTATTTCAGCAAATAGCACATAAAAGCTAGACAAGATACTAAATACTAATAATACACTTAATTAACACAAAATAATGTGTCCATGGAGATATGCTTCTAGAATTTGAAAGTTATTGGACAAGACTATAAGTCCTGTTCGAATTCACTGTATGTATACTACAATCGGTTTCCGATATTCCAGAATTAACCATTAAACACTTACTAGGCAATTAAGTGACTTCAGGTATGGCCGAACAGTGGAATTGGATAGTAGGTTAATCATTCCAAAAAAGTGCTCCTTTCACGGTTTGTGACATGACAGTGATCATCATTCATCGAAGTATATATATATATAAGGAGTTTTAAATTAAATTTTGCCTCCAATTCCCCAGCCACCGAACCAACCAAGTGCCTGAATAGAGGGCATGGTTAGAATCAGTTTTCCCTTATGTAAATGTAATAATACTCCTTTGATACTCTGACACGATTACCATTGCCGAAAATGTATTCTACGGTTGTTTAAGTGACTGCATGGCAATGCAAGCGGAGGATTTAGGATTTAGATTTCTGGGCTTTCTTCATCTAAGGTCATTTAGCCCTTTTAAGTTTTGAAGGATGACATCCCTCGGCGAGCACACAATCGGGCGAAAGGGAAGGAAGAGAGCGGCCTGGGACCTATAAGGTAGGTACCACCCCGACATTTGCCTGGTGGGAATGAGGAAAACCCAGGAAAACCTCATTCAGAGTGGCTGGCCTGGCGTTTTTCTTTACATTTTTCGGCCGAGTGCCCCCACCGGAAATCGAACCCGGGACCGCTCGCACCGAAGGCGAGAGCGTTATGCAAGCGGAGGGTAGTAATATTTAATAACGGGAGTCGTTTCTGTCTTGGATATTGTGACTACTACGTATGTGATTTGTTACATGGAGGCCAGCTGGAAAACAACCTATATTTGGCTGCTTACATTCACAATACAAGTCTCACATTCTGGTATGGGGCAATAAGCTACATATACCACAATTTGTGTAATATACTATTGCGTCGTACATTCGCGATTTTGTCGATACCATCATCCGATATAATCTTTTGTACTCGGTATGTACTGTACTTCCTACCTTTCATATATGCAAGCTCTTTAGACATAAGTCCTGCCAACCAAATGTGATAGTGGTGTGATACCTAATAGTCAGGTCGTCTCTGGTTACGGCCATTGCTCAGCTAAACCCAGAACAACATCCACTGTGTTATAAAATGTGAAAGATAGATATTTGCATCCCGTATGAGCAGTGATCTACTGAAGCAGCATCTTGTGACCGATGGGGTTGTGGGGCCACGCAATATCAGTGTAAAAGTTGTACGTGTATGTATTTAGGAGCTCATAAAGCCTTCTATGAAAACAAATCTGCATGAAGACACTTTGTTTTGCAGTAAGATTCAAGGTGTTATTACTACTTGCAAAGCCCGCCGCTATATTTCCAATTATGCATTATTCATGTCCAAACACTTCTAATTTTTGCATGAAACCGAGATTTCTATGTGCTAACATACCTCTTTTGCTACATACACATCCTCCTTTGTATGATCTTGTTCCCAATAATCTTAAGTTCAAAGTCTGGTGATTTTCCAGCTCAGGTTTTGGATCCTCGTTCGTGAAGAAACTGCCCAATCTCAAAGACAAAATGTGGCAGTGAGCACCGTGTTTGGTATGTTCATCATTGGTGACTATATTTAAGCTTTCATTTCTAGCACGGAAACATCTGTAGCTCTTTGAGATGTCTCTTGCATCTGCACATAGGTTTCGTGCTTTACTGTATCTTTCTCGAAGTTAGAATGACCAATAATGTGATCTATTGAAACCGTGCACATAATGAGTTTGGCATTATTTGGCTCGCAACATTCAACTTGATTTCTAATTCTCCTAAATCCAGTAGTGGTCCCTGTTCACTTTTTTTCCGAATAGGACCCTGGCTAATTCACTTTTCCCAAAACATAAAATAATATAAACAAACACAACAATAAAACATTAACTTCTGATGCGACAGACTCCTACCTCAATCCCAGGACACATTATTTTATAATAAACAACATATGTCAGTTTTATATCTCTGGGGTTCTCCAGTTACTTTCTACTTTCTCCTTCCACAATTCATTTCATGATCACTCACTGTTATTAACAATTCTTATCTTGTGATCTAATCATACAATTGTGACACATAGTTAAAGATTTTCTTCAAGTCACACCTTAATTTATCCTTCATTACTCATCTTATTGCTGATCGATTTTACTCAAACATCTAAGATAATCAGAAAATCATAATTACATAAAGATCGATTTTTTTGACCAAACGTACACAGGACAATTGTTATCACATATGCCAGTCTCGTTCAAAAAAGAAAAATATGTCACTAACTTCTCTTTCAAAGTAAGTAGGGAATGTAAGTAGGGAATTTTAGCACTTCAACTTGAAACAAAGATTCTAATTGGGCAAAGAAGATTCAAATTTGTTAGATATAATTCTACCTGAGGATAAGGAAACCAATCTTTTTAAACTGGAGTGGGTAGTAAGTTTTTTTTTAAACAAGAATGTACCTACTATATATAAACATATGGCAAGACGTTAATGTTATCTTTTATTCTTGATGGATTTCAACCACAAATACTTCTTTCTCAATGTGAAGAAGGAGACATGTAATAAATTTCATTAAAAATGAAATCTTTGAGTTTAACGTCGGACGCTTATGCCCGTTAGGCTAAGGGAGACGATGATTGAAGTAAGTGGATTATAATGGAACAATTGGTGGAATGAGAAATTGGGAGGGAACGGGAGTACCAAGAAAGTCCACGGACACCGTGTTGGCCACCGCAAACTTACTTGGCCGGAAATCGAGCAAGTGACCTTAAACACGAGAAGTAAGCATTCTACCACTGAGCCACCGTGCCCCCAAAGTTCATTAAAATTGGATAATTTATATTCAAGTTTCCGCGAAATAATAAGCCAGATCAACAGGAGATGGACAACGTAGAGACAGGCATAAAACCAGCTTGAGACCAATAACAGAAATTAGCTCGATAATCACGAAGTAAATCCATTCGTCCTCTAGAAAAGTTTACATATAATCTACTTGAAAGTACGGAAACATGATCTATATTTGAAACATTCTTTCGAGGAAGCACATATATATTTCTTTAGAAGCGATAGATCCATAGAGAGCAACTACTTGTAAAGTGTACGGAAGAAGCAGGAAGAATGTGAAAGGATTTTTGTAGAAATATAGACAATAAAAATTCTCTGCTTCTGTAAGTTAGGAAACTTGTAATTAAATATTTAAGTTTAGGCATGGTCTGTAATAGAGCAAGAACCAGGTATTTCGAGAGCTATGGAAGCTGCAGCACATATATTCAAAGAAGAGGGAGAAAAAAAGAGAAAAACGAAAGGAAAAAAGAAGCTACATTCACGTATAAAAAACATTATTTTCATATATAAAGAATATATTACACACAGTCATCCAGATAAGGTTATCTGTTTTCCCCAGAAAATGTTGACCTCCAGTCTATTTATTTTAAAAATACCTCATTAAAATTCAAAAGAAAGGAAAATTATAAATTTAAAAATAGCTGATGCCAACATAATTGTCATACTATGTGATACTGGATAATTATAGGGTGTCGGAGAGTTGTGAAATAATTAGAATAAAGCCATGTTGAAACCATGCGTCCTTTATCTCCTCATAAGCTATTCGTCGCGGTCTCTTTAAATTTCTCGAAATACTGGAAAGCAGTTGCTTTATAGCAGATATATTTGCCATTAGTTGATGTATTACAACAGGTAGTAAAAACACAAAATAGCGCTGTTCGTGGCTGTTTTACGATAACAATACGGTAGTAAATGTATGTGTTATTCTTGTAAACTGCGTGAATGTATTACGTCACAGATATATCAATGTGAGTATGGAAGCAAGGCTCTTGTAGATACTGAAATTACAATCTCTGTATCTAAACAAAAACCTATTCCATTTAACTCCTGCTGCGTTGGATGATAAATAATGTCATTGTAAGAAATTGCAGACACAAGAAAGAAGATACTGTAACTGTCATTAAGGCAAAGAGTAACAAACAATTGCGTTTCATGTAATTACATTTAATCTTCTTTCATTATTAACAAAAGTGCATTAAAGAAGGTTATCATATTTGAACATATCTATTTCTTTAGATTCCTATCCATCTTACCTCTCTAGTAAAGGAAAATGACATTCATGATAAAATACATATAGAAACAAAATCAAATAGTGTGTACTTCAATTGTCTTAACTTGTTTATTTCGAATTCGTTTTGGCAGGAGAAGCCTATGTCCATACATTTTGTTATATACCAAATAGCTTTCTGTTTCATATCAAGGCCAAGGTTTACGGAGAATAGGTGCTGAAACGGAAAATTAGACCTCAATTAATTTGTTTAGTTGTCTCTTTTTCATTTTCGTGCTTTCTTCTTTCGTTTTATTTATTTTTTCTTATAAGCATATCGGAGAAAAATCACCACCAATGTAGAACTTACCTAATATTGTGTAACGCCGTCTCTGACATGAATACCACCTGTAATCTGTTTAGGAGTGACTGCGAGGCGCAAGTGATGTGCAGGCAGTTGTTAATCATTAAACTCCGTATTTATATTTAAGTACGGGTATTCTAATTAATGCGTTTCATCAGCTACTTCAAATATTCTTACAAATATTCAATTGGTTTTCAAATCTAAGTATGGACAAATATTTTGAGCACTGAGAAGACTCTAGTATTCATCTTTTAAGAGGCCAGTATCAACAGCATGTTCATGATGAAGATGTTGAAATGACTGATCACTAAAAATGTTCAAATAAACTTCATGTTCACATTCACTTGTATGAGAGAACAAAAGTCATGGTACAAAAATCACTTGCACCCAGGTCCAGAATCACTCAAACCAGTTTGGGAGGGTCTCAAATAGGTTAGGAGGGGGCAAAGTGGTTAAAAGTTGTAAATCTCTCCACATCAATAGTTACGGTAGTCAGATCTTATATGAGTGATAAAAATTCTTGTTATATCTCTACAACAACAACAACAACTACTACTACTACTACTACTACAACAACTAATAATAATAATAATAATAATATAATAATAATAATAATAATAATAATAATAATAATAATAATAATAATAATAATAATAATAATAATAATAATAATAATAATAATAAACCATGAGTATAAGCGCGAAAGAGGCAAGAGAGCAGTTGTCTCTCTAATGTTTCGGCATGTCAATTCAGAACATTATATTTCAACGAGCTTTTGATATACAAAAAGTTTAATAGGTGACCACTTTTCAATGGATTTTTTAATTATACTGTATCACAAAAACAGGCATTCAGTTTCTCACAGTTTGTCCTGAGATCATCGCCAATCAAAGTAACACTTTGGATTTTGCAATATCAACCAAATTGGCGACTTTTGTGCTTCTACCAATATATTCTCTGTAATCAAGCTATGTGGCCAAAGCTGTGCAAATCTTGATCAAACTAAAAATATGCATTACGTACATTGCTATATATATACATTGCCTCAACCTTTGGACAGTGGAAGCGTATAGTCTAAACAGCGTTATATTTAATATCCAGGGAATAATTCAATTCATATATCATTTTATCTACAGCAGCACAAAATGCATACAATTTTGGAGAGAATTTTAAAAGAAACACAACATAAACTTCTTTATTTGATGTCCTTATCAGCAACAAGATTGGATTCCCATGCTGAAGCTGCGGTTGCTATAATGTCTGCATTGAAATATTAATAGGAACTGTTTAAGAAATAGTTTCAACTACAAAAGTAGCTGAAGTGTGGGCAGAAGTAAACAGGCTGCTTTCAAAAATGAAAAATTTCAGTTCCTGATACATTTATAGATATTTTTCATATTTTAAGTCCCATCACTATAGTTAGAACATCTTTACAGTTATTACAAATTGCCTTATTTTTCGCGATGGATAACTTACAACATATTAAACTCATTTTACAAAATTTACGTGAAGATGACGATGCATGGTTCGAAAGCGTATTTGCAAGTGCTACACAAATATGCAATTACTTTGATATAATAAAAGTCTCACCACTCAAAAGAAATAACATTTCGTCGTTTAAATAATACGCGGAAATTTAGATCAGTTTGCATGAACAAAGGAGGAATTCAAAGTGGAAACGATTTACTCACTCCTTGAATGTCTCATAAACGGCATTAATCAGCGTTTTAGTCAAATTAGCAAGTTTTGGGGTTAAAAGCTAATCTAAAAGTCTAACATTTGTTTTGTCTCAATGCAATGTGTCCATAATTGAGCTACAAACAGGGGGTTATCTTCTAAATAGTTCTCCAAGTAAAAACCGACTCCCTGGGAATGAATGAGGTGGATGAGTGACTCCGATACTACACCAACAGTAATATACACGAGTTCCTGTAAAGTGCTCAAAATGCCTTGGTTATTACGGTGACAAGTCTTTTGTGTGAAAATATGTTCTTAAAAGTGACACGTGAAAACTAGCTGGGATTAACAATACCAGATATGCAATTAAGTCAACTGGTGTAACACTATCTCAAACCACTTCTTGGCCCACTGGTTTCTGTCAGTGGTATAGTAAAAGTATTTAAAACTCTAGTACCAACTGACCGAAGATTAACATTCTCTTAAAACGGCAGACATTAAACCTAGTACTCGATACACTTATCTCGTTTTCTGAAAGCTACTGATAAATTACTGTACACTCCTACACTCCATTTTACAGGACTCCTTGAGATTGAGATATGAAAATATCTGACATATGTCTGTTGCATTCAACGTTTTTTTTTTTTTTTTTTTTTTGTTTCTTACATACCTTTACCTGTGTCGATTTCTTTCTTACCAGGAGAGCAGATGATGAAAAAATTACAGATGAATGATAATAAATAAAATTGATAGAATGATAAACTTAAATTTTGCTTTTAAAAGTGTATAAGTGTTACTCTCTCATTTTCAGCCAAATTGTCATCGTGGGTTTTGTTTATCCTATGCTGCCACATTAATAACCTAGGGACACAGAGGAATAAAACAATATAGAGAAATAACAGAATGGGTGTATTGCATATTTTAAGAGATGCGCGAAGTTGGCCTGCCACTTGTCGCCAAAACCAATCAAACTTCGTCCATCGTTAGTGCTACGTTAGTGCTGTTTTCTGCCACAAAATCTTTCGTTAGTGCTGCTAAACTTCACGAATTAGAGCAATTTCAAAATGGATCGGGCCAACTTCACGCAGCAAGCCACTTGTCACTAAACTTCACCAAATTTCGTCCATCATTAGTACTACGCTAGTGCTGTTTCTCAAGAACAAAAGCAAATTCAAAATGGTGTCAGCGTGAACTTAGCCCGCCATTTTGTCATCAAACTTCAACAAATTTCGTTCATCATTAGCAAAACGTTAGTCCTGTTTCCTGCCATGAAAAATTGTCGTTAGTGCTGCTAAACTTCAAGAATTAGAACAACTTCAAAACGGCGTCAACGTGAAATTGGAACGCCACATGTCAAAGAACTTCACCAAATTCTAAAGATCGTTAGTGCTACGTTAGTATTGTTTTCTGCCTTAAGAATTTTCGTTACTGCTGCGAAACTTCACGAAATATAGCAAGAACAAAATGGGTTCGGCCAACTTCACGCAGTCCACCACTTGTTTCCGAACTTCAAAAAACTTCGTCCATCGTTAGTGCTACATTAGTGTTGTTCCCTGCCGTAAAGATTTTCGTAAGTGCTGGTAAACTTCACGAATTAAAGCAACTTCAAAATGGGTCCGGCTAACTTCACGCAGCCCGCCACTTGTTACCAAACTTCACCAAATTTCCTTCATCGTTGTGCTACGTTAGTACTGTTTTCTGCCGTAAAAATTGTCGTTAGTGCTACTTAACTTCAAGAATTACAGCAACTTCAAAATCGTGTCAACGTGAACTTGACCCGTCACTTGTCAGGGAAATTCAAAAAATTCTGACCATCGTTAGTGCTATGTTAGCGTTGTTTCCTGCCGTAAGATTTTCGTAAGTGCTACTAAACTTCACAAATCAAAGCAACTTCAAATAGGTCCGGCCAACTTCACGCAAAATGCTAGTTGTCTCAAAACTTCACCAAATTTCGTCCGTCGTAAGTGCTACGTTAGTGCTGTATACTGCCGTAAAGAGTTTCGTTAGTGCTACTAAACTTCAAGAATTAGAGCAATTTCAAAATGGCTCAGCCTGACGTTGGCGCACCAATTATCAGAGGAATTCGCAAACTTTTGACCAACGTTAGTGTTACGTTAGTGCTGGTTTCTCCAGTTAAAATTTTCGTTAGTGCTGATAAACTTCAAGAATTAGAGCAACTTCAAAATGGCGTCAGCGTGAACGTGGTTCGCCACTCGTTAATGCTACGTTAGTGCTATCTTCTGTCATAAGAATTTTCGTTAAAGCTGCTAAACTTCACGGCTACAGCAAGATCAAATTGGGTCCTGCCAACTTCATGCAGCGCGCCACTTGCCCCCAAACTTCACCAAAATTCGTCCAACGTTAATGCAACGTCAGTGCTGTTTTCTTACGTAAAGATTTACGTTAGTGCTGCAAAAAGTACACGAAATAGAACAACTACAAAATGGCGTCACGAAAAGTTGACCCCCACTTGTCACCCGAATTTTGGCTATCATTAGTGCTACATAAGTGCTGTTTTCTGCAGTAAAAATTTTCCTAGTGCGCCTAAACTTCAAGAATTAGAGAAAATTGAAAATGGCGTTAGCGTGCATTTGGCCCGCCGCGAGTCAGAAAAGTTAACCAAATTTTGACCATCATTACTGCTACGTTAGTGCTACTTTCTGCCATAAGAATTTTCGTCACTAATTGTAAACTTCAAGAACAATAGTAAGATCAAACTGGGAACGGCCAACTTCACGCAGCCCGCTAGTTCTCTCAACTTCAGTAAATTTCGTCCATCGTTAGTCCTACGTTAATGATGTTTTCTGTCATAATAATTTTTGTGAATGCACCTAAACTTCACGAATTACAGCAACTTCAAATTGGATCCGGCCAACTTCACGCAGCACGCAACTTTCCACCAAACTTCACCAAATTTAGTCCATCGTTAGTGCTACGTAGATGGAATTTTGTGCCGTGAAAATTTTCGTTACTGCTGCTAAAGTTCACGAATTAGAGCAACCTCTAATTTGGTCCGGCCAACTTCACGCAGCCCGCCACTTGGCACCAAACTTCACCAAATTTCGTCCATCGTTAGTTCTACGTTAGTGCTTTTCCCTGACAAAAATTTTCGTTAGTTCTGCTGAACTTCAAGAATAGAGCAATTTCAAAATGGCACAAGCGTGGACTTGGCCCGACACTTCTCAAATAAATTCACCAAATTCTGACCATCGTCAGCGCTTTGCTAGTGCTTTTCACGCCATAAAAGTTTCCGTTAGTGCTGCTAAATTTCGAGAATTAGAGCAACTTGAGAAAGGCGTCAGCATGAATTTGGCCTGCCACTTGTCAGAGAAATTCACCAAATTTTGATCATCGTTAGTGCTACGTTAGTGCTGTTTTCTTCCGTAAAAATTGTCGTTAGTGCTGCTAAACTTCACAGATTAGAGCAACTTGAAAACTGCGTCAGCGTGAAGTTGGCCCACCACTCGTCAGAGAAGTTCACCAAATTTTGACCATGGTTAGTGATACGTTAATCCTGTTTTCTGCTGCAAAAAGTTTCATTATTGCTGCTAAACTTCGATAATTAAAGCAACTTGAAAATGGCGTCAGCGGGAAGTTGGCCTGTCACTTGTCGGAGAAATTCATCAAATTTTGACCATCGTTAGTGCTACGTTAGATATGTTTTCTACCATAAGAATTTTCGTTAGTTCTTGTAAACTTCACGAATTGGAGCAACTTCAAAATGGGTCCGGCCTATTTTACGCAGTCCGACGCTAGTCTAAAAGGTTCCCCAAATTGTATCCATCTTTAGTGCTGTTTTCTGTCGTAAATATTTCCGTTAGTGCTGCTAAACGTCGAGAATTAGAGGAACTTGAAAATGGGGTCGGCGTAAAGTTGGCCCGCCACTTCTGAGAGAAATTCACTAAATTTCGTCCATCATTAGTGCTACGTTAGTGCTGTTTCCTGCCGTGAGAAATTTCGTTAGTGCTGCTAAACTTCACCAACTAGAGCAAAATCAAAATGGCTTCACCGTGAAGTTGGGCATCTACTTGTCAGAAATATTAATTAAATTTTGACCACCGTTAATGCTACGAGCTCGTATGTTAATGCTGTTTTCTGTCGTAAATATTTTCGTTAGTGCTGTTAAACTTAAGTACAGAAAATTAAACTTTTAAAAGAGGTTTATTTTGGAATGGCATAAAGTGGGGAGCTCATAAGTTTTGTACTGAACACTATTGCATGTAGAGTCTGCAGAAATATAAACAGCTATGATACTACTGGCACAATAGATTTATTGGGTTCCGAAAGTTGAAGTTTTTGATTTTGATGCTATTTTGAGGTGTAATATCTCAGAAGGGCACAGTCGTAAAAGTTACTGCTTAGGCCACAAAGTAATTATGTATGTGAATAAACTATTTCAAAAAAATCATGACTAATAATACATGGAGAAAATTGAGGACGTTTTAAAAACGTGAAGAAAGTACCTGCGTGATGATGGTCGTACCCTGGAAAAATTAAATGTTTGGATATGTTTCATGCTAGATCTAAAAAACTACGCATGCTTCAGCAGTTAGGCTCGCGTTTGTTTGTATTCAGTTGTGCAAAAGCTTGCGAGTGTCGTTTGTTCCATCTTTCTTGCTTCATGATCATTGTAACGTCTATATGGTAATGGGTGCACCCACAAGACAGATTGTCGAACTGGACTGCGGTATTAAGGCACTTAATGTATCAGGAAAGTACGATTGAAATCCAATCTCAGTTGCAGAAGTTGTGTTCACAAGGTTGCGTTACATAGGATAGATAGACGTAAAGCAACTTTGTTAACATTTTAACTTCCGTAACTGGAATTGGATTTACTGATACATTGAGTGGCTTAATACCGTGGTTCAGTTAGACGATGGCTGTCGTGGGTGCAAGGGGGAGCTAACCGTCTCTCTATATAGACGTGGTAATGATCATGGAGCTAGAAAGACAGACCAAACGCCACTCGCAAGCTTTTGCACAATTGAACGTAGACGAAGACGGGCTTAATTGCTGAATCATGCGTAGTTCTTGAGATCTAACATGAAAAATATGAAAACACTTATTTTTCTCCGGGCTACGATCATCGTGACGTACGTACTTTCTTTGTGTTTTAGCATGTCCTCACTTTTTTCTTAATCTAATATCCGTAGTGATTTTTTTACAATAGTTTATTCAGATACAACAATCGTTTATTCACATACTTAGTGCCCTAAGCAGCAATTTTTCGTACTTTGCCCTCCTGAGATATTACCTCAAAAATGGCGTCAAAATCACGAACTTCAACTTTTGGACCCCATAAATCTATGGTTCCAGTAGTATCATAGCCGTGAATATTTCTGCAGATTCTTTACATGCAATAGTATTCAGCACAAAACTTATGAATCACCCCTACTTTATGCCATTCCAAAATACAGCCCCTTTATAAGTTTAATTTTCTGTACTTTTTCTGGTGATTTCATGTATTGGTTTGCAACCCTGAATATTTATTTAGGAGCAAGAATTTATATTCTCCGTGTACCTCCGCCTCTCCTGTAAACATCTGTTTGTGTTTGGTGTTCTTCTGATTTGTATGTCCTGAGCAACTGTAATTTTTGTAAACGCTTGCAAATCCAAAAATTGGCACTCCACCGACAAGAAAGACGGTCGCCATTCAGGAACACTTGTACATACGATAACGTGAATGATGTTATTGACCATCTCGTACAAAAAGTTCATCACATTCATTTTTCTTTATAATTTTCGGAGATGGTCGAGCAACCATTTTCACCATCTTTGAACCACTTCAGATGGATTGACCCTTCTGCTAAACTTGAAGAATTAAAGCAACTTCAAAATGGTGTTAGCGTGAAGTTGACCAGCCGTTTGTAAACAAAATTCACCAAATTTCGTCCAACGTTATTGCTGTTTTGTGCACTAAAAATTTTCGTTACTGCTTCTAACTTTCGAGAATTAAAGCAACTTCAAAATGGTGTCAGCGTAAGGTTGGCCTGCAACTAGTCGCCAGTCTTTTTCCATCGTTAGTGCTACGTTAGTGCTGTTTTCAGCTGTAAAATATTCGGTAACACTGCTAAGCTTCAAGAATTAGAACAATTTCAATGCCTATATGGAGAGTGAAGGCAATACTACAAAAATGCTGATAACCCACGTTGAACAGGATCGGAGATTTATGTTCGGCGGGAAGGAATTTCCCACCAGGGCCACCTCCTGAAATCATCACTGATTACATTTACGTGGTGTGATCGATAAATACATTGAATTAATTTTCTTCTTTTAGAAAAAACTGCTAGCGCTACAGATATTTAATGTAATTTGTGCGATATCCAGATCCGTTGAGACTGGAAGCGTCAAGTTGGAATGCATCCCGACTCGTCAGTCAGTATCCAGAACCGCTAGAGTGAGGCTGTGTCTACCGTGTATGTCAGACATGATTGATTTCAAACAATGCGTGAACCTTAAGTTATGTTTCAAGTTGCAAAAATGTGCCAAGAAAATCATGAAATTGGTGTATGGCGACAACGCTGTAACTCTGAAGACTGTTGAACAGTGATATGAGCTATTTAAAAGCTGAAATGTGTCGATAGAAGACAAGTACTGTTCGGGCGTTCAGTATCCTCAAGAACAGAAGAAAACGTGCAAAAGGTGCAAAAATTATTCGTTCTAACAGGCGAATAATAATTCGGAAGGTTACCGAAGAATTTAGTATCTTGTATCGGTTCCTGCAAAGCTTTTTAACCGACAATGAACAAATGGGACGAGTGGGTGCAGAATTTGTTCCTATATGCCAGCCTTTAGCTAGAAAATGTGTTCCAGTCTGTCCACACTCGCCTTACTGACCAGAACTTGCACCATGATACTTCTCACTCTTCCCAAAAATTAAAACCGTGCCTAAAAGTAAACGTTCGGACACCATTCCTGACATTGAGAATGCCATGACAGAGCAGCTGAACGCCTTCCAAAAGAAGCGTTCTAGAAATGCTTCCAGCCATGGATTCAACGTTGGGATAAGTGCATTGCTAGAGAAGGACAGTACTTTGAAGGAGATTAAATCAAATTCCATGTAAGCTTATTACTTTGATTCTAATAAAATTATTCACAGATTTTTTTTATCACACAGTATATTTTACAGAGAGACGAAATCTGCATGCAATGCTTAAAGCACAATTACGATGGGTTGCATCAACGTGCGAAATAGTACTCATTAGGAAATTGTAAACATTTTCAGAAGAAAATACTTTATGCATCGAGGCTAAGAAAGACGGGCGTGCGGCCAAAGAGTCCAGCCGTATAACATACGAGAACAGCAAATTACCGTATTTGTGCGTTCAAGACTGTATGTCTAGCAGCACTAATTCTGCACAGGTATATTCTGCATATAGCTAGCAACATCTACAACTGAGGAAAACAATAAAACTTTCTGTACATGCCCTGAGACGCCAATCCTACCTTCTACGCTTCCCTTCTGTTACAGTTGATAAAAGTTATTTCACTGGATTAAATGAAAATATTGGAGAATCATAACTCGAAATTTTTCAATTCATCAGCACAAAAGGCTTACATCCAGAGAATAGAATCCTTCTTCAGAGAAATCGGATTCGAAAACCAAGACAGCCGGGATCATATAAAAGTACCAAAGTATTGGACCTGGAAGAACGAATCGTTCTTTCAATATAGTGAAAGGAACAGAAAAAGAACCAAATTGATTATCAGTAATACGAAAAACTTTTCATTGTTGAGGGCACAAATGTTACTCTGGCGGGATGTAAGACTTCTTTTCATTGTTTAATTACATGTTACTCTAATTCTTGGTGTTTAGTAGCACTAACGAAAATCTTTACTTTAGAAAACAGCACTAACGTAGCACTAACGATGGACGAAATTTGCTGAAGTTTGGTGACAAGTCGTGGGCTGCGTGAAGTTGGCCAGATCCACGTTGATCTTGTTATATTTCGTGAAGTTTAGCAGCACTAACGAAAATTCTTATGGAAGAAAATAGCACTAACGTAGCTCTAACGATGGTCAAAATTTGGTAAATTTCTGAGACAAGTGGCGGCCCAACCACACGCTGAAGCCGTTTTGAAGTTGCTCTAATTCTTGAAGTTTAGCAGCAATGACGAAACTCTTTACGGCAGAAAACAGCATTAACGTAACACTAACGATGGAAGAAATTTGGTGAAGTTTGGTGTCAAGTAGCGGACTGAGTGAAGTTGGCCGGATCCATGTTGATCTTGTTATATTTCGTGAAGTTTAGAAGCATTAACGAAAATTCTCGGAAGAAACGGAAGAAAAAAGCACTAACGTAGCTCTACCGATCGTCAAAATCTGGTGAATTTCTCTGACAAGTGGCAGGCCAACTTCAGGCTGATGCCGTTTCGAAGTTGTTCTAATTCCTGATGTTTAGTAGCACTAACGAAAATCTTTACGGCAGAAAACAGCACTACCATAGCAGTAACAGTGGACGAAATTTTGTTAGTTTTGGTGACAAGTGGCAAGCCAACTTCACGCACCTTACTTTAAGGAGTAGCAAAACTAATTTGCAACTTCCCCCTACCTATCCATGTGTACACCCATGCGTATGGTCTGAATTCCCGGGTTTTGGGGTTTGATTTGTATCTCTCGTAAGTCCTACATCCATACGTGTTACAACCATTCCCCTTCAGACGATTACTCACTCAATTGTACTTGCTGTTTCCTGTGTCATTGGCGATATACCAAGAAACTGATGTAAAATTCATGGAGTACTTTCCTTATCTCTGACTCTTTCCTAACAGAATCCTAATTGTCTTCATATCTTTTAGAAATTGATATCTCTTACAAATTATGTATTTTTGTATTAATATAGTATTTAATGGCACACTCTGAGGGGCAACAAAGAATTTAGAAAAAGCTGAGCCCCATAATCTCTTGGTTGTGTGGCTACTTTCAGCACCATCACGGGTACTCTACCAGAATAAACTCCAGCCTTTACCTAGGTATACACTGCGGATGAAGCATTTTATTGTGGTTTTGGTGCAATGGACGTTCTGCGCTATTAAATTAGAAGAAAGAAACGTCACCTCTGAGTTACACTATTCCTTTCCAATTCATTACTTTAAATACAAAAGTTAATAATATTTCATGCCTAAGAAATTGCAGGTTAATATCACTCTTTAAAATGTAAAATAGGGGATGGAATTGATGAGCGCAGTTTCCAATACTTCTGTTGCAATGCCCTCGTGGATATATCTACGTGTGGTTAGTATATATGTCTTCGGCCGGGAATACTCGTGTTCGATTCCAATGGGTGTTCACATTGTTCAGATCCCACGTCAATTTATAGGTCCATGTCTCATACAGTCTCAGTGCTGAACAGAACGATAAATTCTAATCGAGTGAACCAATTAATACATGTAGCTTATAAAAGAATATATAATCCTGAGTCCCAATGTTTGGTATATCGATTATTATAATTTCTCATTTTTTTTAAGATTTAAGGTATATAATAAAAATGAAATGAAATGAAATATTTATGTTTCACGTCCCGTGACTATGCGGGCTAGGCTAAAAGAGGCGGTGGTGATGAGAAATGAACGGAATGAAGAAAGTGGCAAGAAAAACCCGAGAAAACCTACGCACACGGTGTTTGTTTACCACAAAATTCACTTACCGCGCAGTTGGTCGAACCAAGAACCTCATGCACCAAAGGGGAACTCTACTTGTATTTGCTGTTGCACCAAAGGTGAACAGCAAGTACTACTGAGCCATCGTGGCCCCTAATGTATATTATAATGATAAGAGTGATATAGGACAACATCTACATTGAATGTTTTCAAATGGAAAATTCTAGTGGTCGATATATCGACCATCAGGTCTCAGTTGGATATAGGCACTTAAGATTATTTCCCTTAGCTACTTATGAGCTTGAAATCGTGAAAGGTGAAACTAAATTTTAAAAAAGAAAAATAAAGCGCAGGTACTAACTAATTTAAAGCGAATAACTGCATATTTGTATGCATTTTGGAATAAATAAAATCCAAATACGAAATATTTAAATTAAATGCAACATACGTAAAATTACAGCATTCCTTGTCTTGTATTTAGTTTGATGAGGATGCGTTAGTAGTCCAGTTACAGAACTCGTGATTTACATTGTTTAATAAATGTACTTTCTTTAATAACTTACTCTTACTTTCAAATACAATATGTGGAAAGCACGTTGGTTTATGAATACAATTGCGAAAAGTAACAGATCTGATACATACCTACTTCCAAATAATCACTACTCCTGTTTCTACAACTATTACTAATAATGTAAACTTCTTCAATATTTTTAACTCAATAATTATAAGAATTGTTAGCTATTGTAACATCTATAAAACTCGAAGTTCACATATTTCAAAATTGCCGATGAACCCCAACGCAACTTTTGCAGCAGACTAGAAGTTTTTACTACTAGTTCAAAAAAGGCTTATTCCAACTTTTAACACACTCTGTATATAGATAACTACAGTACTATAAAAGAGACAAATTCATTTGAATGTTAGTCATTACATTTTGCAATCACATGATTGAAGCAGAATATCATTTTGGTTATTGAGTGATTATTTTTTTTTACTCGTCTTCATAAAGTATAGCATGTATCTGCAAATAGATCACTATTGCAGAGACGAGAATCTTCAATTGTGTTTTCAACAGAGCTTTAACCCGTTGCATTATTATAATTCTTTTATAACTTAAAACAACCATTAGCACCTAAAATAATATTCTATGAGGATCAAAACGATAGTGAGGATGTTTATATTACTATTGCACCCACGTCTATAATTTCATATTTGATTTAACTGAAGAAACGGCATTCGAAAAGATGTGAATGGACAGTATTCGCTTAGTAACAAGCAGCCGTACAGTCTCTTAGCTTTTTAACTACTTTTCCATCTTTCACTGGCCCTATGGTTAGTTAGTTTAGAATTTAACGTTCGTTTGTCACGATGGGAAAATCTTTAAATTTTACGTCCCACGTTTATGCCGGTTAGGCTAAGGAGACGGTGAAGATGAGAAATGAATGAAATGGTGGAATGAAAGAAGTAGGAGGAAACGGGAGAACCCAAAAAACCCACAAGCACGATGTTTGTCCACCACAAAGTCCACACGGCGCAAGCTTGGATCGAACCAAGGACCCCAAGCACCGGAGGTGAACGCACTACCACTTAAAAAAATAAAAAAGTTCGTCCCAACCGGGATACTTTTCGCCATTGGCAATTCGCGCAATTTCTGCGTAATCCAAACACGACAGGACACAAACACAAGAGATTCAGGACAGTTAAAATTCTGACCTTGCTCTTCAGGGGGATTCAAACCCCCAGTGGATTGCACCTCATGATCCGAAGCCGAACGCCCGAAACCACTCGGCTATTGCCACCGGCTCCATTGAGCCACCTCGCCCCCTGTCACGAAGGAAATGTGAAATGTCATGTGCATACAGTTATCCTCAGCCATATTTGTAGTGTCAGCAATTGGAAACCTCAGATTTACGCATGACAACATTTTCATTAGTATAATCTGTTTAACATTTGATTGGAGTGAGGTAATATATATTGTACTATATGTATTTTTACTTAATATGCAGAGTATTAACATGATATCCTCGATAAGAAAGTTATTATTTATATATTCTGCACCAACAAAGAATATCTATTTGAAAGCTACATATGCATAAAGGAAAAAAGTAATGCAATATCTTATATGCTATGGGTATACAATTCAATTTTCTTCTCAATTTACACGCTTTCGTGAATGCCAAACAGAAAAATCAAACAGTAAAGCTTTTACTTTCATTATTATTAAAGCAATTTTAGGTACAAAAGAGTATCTGAATGGATAATTTTAGTACCTTCATGTCTTTAGTTACAATTTAATACTTTGTACCCAGGTATATGATCAAGATAATAATAAGAGGTAGTCAAAGTGATATGGTATCCAAATCCCAGTATTCTGACCAGGATTCCAAGCACACTCTTACACGCTAGAAGTATGTATTTTACGCTGTACCTCTTGGCAAGATTCTCTTACTACATTTAGTTAATATCTTTTCGTGTGTTGATTTCTTAGAAATGTTTGTTCACTTGGTTGCGAATTCTATCAAGGAATTTGAAGCTTTAAATATGCAAAACGAAAATCATCCTTGTTGTTCTTCATGGTTGCGAAACATGTTTGTTTAGTCTGAGGTAAAGATCTGAGAATAAAATCCTGAGCCAAATATGCGGACCCAAGGAGAATGAGAATGGGATGGGAATGGCGGAAACTTCATAATGAGAAAGTGTATAATTTATACAGTTTTCAAAGGTTACTAGAGCACAGGTAGGCAGATCATATAGCCAGAATGAGACAAGGTAGGAGCGGGTTCATAATATTAACTGGAAATTCAAGCGGAAAACGACCATTAGGAAGACCAAGGTGCAGATGGGAGGGCAATATTAAGAGAGATCTCGCAGAAATAGAAATACAAAGTAGAAACTAGATCAAGTTGGTAAGGAGAGAAACCAATGGAAAACGCAATTTTGCAGCTCTGGGTTTCATAGAAAATAGAGTTAGTTAGGTTGGTAATTGAAAGATAAATTACCAGAAAAGTGATATCAAACCTGCCAGTTGGTACAATAAACTAAACAGAGACTTAAACTTTAAAACAGAGGCGAACAAGGTGTACGGAGTTACAAAATGTGAAATAGAATTTAAATCGAATGTAAAGGAAGCAAAACATTTCACAGAATAAATCATTATTGGAAGAATATATACATCTCATGTTGTTCGTAATGAGATAAGAAACAAGGAAATTGTAAATTAAATACATGTAAACTGGAGTTTCATACACAAAGAAGGAAACTTAGAGAATATTGTGACAATAACAATTTCCTAAGGACATAAATCAATTTGCAAAATAAAACAGAAACAGTGCGACAAAATGATGAAAATAATTCAAATGAACATATAATAAAAAAAAGGAAGCATAATATAAGTATATAGAAGGAGTTTTATTACATTTTGGTACTCATTTATAACTCCATGTTTCCGAAATGATGACAGTGTAGTCACAAGACTTGTGCGCTTAAATCTCTCGTGTCTAGTGACATAAAAGCCACGCCATTGATGTTCAAAATTGAAATATGTTCACTCGTTTTCATTTATGAGAACGTAACAAAACGGAATTTCCATGCTCCATGCTTTATGTTTCTATTGATTTACTGTAAAAGAAAAAAAATAGTCATAGAACTAAAATGAAAAACAAGAGTAGGTGTGTATATATATATCGGTATTTCTGAAAAGAAAAAAATCATTTGTAGGTTTCTGCTATTTCACCTGCAGAAGAAAATCAATATAAAACTCATTTAGTTTATTTTTTCCTATTTTATTTCAATGTGCGAACATATTCATTAAAACAGTAATGAAAACACGAAGAAAATTTTCATCTGTTTCCATTTCACCTTTAAACGAAAAGAACCGAAAAATAAAGTGTTCAAGTTCTATGATACGAGAGAAAAATTTAAGCAAACGTTGAGCCTAATATCTTTACGCAATTATTTAATTTGTAAGTAAGAAGTGTTTGGAAACAAAGGGCCTAGCGGAATAAGCATGTGAGAACTGCCCCCAAGCATATCTGCACCAAATTTACAGTATCTATTACCATTTATGAGAAACTCAGTTTCCAAAATTCTCAGCCCCCCAAGCGCTTTTGGAGGGGTGGTAGAAGAGGGGAAGGAAATTCGATATTTTTTCTCTCCTGAACGGCTCAACAGATTTGCATGAAAAAAATATGTTAGGTGTTCTCAACAAGAGAAAAGTCGAAAAATTTTGTTTAGAAATTTTTTGGGGTTGAAACTTGGTCATTTTTTTTTCTGAAATTTTCAAAAAAAAAAAAAAAAAATAGTGGAAGACTAACTAGGACACCCACAATTTTTTTCCTAGTTTTGTCTTGGGAAGATCCCTAACAACATATATTGTTTTCAGTTTGTTTGCAAGTGTACCTCATAGTGAAAAGAAGGCAAATGTACATAGGTCAGAATCTATGTGTATACGTATGATACACACTGTACACCACTAGGATAACCAATATTTTTGAATGGGGGAGGGATGAAGTTGTTATAACATTGGAATCTTATGATAAGTATTTTTTATCGTAAATGTAATTGGTCTCTGAGGATGAAGGGGGTTTTCGACCCTGTTCGCACCTCCGTTGGCTACGCCACTGCTGTACATCAACTGATATTTTACATCCCTGCATTTTGTGTTGATTTTGCTGAATCAATGTTCTGTGATATATATAGATCCTTGTTTAGTAATTGTTCTTGTTTTGTAACAGTTGATTAATAATATGCTTCTTGTTAATAGGTATTTATGTGTTTAGTTTGTTTCGATGTTATTACTGCAAATTTTCGATGGTAAGAAGGAAATTTATTTACGCCGAAAACAATTGAAGCAATCAACTTCAATTTGCGAAAAAAGGAGTTATAGATAAAAAAAATATTGACACACTATTGACAGGTTAGTGCTACAGCCATCCCACGCGGAGAGACAATCATGATTTTAGTTTCTCATCAGCTAACAGATTTGATGATTATTTTCTTCCTTTCCAAAAGAGCACAAATGTCGCATGTTACGATGAAATGAAATGACAATTATGAATGTTCCTAGTTTACAAACATCTAATGATATTTGTTTACTTTAGTTGATATTATACTAGTATTTAAAAAACCGTTGTCAAAAAAGTTCGTTTGAAATTATGAAGCCCCTATTTGAAGAATGTCTTCAATATCAATTACACTAAATATTTTGTTTTACGGCCGAGGATTCTAACAAAGACTTAAGCTATATTAGTTGGATTATTATTTACTAGAAGAGATTAATTTACTTTGTTTCTACATTTATTGCTTTGAGATGATCATATCAGTTCAATTCAATACAGATGTTAGAAACAAGACTGTGTTCTGTGTCTATTTTTCTGTTCACCCACTGAATCTAAGAGAATGAGATCAATAAAGGATCTTAACTTACAAAGAATGACTTCAAAGTTGAATCTTGAATCTGGGGATAAACTATATTTCTTGAAAGAGTTTGTCGAGTTGCTGAAAGTTCCAAAACAAGTTTCACTACCTTCTCCTGAAGTGACCCCTACCCCTTCTGGATGGGAAATATATAGAATAAGTTGACCTATATGTTCTATATATCAAAATGATATGCATAATTGAACCACTGATTGGAAAAAGGGAATAAGTACAATTTTTTGCGATTTTAACCTGAGATAGCAGATGTGTTCCTTTGAGATAGTTACATCGTTCAGTAGAAAATAGGAATGTTTGGGCAACTCTCTATGGCCAATGTAGAAGACAAAATATCTCGCTGATTAGAAAAAGGGAATAACTACGTTTCTTATTTCCTTCTTCCAATCACTATAGGATACCACCACAACTGTGAGACTGTATGTATGTAGACAACCATTAGAGCCCTCTGCTGACGTTACGATACTTCGCATTGTCTTCGCATTGCACAATCTATAGAGAAATATTTGGCCCAATCAGTTACAGATTTACGTGTTTTCAGTGATACAAGTGCTGATCATACAATACCAAAACTGGAATCATACAATGACATTAATGCTTTTCAGTTTGATCGTGTCATAACGGTTTACCACTATACAGCAATATTTGCCTGTCAGAGGTCACAGTTTTTACCATGTGACCGAAAGTTTGTTATAATCAAACGAGAACTCAAACGACACAATCGCATTTATTTTCCAGCACAGTATAACCACATGATTACGAATGCAAGAAATACTGATACTCCATTTCAGGTTTACGAAGGTGTAAATGAAGAAATCTTAGATTTTAAACATTGGTGGTAACCGTTTTACAAGAAATCTTCAGGTAGCATTGTGGACAAAACAGTGAAATTCCAAGTAATTATATAGAGACACTGTTTATAAAGGAGAATCTCTAGGTTATGTGCAAGCTCATAAGTTTATCAATGAACTAAGAACTGATATTTTTCGATTACTCAAAAGTAATGTCACAAACGTTCCACTGCCAACGTCAAAGGCATACGATTGGCAAGTCCCGATCAATCAGAGAAAGATAAACGATTCTTCACAAATCATCAAATGCATACCTGACCAATACAAAAAGTTTTATAGGATGATTTGTTCATGGAAAACCACTGACCAAGAAACTGCAGAAGACGAAGATGCAGACGGATAGGACCCTATGTAAAGTCATTCTATTTTGACAACGTATTTTGCTACGTGTTTTTCCAGCTGTCTATAGTATTACTTTTCTTGCTGTACAAATAACATGTGCTTTACAAAAAAAAAAAAAAAAAACGAACGGTGACAATAACACTGTTAGAAGCCTAACATACGTGATAGTTCGGATACGTATATCCAAGATTAACATACAACATTGTATTCAGCATGTATATTTTCATAGCCTTCTATCATAAACTGCACATTACATGCCCTACACACAATTACAATTGCGTCCAACTCTAATTGATTGGAAAAAGGGAATATTTTTTCCATTTTTAAGCTTATTTAACCAATTGCAGTGCTGCAATACAAGATTCTCCTTCTTGTCTTAGTGTTTGTTAGTTCTTTTGCTACAAGTAATCAATTATACACTTTTTGCAACAAGTACAAACAACGTCTCTGGAAGGTTTTTTAGCGTTTTTGAAAACTTAGGTCTGATGCACTTATTCCCTTTTTCCAATCAGTGATTCAATTAGTAGATTATGCAATTCAATTATATTGATCTCATACTCACAATTATATTGATCTTCCAAGTATATCTTAGATGACATATCGATGTTCGAAGGTGGTGGGTGAAAAACGACAGATCTTTCTTGGTTACCTTTGTACAAGTCATATGGAGTACTTTGCTATATAGGATATATAGTTTAAGTTGTCTTATATATTTAAAACTCTGAAGGGATGTAGTCATTTCCAGGCAAGGAATTGAAACCTGGTTTGGAACTTGCTCGATAAATTCTTTCAGGAAACATATAGGTTATCCCCAGATTCAAGTTCAACTTTGGAATTAGGCGAAAAGTGAAAAATACTTTAAATTTAGAAAATTTTAGTTTGAAGTAGATCATCAATTAACTGGAAAAACCTTTATTCCAAACTGTAAATAAGAAGTTTGTTCTCTTTTTTTCGTGGATATGAATGAAAATTATATCTTAGTCAAAATTATAAATAACAAAAATGATAAGAAACTAGGAAAACTGCATGTTCCGGCAGAATAAAATATAATTAGTATTAAACGATAAATTTTAATATTGTAATTGAATTTCCAGCCTTTTTCCTTCTTGAGAGCGCTGAAAGAAGAGTAAATGAATTTATATTAAACATTTATATATACCGAATTTCTCATATCCATATTAGCCTTCTTCTCACAGCGAACATTTTCTAACTACATAATCGAAAATCTGAATATTATAGAAATTATATTCTTTCCCACTTCATTATTATAATTTTCGGAAACGTTCAAACACTTATTTCTCATGCAGAATTTGTGTGTAGAATTTCACATCTCTAATTTGAGAGACTCGTTAGATTGGACACTTTCTGAATAAAGGAGGAGGAATCTGACTATTATAGAAAATTTGGGAAGTTCATATCTTCATTTCCTTAAGTTAAGAAGTTCGTGAGGCACATTATTTTTGGCATAAGAAGAAAAAAACTTTGGATCATCTTCTCCAGCGATGACGTCTACTCTCATTATTGAGAGTTCAGACAGACGGGAAGAGCAACTTTTAGGGAAGGCAGCTATTCCTTGTATTCCTAAGAGGTTCGTTTCATATTACTTGACCTACGTTGAGATACAACATAACTGGTCAACAGTCATAGTGGAAAGAAGCATTTGCTCCTCTCTCTCTTTCTGTCCTCATAACTGCTCCTTTATCTCTCCTTGGCACATGCATTTAAAACACCCTTTCTTACTCTTTGCTTTCGCGACAAAGCGAGTATTGTGCCCAAATTTCAAGTGAATAGCAATAGGAAGTGTTAGGGTAGTTAAGGCAAAAAAGGTTTTATGTTGTTTTAACATACTTGTTATATTGGTGTTTATATTTTTTGCACTAATTGCATTCTACGTAGATTATGACAATTTACTGCAGTGTAAATGGTTTGTTAGATATGAAAAGATGTGAATGTGAATGTGTCTAGATGATATAAGAAATAGGAAGTAGAGAAAAATATCTTGGAATAGCAGTCACTAAGTCTCTATGGTAATGGCAATACATACATTGTCAGATACACAGGATACTTCCCCCTGGATTATGGAATGTATTTACTAAATAATAGTAGTATTGCTTGCGCGTTGTTGAATAAGTTGACATGAAATTTTCATGTCATGACCATGGTATCCAACGCTAAGATGCTTTCGATGTACATTATTCTGTTCATCTCCGTTATGCTGTATGTGTGGTAGAGACTTCCAAACTTTGGATATTAGTGATACTATAACCTCCTTAGTTTGCAACACTGAATAATGAAATTGGTATTTTACGTTTTGACATGTTTTTACATGTAATAATCTGACGTAGTACCATTTGATAAAATGCAACTTTATATTGGGTTTTCAACATTGTTTGTTAGGTGTTTCTGTTTAACAAATAAGAAAATGTCTCTCTTCTTACAGTTGCTTCGTGCTTTTTCTCTCTTTCCGCTTCTCCGTTATAGCGGATGATCAAGATAAATTGTCCACCCTGTATAATAAACTTATCTTGTAATCCTCAATTTCGAACTCTAAATCGGAATCACTGTCCTTCCCATTTTAAAATCATCACTGACAGTACTCTTAGCAAGAACACTATTTCTGGCTTCTCGTAAACGTATTGGATTTACAAAATGGGTGCAGAGTTGCCATTTGTTAATTCTCAAATCGCCATTACTTTATTTTTATCGAGGATGACTATTGAAAACCTCAGTTAGTATATTTTATAATTATTTAATGCACATCTACAATTTATTTGCACATTCAGAAACTGCAAAAGAAAAAGTGTACCTTCTAAAATTATCATGTACTACTATCGCAAGAGCATGATCGCATATAACAATAAGGCTTAAATTATTGTATACCACGACAAATCATCAAATGATTGGCAAGCCTGATTGAAATAGCAGATTTTAAAATAAATTAATAATTATAACAATAAAAATATTACAATAATGTGTACAGTACAAATAAAAGCTGTAAGTTTTCGTAGTCATAAAATATGTTTTACTGCGCTCATGACAGCGCTGGTAATGAATTAGTAATAGTTTAATGGAGTAATAGTAAGGTCTTTGCCATTATTAAACGTGCTAGTAAACATTTAGGTTTAATTTACATGTATTAACAGACAAACACACTTTCTTTCTATCTTTCTGTTTTAACTCGTCTTTGTGTGACGAAGTTGAAAGCACTTTCCATTATCTTACTCCTAATTACTCAATATGTTCATAAAATAATAACAAGTACTATTAGGGAAAATATACAAACAGCACAGAAATGACATTATAGATAACATTATTAATAATGAGGGAAATACGAGTATAATAGAAATTAACTAAAGTGTTGGTCATCAATGGCAAATTATTTCAGGGAAAATATTACTTTTCTTATAAATACAATAATATCAGTGTATCAACTGAATCAGTGAATGGATTCTATAGCGTATAGTGTATAGTATAGAAGATCAGGAGCTATTATTAGTTTTATGTTGTGATTTTTTAAAGTTAAAGACTTACGAAAGCGTGTCTGTACGCAGTGAGCGGAATTTCTTAAGATTTTAAATGCATGATACTAGTACTCAAGTTTGCCACCTTCACGTCACTCCATAACGCAATTAGGCTCTGCGGGAACAAAATGATTCCAAATTAAGCCACAGTAATTGTTTCCTGTAAGGAGGCACGTGATCACATGACTTTGTGCAGTTCTTTTTATTCGAAGTGATAGGTTCACTTAAAACCGAAACTTCTGCTCTAAATATACCACTTGTGACCTGTTGCGGAGGCTACAATATTCAATATTAAACAATTTATACAGGAATATACAATATAGTAATTCTAATGACAGTAGAGTGATACAAATCCATTAGCCACCGATACTCTATTTTTCGCAGACATTTTTAACCTCTGCTTACCTTAGGACACGGCCTTTAACCGAAGTCAGTCTGAGGTAGTTACTGTGTTCCAAAATTCGATTTAGACAGATGAACATTTTCCCAGCGATCCTATCACAAACAACAGGCAATACCGCATTCAATGTAAAGAAAGAAATTATATAAATGCTCCCTTTCCTCTTAAAACAGAAATTTTCACTGAGACACGTATCTTCTTGTTTGTAATGATGAGGTTATACAGCGAGATTCATCTTCCTAACTTGACAAGCTCATGAAATACTGTACCTTTTACATAAATCTTAGACCCTCTCAACTATCCCTTAGGTTGGGCCTCTTAATCAATATAACATAAAAAATACATACTAATTATATTCCAAAATTCATTTCGGACTGTGCAACTGTTTTCCCGTGATGCTATCACAAACAGCAGTCAACGTAAAAAAATAAATTAAAGAAAATACTCCCTTCTCTCGATCGAAAAATGAAGATTCTCAAAAACGCTTGGACATGTCCGCCTATTGTTAATGCTGGGCCGGTTTATATATCAAGTTCCATCTTCCTAGCTTGACAGGATTATGAGAAACAAGCTTTTGTATAAATTACAAATCCCATTCCTCTTTAGCATAAGCATTTTAATCAAAATATCATGACAAAAGGCAATTCGAGGTACGTGATGACTATATCTAGAAATTCGTTTAATGATCCAGTTACTTTTCGGTGATGCAATCACAAACAAAATTCTTTTCATTTATGTATATATATATACAACACTACCAAATGCCCCATGTATTACCGTAGGGCATTTAGTAGTACTCTTCTTCATTTTCATCTTTCGTAACTCGAAATCTTAAACAAAATTAGAGCGTGTGGTATGAGCATCTTGGAGAAATAACCTCACTTCTTTTTATTTCATCCTAGGTTAAACATCTAGCAACGCCGAAACCGTGTTCCATTTCTTTAGATGAAAAGTCCAAACACTGATGTCATGTATCTATTAAGCAATTCTGAGATATAGGCATACCATACAAAATTTGCAACTTCACCGTTTTTCTTCCTGTCTTGGACTAAAATTAAAAATATTACAAAACACGTATTTAATTATTTTAAATGAAGAGTCCAAACATTACAATTCATGTCTCAAACGTAAAGGGATTTTGAGATGTGGACACACTATTTAAATAATACTTGAAACCCAAATCAATATTTCTTCACTCCTAACATAGTATAAATAAATGACGAAACACGTTAAATCATTTAAAATAAAACGTTCAATCAATGTGATGTCTCTAACGTTAAGGATTTCAAGATATGGTAATCTTATTATTATAATTCTCGGGTGCTTGTGCAATGAATATTAATGAATTTCAAGCACTACTGGAAAGGGAAAAGATATCAGCACTTGTGTATAGGGGCTAGATCAAAATTAAACTTGTACCGAAGTTATAAACCTATTTTCTGAAGTATTTCAAGAAATCACCAATAAGATTGTTCGAGAAGTGGTAAGTCAAATTTGAATAATCCAATACTTTTATCCCAAGCAGAATATTGTCCTTGTGTACAATAAAATTTGATATTAGCGTAGGCACTGAACCACAATCCGTAAAACCTTCACACGTACTTCATACTCTAAATAAACTAGGGATGAGCAAAACCGGTTTTTATTTTTAAAAATCGGAAACCGGTGTTTAGAAAAAACGAAATCCGAAGAACCGACATTTCGGTTTTCTCCAAAACCGGTTTGGTTTTTCACCGGAAACGGTTTCGGTTTTCTCCAAAAACCGGTTCGGTTATTCACCAAAACCGGTTTCGGTTTTCTGCAAAACCGGTTCGGTTTTAACCGAAACTGGTTTCGGTGAAAATTTTTGGAAAACACGCAAAACTATTTCTGTGGAAACGGATTCGGTTTCCGGAGAACAACGAAACACTATTCTGGTCAGAAATAAAGAAAAATTTGGAAAAAACCGCAACCGGTTTTGAATAACACCGAAAGAGAATCCGATGAAAACCGAACCGGTTTTGGAGAAAACCGATAACCGGTTTCGGCGAAAACCGGACCGCTTTTGAACAAAACCGAAAAACCGGTTTTTGTGACCATCACTAAAATAAAACATAGGTTTTCACAATTGTTTCTTCAACTAAAGCTCTATTCTAGTTTACAGAAATTGTTAATTTACAACATGAAATTAAATATTATTGAAACTTGGAAAGTATGTATTGAATTGAATTATAGTCAGTCAGTTACCAGTCAGTTGATTGGTCAGTCAGGTAGTCCGACAAGAGAGAGAGAGAGAAAGTGAGAGAGAAAAATACAGCTATATGTTATTTGTTTATATGTGAACAACAACACAACAGACAAAGCCCAATTATAGTGTTGGTGCATTACAAAATATACTTACAATAATTTTCTTGAACGTATTATAGATCATATTATAGATATCAATTTCATTGTGTCCGATATATAATTTGTTATAAGAAGAGCATTTTTCCAGATTGGTGACCTCAATAATACATTGGTCCTTGCCTTTTTACAATGGAACAAACCAGAGTTTTCAACAAGAGTTTTAAGTGTCGGGATATGAAAATTTAGTGTCGATATCAGATCTGTACAATTAAATCTATTTTACACTATTTTACGAAGAAAGATCAGATCTACCACATTTAGCCTTTGTTCTAATGTAGGGATACAGAAGTTTTCTTGTATACTAAGTATTTCATAAATTTGGATTGGACTTTTTCGAGTTGGTTTCGGTATTGTTGTTGCGATGGATTCCAGATCACAGCTGCATATTCCAGTTTTGATGGGACATAAAAGTAACATCTACATTTTTGTTAGTGTAATGATATTGCTAAACATCTTTACCGTTCTAATTATGAATCCTAACATTTTAAAAGATTCGTTAACTATGTTCACTATATGATCATTAAATGTTAGTTTCGTATCAAACGTAACCCCGAGATCTTTCACTGATTTTAATCTGTTTAATACGATCTGATTAAATGAAAAATTAAACTCTACTTGACTTTTGTTTCTAGTAAACGATAGAATACTATATTTATTCATGTTTGCACTAAGTTTATTAAGAGAACACCAGTTTGCAATACCTTCTAAGGCATGTTGTAAGTTGAGACAGTTATGGATGGTCTCTATCCTCTCGTATATTTTGATATAATCCTCAAAGAGCAATTTGTTACTTAATGATACGTGCTCAGAGAGATCGTTAATGAATAAAAGAAACAATAACGGATCTAAGTTGAAGCCCTGTGGAATTCCAGAGTACACAGTATAGTCAGTTAATTTAAACTCTTTGTAGATAACGTTTTGTTTACGATTGCTTAAATATGATGAGAAGAGCGTGATCAAGGGGGGGGGAGAAATTATAGTTGTTTAGCTTATGTAATAATACTTTGTGATTGACTCTGTCAAACGTCTTTTCAAAATCTATATATATATATTACATCCACCTGACAACCAACATGTAACGACTTTGCTATGAAGTCTGTGATAATTGCAAGATTAGTTGTTGTAGATTTGTGTGGAATAAAGTAATGTTGATATGATGATGTTACTGGTTGTATTTGGTGAATTATCCGTCTGTATAAAATTTGTTCAAATACCTATGCAAAAGTAGATAAAATTGATATGGGCCGGTATGTTTATTTCATTTTTATTATTGGTCTTTGGTATTGGGCAAACTATAGATAACTTCCATTTATCTAAAACAAAAAAAAAAAACATTTTCAGAGAGAGGTTGAATGCGATAGCGGATACGTAAATGCATCTATACGCTCCCTTATAATATTTGGAGGTATTCCATCGGGCCCAACAGCTGTTCTGGGCTTTAATTTTTTGATTGCCATTTCTACTTCAGATTGAGTGATTTCCTCTACACTCAGAAACTCTAGTTTTATGTTAAGCACCAAGCATATCGATTTCACATCTTCTTAAAGAAGTTTTAAACATGTTATCCCAGATGCACTTATTACAAATATCATAGATTCAATGCATAAATTAGTTACTTCGTATTAAACACCAAAGTATATTTTTCATACGAGAAACGTTAAATTTATAACCAGAATGTATTTTCTCAAAGTGTTTCTGTGAATAGTTTGGCGTCCTTATCCCATCTTGTGATAGAATAGCTCCGAAACTTTTCTGCTACAATGAACAATTCAAAAGATATGGTCTCAGAAAGCGGCGATGGATAATAGTAATAAGCCTGGAATGTGGTGCTTGTGGCTCCAATAGAGCAGCGCTTTACCATCAAGTTTTTATTTTTTTCTGAAGCAAACCGTGAACATTGCTGAAATCTTTCGAATATTAAATGTGCAATGTAGCAGATGAAACACTCTGTCTTAAAAGTAGGAATGGTATTCAAAGTTTAAGGGTTGAGGAAAATCCGTTCTCAACGTGGTCCGTACTCTACACCGAGCTACTGCATTCAACGATCAACCATTCGTCGGGTGGAGCACCTCAGTCTGACAAATTGATTCATCAATGTGAGAGATTTGATTGCAAAAACAAACATTTGAGTGGGAGGTTTGGGAACGATCATTCATGAACATCTCCAGCTCCGGAAAATTACAGACAGATGGATTCTAAGAGTGCTAACGTTTGACCAGAAGCAGTGTAGGAAAAACTTGTCTCTGCACCTTCAGCGATTTCACAGAGAAAGTGAAAGCTTCCTTGCAAAGATAGTCACCTGCGATGAGAGTTGGAAGTATCATTGCACTCCGGAGACAAATAATCCAAGCATGTAGTGGAGGTATCCAGACCCGCCGCCGCGGAAAAAAATATTCAAGGGATAAGCGTCCACTGGCACAGTGATGCTAACGTTGCTTTGGGACAAATACGGGTGATATGCACTGATTTCTTGACATGAGGGACCACAATCAGTGCGGTGTAATACAGTAGTTTCCTGTAGAACAAAGTCAAAGATGTATTCAGAAGAAAAAGGCCGTAGATGGTGAAGGATAGCGTCATCATTCTGTATGACAACGCACGTCCACGACAACGGTCATAGCTATCACCAAACTTGCAACTACCATCTTTTTGGCTCCCTCAAGGAGTACTTGGAAGAGAAAAAATTCCATACCAACTACGAAGTCAAAATGGCCGAAGATTTCTATGCTGCAGATAGGGCACTCCCACATCTATGGGACAATTGTGTGCCTGTACATGGGGATTACCTTGAAAAAGAAGAGTAATTGATTCACATGTTGTCTTCTCCATATATTCTGTATGTAACAGAATGAAAAGAAATTCCGATTATAATTTAAAAATGAAATATAAGAACTAATCCTTGGTGACAACAGAACGAATTAGAACAGGGATTTCTCGTGTTAGATACAGCTCAAGTCACTAACTCAGTGTTGTATCCTCTTAATACAAATTCGATTTTAGCGGAACGATAGTCGAGTCCCTGAATTATGAAATAAACTTACTTTGGTCAATAAATATTTCTATTAACCATACCAAGTCACTTAAGTACTGTACGTTGACAAAGGAGACACTTGAAAAGAAGTAATCACAAAACACTGACTTCATATTATTCCAGTTATGATAAAGTAAAATCGAAAACGCATTTTCTTTCTTATTGTTTTTAGGATTATGTACACAACTAAAGATACGTATCTCAAAATTGCAACGCAACAAACTAAAACAGATTTGTGGCATTGTCCTGTAATCAATCTCTCTTCAACTTGCTAACATACTCGTTGACTGCGCTGAATTCAAGACCGGTCATTTTTCGGAGCCCACGTTAATAGTAAGTCCCCATTCAAAACCTCGATGTTGCATAAGAATGTAAACCATAAAAGCTCAAATATTGAAACTTCAAAGGACTTCTTTCTACTGATACCAGTCACGTTTACCTTCAGAACACTAATCTAATATAAATAAAATAAAAAGTTTGTGTGTGTGTGTGTGTATGTGTGTGTGTGTGTGCGTGTCTGCCTGTGTGCAGCCAGGGGACCAGACTAGTGGACCGAGAGTAACCAAATTTTGGTCACGGGTACTGTTGTCCAGGTCCCAGACCAAGGCGAAGCGTTTTGTTTTAAATTCGAACCAGGGGGTCTCAGGAGGGGCGTTTACAAGGCATGTAAAAGTAGTAGAAAATGACCGATATTAGTATTAAATTCATAGTTTTTGTGGTCGCTGAGATCAATGATGAAACTTCTATCGAATTAACTTCCAAATTCACCCCATTTGGCTGCTGGCCGGGGCTTACCGGGGGAAGAGGTTACCGAGACATATAAAAGTAATCCAAAATGACCGATATTAATGTCAAATCTATAGTTTTTACGGTCGCTGAAATGAATGATGATACACCCGCAGGCGTTGATTTCCAAATAGAACCCCCATCGGCTTGGGACCAGAAGCATCTTTTTTTGTTTTTTAAATTCGAACCAGGAAGTCGCATGGGGCGTTTGCATGGATACGTAAAAGTAGTAGAAAATGACCGATATTTTTTTCCCTTTCGTTGTTCACGTTGTTTACATACATATTTTATCTGACCGATGCGAAGATTGGGTATTTTAGCTGGTATAAAATATATTAAGAATCCACACGGTTACTTTTTCATATCATTAATGTAGCTTGAGAAAACACTTTTATGATCATTTTCCCAATAAGCTTTGTTCGAGATGTACAGAATTGGTCAAATGTCAGGTGAAAGTTCAATACAGGAAAGGCTGTTGGATTGAAGGTCCACTTTATCATATGCCATATGTGGTGATGAACAACCCCAATCACACATTATTACCGCGGCCACTAGGTTGGTGTCCGTAATCTTGATTATCATTTATTTTTTAAGTAGAAAGTTCGGGATGCGGCTCATATTTTATATGCAAATTTTCGCAGGAGTCCAGTGATGTTGACCGTTTTCACTTATCACTAAACGTTTATTAATTATAGTCTCCTACATTTTTGCAGTAACCACATACTGAACAATCACGTTGATAACTGAGAAATGTGTTAAGACATTCATATTGTTTAGAAAAACGCCGCTCGCGTGTGGTGGTGGATAGAGAAGCCATTTTACTAATGATGTCCAATTCAACAGAAGATTCCGAAGACGGGATAGGTGGTTAATAGACCTCAAAATCCTTTAGTGATCGTTCAAATACACCTACATATGAGGCAACCACTATGGTTGAACTTACATAATCTATCAGACGATGTTTATGCAGGAAAGTGAAATGAGTCAAATGACCATTCTTAGAATACTTTTCGCTAACAAGTAGCACTCAAAAAAATTCAAATGCAACAATATCTGACAAAGGGCTATCTAGATTATCGAATCCAAATTGCCGAATAGACAACGGAAGAATTGGCAACGAACGCGGGTCTCCCTTTGAACTTAATATTATTCCACGTGAATAAAGTGTAAAGAAACAAAAGTACTGCTAGTGCAATGACACTAACCCGTGTTGGATTGACACATCAGAGATGTTTGATTGCGAAAACGAGTTGTTAAGTGGTATTTTTTACACGAAGGCCATTGGTCGATTTCTCATCCATGCATGCTGAATATCAACCAATATCTGCGGCTGCTGAATGAAGAAACCCTGCCCTCAGTTTTGTCGGAAAGTGATTCTTACCCAATGCTCTTCCAGTATAATTGACTTCTTCCCAATTACAGGAACCACCAATATGAGTAGGTTGGTGATCTCGAAGTGGTTCCTATGCTCTACGCAGGCACGTAGCTAGGATTTCGAAATGGGGGGGGGGAATCCGTGACGAAATACTGTGGTTATCACACCAGGGGCTCGATCATTCTAAACAATTTTAGTGGCAACATATATTCGTTCGTTTATGCAGGATTTCGTAATGGGGGGAGGGGGGCACAGATGTGACATGAAATACTGTGGTTACACACCAAGGGATCGATCAATCTAAACTATTTTACTGGCAACATACCCATATTGGTATTTTAGGACAATAAAGTGAGGATACGTTAGTAAGTATTTTAATAAGAAAAACTATGAAGAAATCTTGAGTAAAAGAAAATAAAAAAAAGTATTGAAAAAGATATAGTCTTCCGAGGTCATTCCAATTCGGTTCTTCTTGTCTTCTTTCTTCTTCTTTTTCTTATCTTCGTTTAATGCCATCAAGGATAGCAACGAGATACTCTTTCGGGAGTAAAGACATCCTTTAAAATGGATTAGAGGTGCCGCGAAATTCAAAATGGCCTATATTATTGGTGATTCTGGGCATTTCTTAAGTTCTACCTGAAAGTCTATGTTATCTATGCAGATAGATGGAATTCAGAATGCTTCGTTACAATAATACCCATTTTCAACTCCCCCTCCCCTTGGTTTCCTCCATAGAGAGCTCCTTAAAAAAAAGAGTAACCAAACACTTGCTGTAGCCTTATATTTTTGAAGCTGATTCATCTATTTCTCGTTTCTTTTTGTTTCATCTTTCCTTAATATTTTTCATTTCCTATATCCGGACCCCCGTACCCACCCCTTGGCTACGTGCCTGCTCTCCGGATCTCACATCTCAGTACTACTACTTAAATGCCATGATGTACTCCGTCTAGATATGAAATTTTACAGCATGTTGTGCAGAAGATTGAGAGTCCTTGTGAGACCATGCATCCAGAGAAAGTGCTGATTGTGTGTATGAGAAATAAAAGAGGCATGTAGCACAATTGTTGCATAATAAAATGAAATGAAAACTTTCGGTTTAACGTCCCAAGATTATTCTCTTTAGGCTAAGGGAGACGATGATTGAAGCAAGTGAATGATGATGAAAGAATTGGTGGAATAATAATTTGGGAGGAAAAGGGAATGCCTAAGAGAAAACAAACGGGCACGATATGGCCCACTACACATTTACTAGACAGGGGATTGAACCAGGGACACCACGCGTCAAGTTAAGCTCTCTAACACTGAGCCTTCGTACTACCTAATTGCTGCATAAGAAAATCATTCCACGCACATGTTCTCAGGGGATCAAAAAGAGAAGAATATAGTGATGGGCATAATTAACCGGATAAAATGGTCAGGAGTACTACCATTGCTTTCTGTGGGAAAAGTTACATATGAAACATGTGACACATGTTTACCTTCCTGTTGTTGTGGTAACTTCTATTTCTAGGTTACCCCACCTCCAAAACATTAACTATGGAGAATTTAAACCCCAAACTTAACAGCTCTTCCTACGTCAGAACTGTTACTTGTTTGGTCATCCTCTATTTAGTACAATATCACTAAATCAACGTATAAGTTGTATCTACTTCTTATTAAACATCTAACATCTAAATATAAATAATATTAATAATGGAAATTTAAATAAGTATCAAAATCAATCTTTTATGAACAACGAGATGGACTAAAGAAGTATCCTCCCGTAACTTTTAAAAAACAAATGACTCCTCTATTTTGAATTACTAACTATATAGACATTTTTACTTTTTTTTAAATTTCGTAAGAACTACACTCCGTGAAGACATGTGTAAAAGAGCAAATGAGTTCATGTACAAAGAATATATTTTATAGAAAAAGGAACCCTTTAAGATCTTCAAAAGTAATGCAATTTTTCTAGCAACATCTTGACAGACGTACGAAAGAGAAAAAACAACTAACAAATAGTTTCCAATTATTTTTCAATGTTGAGAATAAGAGTTTAGAATGCACTAAAGTTAATGGATAATATTATGAAGATTTTAACTACTTAGTTGATATTGCTAACATGGCGTTGCTTATGGAAGCAAAAGATTAAAAAGATCTTACGAAAGCATTTATAAAAAAAATATGACAACATCCTTCTGATTAAGTCGAATCATTAAGATTATATACTTGTGTTGATTACATCGATAAATCGTGTTGTTAATATTCCCACAGCACGTGCCTTGAAAAGAATATCTCTACCTTTTTCCCTCCATCATGCTGCTTCTGTCAGTATGCAAGACTTGAGCTCAGCTCTGGTGTGAAGCCCATTAGTTTTGGCTGCGTAGAAACGTGTAGCAGAATAATCAATCAAATCTGCCACTCACCGTATCCTCCCAGCATTGACCACACTCACGCTTCGGTTCTAGGTTACTGCTTGCCAGAGTCTACAATATTGTCCTAACATACATCGATTCTTCACGCTTTGTTCTTTTCCCCTTCTCTCTCTCTCTCTATATATATATATATATTCATATATATATATATGAGCGAAGAATTATGTGTTGGTACATGAGGATATAAACTGACATCATGTAAATATTAGAACAACTCAAAAAATAAGCTGTTAAAGCCCTTGAGGCGAGATGTTAAAACTGACACATGTTTCTTAAGCTTTGATTCTCGAACGAACTGAGCGTGCTCTCTGCCTCGCAATATTAGCAATGCTGAGAGAAAGAAAAAAACAACAGTGGATGAGGAATGCGGGGAGCAGAAATATTGTAGCTCCAACACTCAGAAGTAATGGAGCTATAAAATCCGTATTTAAGCGCGCTGCATTTTTTTTTTTTTTTTTGCATTACAAATAAAAATACCAGCACTTGAAAGCCTAAAAGTCCGCACTAATAAGTACAAATGCAAAATATCGTTTATGATATAAAAAATAAATGAATTTATGAATGAATAATTCTTTTCCTTTAACGTAGCGTTATACGATTATGCTCCTAACCAGAGTAAGCATAATAAAACAAATGATTTGAAATTAAGTTTCTCGTTTTACATCCCATACTTTAACTTTTTAGGCTAAGAAGATGGATGAGTAATGCAAGTGAATAATTAAGAAAAAATAATGGAATGAAAAAGTGGGAGGAAACGAGCTAACTTCGAGACAACTCACGAACATGATGTCTTCCATCATAAAATCACATAGCTGGTGTTAAACAAGGAAACTCTCGCACCAGAAGTGAACGCTCTAGCGCTGAGCCACTAAGTCACTCATAACAGTGTAAGTAAATAATGACGGGGAAAATAACGGGGTGCACGTAACTTAGGGAACTAAAGATTTTCTGGACCTTCAGGCTCTAAAACATTGTAACCCCAATGTTTACTGTTTACTTTTACGAAACAACATTGACAATACGCAGGGTGTTTCAAAACAACACCGACAACGTTTGGGAGGGAATTCCTGACACCAAGATAAGACAAAAAGTATGGACCAACCTGTGAGTACAAATGCTTCCTTTCGGAGCTATAGGCTACCGAAAACATGAAAATATCCACTTTAAAGGTTCATTGCTGCAAAACTATGGAACCTACCTTAGTCGGATCAAGACTTCACTTAGGAACTAATATTTTTGCTATCCAAAAATGCATATTTCATAATCTTCCGGTACTCACGCAACAATTTTTATAGAGGGAGATTGGCTACGGGCATATAATTTGAAGACTCAATAGCTACCTCTATAAAAATTTCTACGAAAATACCACAGGGTTGTGAAACTTGGATATTTGGATAGGACAAATAATAGTTCCTAATTGAAGTATTCAACCGACTACGGCAGGTTCCACAGTTTCGGAGCTACGGACCTTTAAACTTGATTCTTTCATGTTTTCGACAGCCTATAACTCCGAAACAAAGCATTGGTGCACGCAGGTCGGTCTACACTTTTGGTCTTATCTTGGTGTCAGGAATCATCTCCGAAACGTTGTCGGTGTTGTTTTGAAACATCCTGTATAACTTATTACTCCGGAGTGTTGTGTAGTGATTTGGTAATTTCATTTTGCCTGTTATTTGTTTTAAAAGAAAATACATATTTACCGAAAAAAAATAAGTGAAATTAAGCTTTTTCCTTTAGTTAACGACAATTTTATTTTACTAAATATATAATATTTCTACTAGAAAAAAATTACTGAGAAACTATTCGTACAATAAATTGCAATTACAGAGATAAGAGACTCAATAATGATATCACCCGACATCCTGAAGTTCCTCGTTAAAACACATCGTCCATCAAGTTTCCACGAGAGATGAGAGGTTTGCCAATATAAATCACTGTACCACATTTTTCATTCTCAGATTCAAATTTAAGCGCAACAGCTAAATATTCAGACAAACTTGTTTAGACTCGGTGAGATTTATTTATCTTCTGCATTTAGGCACATTTCAGTTTCCTTGAAGATTTTTATCTATTATTTAAGAATATAATTCTAGTCTAATTCAATAAATATGGAATACAGAAAGTATGTGATTAATTAATAACGGTAAAACCTTAATAGAAGCCAAGGAGGAAAAAACACTAGCTCACTTGTCAGTATACTCTCCAGTAATATAAATTGAAGTCAAATACACTGTTTTACACTCCAAAAGTATTACATATAATCTTCAAAAAATATTTACTACATTTAATGTCTAAACGACTGTCGAAAATCATACTTTTTTCATATTGTCTCAATAAAAGGAACACACCAAATTAATATTAATTATAATAATAATAATGTAAAATTGTCGTTTCCAGCTCAGATAGGGATTTGATAAAACTAGATGGTTATGCTCAAACGAGTGATGGAAGGTTGGTTAAGTTGGAAAACTACCCGAAAGTCAGTACAGGTTTCAGTTCATTCCTTTAACTACTCTGTAATATAACGTTAGTCTACATGAATTATAAATATTGTATTATAAAATAGAGATTTGTTTCAACTACAAAACAAGATACTGATTCATTTGGTTATGTATTCTGATGCTGAAAATAGTAACAGATAAAATAAAAATATACTCGTTTTGCAATATGCACACAGAATGACACTTGCTGTGCTTACTACATCTATGCACAGTCTTGTGAAACGTTTATTTGTAAATGTAAAGTATTTTAAAGTGACGATTTCAGTATGAAATACATATATTTTTCATGTTTTGTTTCACATTTTATTTAAACATTTATATGTATGTATGGAAAAAGATTTCAAGAAAAGAAAAACTTGCGCAGAATGCCGTAATGTGATGTTGAAAAATATTTTTTATGTTCACTCTGACAATCACAATAAGGAAGTTCCTTGTTTCTGGGCGTTGTAGTTCGAGAAGCGGAACTTAGCTGTGAACTGTGGTACGGGTGGAAAATTAATTTCACATAGTGACTTGCTCTATCTATATATACTTTCCATAGCACAGACATTTCATAATTACTCTGAACAACAGGCAGGATGATACATTGTATTTTCAACGCAGTTTACCGACTATTTATAATAATGTATACATATTTAAGGAGATAGGTTTACAAAAATTCCTTTATATATTAACTCTGTCTGATCATCCGGGAGAAAAAAAATCAAGAACTACTAAATCAATTCCCACCAAATTTAGTCAAACTGTAAAGGCCAAAAGTTGAAAACCAAGTTCGTTTTATGCCCAGATATTCAAACCAAAAATGACAGAAATTAACCATTTTCGGTTTTGACATTGATCCTGATACAGAAAAAATTGTAACAGATAGATAAACCTTTTTTCCTGCAATCAACTAAGCATCCCAGCAACACCTTCATTCTTACACATTCTTAACCCTCTACGAAAACCGATAATGGTAGAGATCCCTTCCACCTTTCGGTTGCAATATTGATTTACATAGAGCAAAAACGATTGCAAATAACGAGAAACTGTTTTGGATTTGATTTAGCATTCTAACTAGGGATGATTCAAAAGTTGAACCTTGAATCTGGGGATAAGGGTTCGTCGAGCAAGTTCCAAAACAGTTTCCAATTCCTTGCCCGGAAGTGATCTCACCCATCAAGGTTGAAAATATACAGAAAAACTTGAACTATATATATAACCTATATATCAAAGTACTTCGGACGACCAGAAAATTTTAAAAATATAAATTCCACTATCCAATTATATCCTATCTCAAATTAATAAACCCAAAAAATTATTATTTTACTATAAAAATCCTAAATTAGTTAACTTCACTATCTCACTAGAGTGGACGTGAGATAGAGTGAGTTACGTGGCCTTCACATCTTAAAAACAAAGGCCAAATCCTGACAGCACATGTCTCCAGGACAGTGACGTGTGAGTTCCCTGATTCTCATACATAGCCAAATACTAAAGCCAAGCTCCAGCAAACAACATCGAGCCGAAGTGTTCTTCCCTCTCATTACGCGTGCCTTATCGTGGCCAGAAGGCGTCAACCCTGAAGGGTGACCAATCTTTTATATAACCACAAAGAAAGAGCTGTTCGGACCGAATAAATGAGCTCAAATTACTACCACGACTAGACAGATCTGACAACGTATATAGGTGAAATTGTTGAAAATATAGAAATATGTACACCAAATGTTTCACATCTAGCCATAACAATGAGTCATATTAGTTGTGATACAAAATGACTTACTCTTGACTGGATATTATGGAGATGCTTTACTCAACTTTATAGGTCCACTAATAGAGGATATTTATAGTGAAATAACCAGGCTTTTTTGGTTTTATTCATTAATATAAGACATAATGGAGCAGTGTATATTATATTCTTGATCTACTAGTCATGCAGACCACTTTGATATATACAACATATAATTCAATTTGTTCTATGTATTTCTAACCCTGAAGGTCACTTCCGGGCAAGACATTGAAACTTGCTTTGGAACTTACTCAATAAACCGTTTCAAGAAATATATAGGTTATCCTCAAATTCAAGGTTCTACTCTGGAGTTATCCCTGGTAACAACAGGGGCCATTTTCTCTCCTAACACTCTATTTAAGCGGAAAGAGACGAAAATCAATCACTTTCAATTTTACCGTAGACTACCATCGAAGAAAAACATAATAGACAGCAAAAAGTCTTTCTTGTAATCAAGCAAGCGTCCTGAAAATATATTCCATCTCCGAAATAACTTCTCTGCTTAATACCGAAGAAACAGACCTCAACTACTTCCGGTTTCAATGTTGATCTTTAGAGATAAAATGATAATAGATAAAGAGATGCAGTTTTCTGAATTCGATTAAGCGTCTGAATAACTCATTATACTTCCGTTCTTGACCTTCTACTAACACCGGAAGTGGTAGATATGCATTAGAACTTTCCGTTTGAAGATTGATTACATAGAGAAAAAACAACACCAGATAGCAATGAACTTTTATCGTTTTTCTCTTCTTTTTGAATCGATTTAGTTTCTAAGAATAGGTAGACCTATCATATTCTCCTTATTATCTATCAAACCGGAAGAAACAGACATTAACTACTTCCGGTTGATCACCATAGTATAAGACCCGTACTTGATACCTAGTAGCGGTTTTTTGAGTCAACTAAATATCGCAAGAATATATAGCATCCTCACCCTAACTTCTGAAATCCACCACTCTCGTTTTCAACATTGATTACGAACATGTTAGTCGGTGCAGTGTTCGTTCTGCAATTTCGTATCACTGGAAATAAATTTGACAAAACAACGGCACAATTCCCGGTGGGGGCACTCGATCGAAAAAGTGTAAAACGCTTTTTCAGGCCAGCCACCCTGAATGTAGTTTTCCTGGGTTTTCCTCATTCACACCAGGCAAATGCCGGGGTGGTACTTAACTTATAGGTCCCACGCCGCTACCTTCCTTCCCTTTCTCCGAATAGTGTGCTCGCCGACGGACGTCATCCCTCAAACGTCATCGTGACGGGCTAAATGGCCTTAGACGCCGAAAGCCCAGAAATCTAAATTCTAAATCCTAAAACAACGGCAAATGCTACATTCATTCGTCATTCCTGGCTCTAGTAAACTGGTAATGATGTTTGCGATTTGATGTGCAGAATGCCACAGTACGTATGAACAGTAAACAAAAATAACTCGTAATTTTGTGTTCTTAATGAAACAATTTCATCCGACCCTGTTCAATAATTTGCTGCATCCAGACTGTCTGAATACTCGTGCCTGTTCTCCGATCGTATACAGAGTTTGTGCTGTTAGCCTCGTGACCATAATCTATCCCTGTATTTTGTTGCTGAGGTAAGCTTCCCGACAGGCATTTCATTCGTACCAACCCAATACCTTCCTGTGAGATCCCTAAGGTTGTTAGCTACGAAACGATAAACTTCTCCTGTGCACTCGATCTCTTCCAAATTTATTAAGAGCAGTGTTGCCAGACACGGCAAGCAAAATTACACACACCTTCCATCCAAATTGCACAATTTTACACACAAGCTGGAAGACAGTGCACACAACATTACACAATACATAACTACCTAACTATATGTATATTATGTCTAATGACGTACATACCTATACGTACACTCATGTTCAAAATGATTGTCGCATATCTATAACAGGCATATTGCACAAATATATTTGGATAATGATATCGCAGGGTACATTTAACACTCTTACTATGTGTATAATCGGCAGAGACATGTATGTGGTAAATTTCATGTCAAAAGATCTGTAAATAAGAACAATATAACGAAAAAACTTTTATTGTCCATTTAGCAACATTTTGATATACTCATTCTAATTTTAGTGTTTATAATTTTACTTTCAACCATGCGCGCCGAATACGTGGGTGCTCCAGGGCTCCGGCACCCACATAAATAATCTTGTGGGTGCGGCGCACCCACAAGATTTTTAGCTTGAACCCGAGTTTGAAACAGTTTCTCTTGCGTTTAAGTCAGTCGTGTTACCGACTGAGCTAGGGCATCCCCAACTTATCCTTATAGTACCGGAATATTTTAGTTTCTCACAGCACAGGCCTTTATGACAATGTTCATAAAATATTTTAACTAAAAGTAAATCAATCAAACATCAAGACTTCCCTGAAAACATATAGGCTAATATGACCCGCCATTGATATGCACCAGCATAAATCTTGGAAAGTCTGCGCCATTGCTTTCGACGTATTTAGGCTAATGTTTTTAATTGGACATCGGCCACTCTGTCGTTCATCTGTTTGCAAAATGGCATTTTCTTCACAAGTGGTGAGAAGACAAGACTTCTTACCACCTCCCGCTCATGTTTTGGCCAACATCAAGGGTCAACATTCATTCACATTGCTTGCTTGAACAAAGCGTCTTTGCTTGGAGATGTCATGACACCCGCCTCTGAAAAAAAAAAGAAGTGAGGTACCAAGGAAGCAAGATAGGTTTTATCATACTGTAGAGAAAATAACAAGAGATTAACAATAATAACAAATAACTTGTTATTTTCTCTGTGGTTTTATTGCGCTGGCCTGGAGTCAGGCGTTGGAGCTCGTAGTTTTTAGAAGGCAATTTTCAGAAAAAAAAATGGTGGAAATAATGAATATTTGAATGAAAGAAACTTCGTTAAAATCATCAATGATCAAAATTTTTAATTGTGCCAAATTACACACAAAATGCACACAGATTGGCATTACACACAAAATGCACAAACAGGCAAAAATTGCACACATTTTGTGCAATTACACACACATTGGCAACGCTGATTAAAAGTTTTATCGGCTTTTAAAAACTTTCACTCTGAGTTTCCTCTCATTGTCCAAATTTCTTTCTTTAAATGTTTGCACTGGTGTAAACGTAGCTAAAAAGCGCTGCTTATTCTGAAAAATAGTTCTTCATGGGAAATTTTCCATTACACACATATTTGATAGTTACAGCAAAATATTTTGGTTATACTCGACCAGATTGGATTAGTAACATAATTTAACTAAGTTTTAACGTGTTTTACTAACTCATAACGAGTAAGTTCGTACAAAAAATAGCTGTCTACTAATCACAACATATATATTATTCGTTACTATTTGTTACCAGAGTGAAATGCTAAAAAGTCACATTTCATGCGCTCCATACCTGACGGTCATGGGCGTTATCAATTGTTGTTTCTTATCAATTGGTTTTAATAATTACCTGCCACATACTACGAAAGCTTTCAGTTTAAGAAAGATTAATAACATTCTTTAGCAAACCAAACATTGAGAAACAAAGACATTGTAATAAAAATATGTTTACGGTCACGGTTAACCGTCAAATTTTACCTGGTTCTTAAAATCCAAATAAACGGTTCGATTAACAAATAAACGATTTTCAATTATTCAACTGTATATGATCTTTTACTATGGGCAATTGCCTCTCTCTCTATCTATCTATCTATATCTATATCTATATATATATATATATATATATATATATATATATATATATATATATAGCCTATATACAGGGTAGTAGGTAACTCCACCGATACACTTTGAGGGGTGATTCCTTATATGAAATTGAAGAAAAAAGTTCTAATAAAAATGGGACGAAAAACGTCTCCTTTCAGAGTTATGAACCGCCGAAAATTCGAAAATTCACGTTTCGAAACGCTCTGCCTTAGAAACTACAGGACCGATCCCAAGCGGTTTAAGGAATTACAAAGGAACTAGTATGCGCTGTATCTAAATATCCATGTTCTACGGTGGTCCGTTATCGGCGAAACGAACTGTAAAAAGGAAGTTGAGGTATAGGAATACTCCTTTAAGTACTAATGGCGTGTTCGTTTCGCCGATAAAGGAGGATGTTAAAACATGGATATTTAGATAGATCGCATACTAGTTCCTGTGTAATTCCTTAAACCGCTTGGGATAGGTCCTATAGTTTCTGTCAGGGCGTTTCGAAACATGATTTTTCGAATTTTCGGCGGTAGAAGACGTTTTTCGACCTATATTTATCAGAACTTTTTTCTTTCATTTCATATAAGGAATCACCTCCCAATGTTTGTCGGTGGAGTTACCTAGTACCCTATATATAGTATGGCGCTACATTCGTTGTACAAAAGGAGATGAGTGATTCCTGAAAGTAAAACAAACAAAAAAGTTACAACTAACATAGGGCGAAAACCCCATCGTTTACGTGTTATAGGCTGCCAGAAACAGGAAAAAATGAATTTTAAAGGTTCATAGCTCAAAAACTATGGGACCTACCGTTGTCGGGTCAAGACTTCACTTAGGAACTAGTATGTGCCCTGTTCAAAAATGCGTGTTTCAGAATCCTGAAGTGCTTCCACAACAATTTTTATATAGGGAGTTTGACTACGGGCCTATGATATAAAGTATTCTCCAATTACGTCTATAAAAATTGTTGCGTGAGTACCTTAGGATTCTAAAACATGTATTTTTGGATAGAACCCATACTAAATCCTAAGTGAAGTCTTAACCCGACTACAGTAGATCCCATAGTTTTGGAGCTATGGACCTTTAAAATTTATTTTTCATGTTTTTGGCAGCCTATAACACGTAAACGATGGGGTTTTCGCCCTATGTTTATTGGAATTCTTTTGTTTGTTTTACTCTCAGGAATCACTCCTCAGCTTTTGTACAACGAATTTAGCGCCATACTATATATAGCTATATATATATATATATATTTGAAAGTTATCAATCAATCAGATTGCACCAAGAAATTTTATTTACCAAAGACATGTAAGTCATAACCAGAAAATTTAAGATTCAAACTATAATATTATTAATGCTTATCAATAAGTTACAATAAATACGTTTCAGGTTTCAAACCCAACATTTGAAGCTAGAGATAGGGATCAACCAATCAGATTTCAACAAAGATAGCATTCCATCGATGGCCATAGACTATGAGTTATGATCAAAGTTCATTGTTTAAGGAGATATGTTAGGTCAGCATCCTCCAATGTGAGTTTTCGCAATCTTTTAGTTAGGAATTGAGTTGAATTGAAAAGATTGGGATGGGTGCGCCGACGACGGAGGACTTTTAGCACCCATCACTAGGTAGGACGACACACAGTAAACGCGAAGAGACACAAACTCACACAGCTAAGAAAACGTACTGTCCGTAGAAGAGGAGGTCATAAGAAACACACTAAAACAGTCACGCAGAACACCAGACTTTTTAGCTTAGGAAGGACGTAAGTTAGATCACCCAAATTTATCATAATCCTAGAGAACAATTACGAATTTTTATTTATTTTTTGACAATCTCAAAATTTAAGGGTGGATCAAATGTACTTCTCCCAGTCACAAGGTATCATGCTAATGGGACAATGGGACCTTGCATTCATCCATATGGTTATATTACAATCTATCTGAGTGAACTTTACGCACCACATTCAAAATTTGTGCCTCATGCTACGGTAATTCAGTTTTCCGAAAAAAAATTACATTTCCCGCCGAATATAAAGTTTAACTTCTGATAATATATTTTTCTATTCTGTATTAATAAAATGAAAACAAACAGGACCAATCAAATTTAAAAACTATTAATTCATATCCTTGAGAACCTTTACCAAAATATATTCTTCATAATCCCCAAATTTAAGAGTTATCTTCTCAAATTTAATACCAAAGCATCAATGTACCCATATCTTATGAAAGAGATTTGACTTTTTCATTCATACATAGAAAGTATAATACACAAAAACTTTATCAAAGAGAATATGATGGACGAAACATCCAAATGTTGAATTTGTGACCATTTTTTTCCAGAATCCTCTCTGTATTCGAATTAATATTCTTAAAACGCGCTTCTTACTCGCCTGTCTTCAATATAGTTTGAGCCTAAAAGTAAGCATGAAAAGGAGGAGCTTTCGTTTTAAACAAAACTTATTTTAACGTGCCGTTTTATTTCTTCCTCCACTAACAAATACTAGAGTATAATACTACAAACCTCAATATCTACTTCAAGTATCAAATTGCGGCAATTTGCAGAATATGTCGTACTCCTAAGAAATGGGCACATTCTCTTATAAACTTAAAAAGTACTATTGTCTACGAAACGAGAAATTCCGAATGCAAGGTGAGAGTAGAGACGAGAAACATATTTTTGAATTCGATCTAGACAAGAAATTTCACGAGGTTCGGGAACAACACTAGTTCACCCAAGGCTTAAATATTAAACAGTTTTGCTGTCACATAATTCATAATTAAAAAAAAAAAAAAAACAACTATAAATTGATAAGGTAATCGCACGAACATAACGAAAAGAATTTATCAACGTTTAAATTTCGAAAGTCATTACACGATATACTTCAACAACAAATGTGGTTTAGATCTTGTTATTTCACGCTTTTCGTGAAACACGTGTGACGAATTCTGATAGTTTGTAAATGAAAATAAGAACAAAATAGGACCTAAATTTAATTCATAAATTTAGAAAACGAGAACGAATTGAGATGAGACTAGAAGGAAGTCTTAGAGAATCCATACTTCTACAACATTTACCTCACAAGATGAGAAAACTCGTCTCTCGTCTCTTGGGCAACAGTATTGAAGAAAAACAGCGTAGTACCATACATATTTTATGCCCGAAAACTTGTGTTCAAGCATAGGAATATTAATAGCTTTAACAGTTTGTGCCTTTAAAACGCAGAATTTATTAATCTAGGAAAAATTAATAAAATCAGTTGATTTGTTAGCGTAATATGTTGGTTCTTAAGTGTTAGTTCAATTAGATTCAGTCTTCTTCACTTTTGAACGGAATTTCGTCTGTTTTGGCTAGAGAGAAGCATACTACATTCTAAAATGTATCTTTGGTGGACACACACAGGCTGAAAGTTTTAGGGTAATATCTCCATTATAAGAGCCAGTTCTTCTTTCTAGTATAGAGAAATAAAAAAAAAATATTCGTTGTCTTTCGTTAGAAGACAAAGAATTGTAAAAGACAAAGACGTTAATCTATTTTGAAAGAATCAAAACAATAGTTAGGATTAAGATTCTATTAGACAAAACGACTTGGCTAGATGGCCCACCCACTATCGGTTTACGTTAATACAACACAATATTTGCATTTTAATTTGCGATAGTAGCCATAGCAATATATAATGCTTTGTGTTGTTGATTGCTTTGTGTTGCGTTGCGATCCGCAAATTTTGTGCAAACACCTAAAGAATGTGACCCTAGGAAGACTAGTGCTTCACGGTGTCACTAGAAGACTGAGCAAAGAGTGTCACAATAATGTCAGTTAAGTATTGCTCTTGATTTTATTGCTAAAAGAATATTTTAGTAATAGTAATAATAAAAATAATAATTTCACCCTGGCTACAGTTCCGAAATTAATTACACTTGAGATGTGTATCACCCCAAAAAACTTATGCACTCCTGATTACATTTACTATAAGTATTAATGTTTATTTCAGCGAAAAACATACTAGCACTAATAAATAATAACATTATAATAACAAGGACTGTACATTATAATAAAAGTACTATTGTCTACGAAACGAGAAATTCCGAATGCAAGGTGAGAGTAGAGACGAGAAACATATTTTTGAATTCGATCTAGACAAGAAATTTCACGAGGTTCGGGAACAACACTAGTTCACCCAAGGCTTAAATATTAAACAGTTTTGCTGTCACATAATTCATAATTAAAAAAAAGACAACTATAAATTGATAAGGTAATCGCACGAACATAACGAAAAGAATTTATCAACGTTTAAATGTTCGAAAGTCATTACACGATATACTTCAACAACAAACAACAACAGGCCCGTACTGGGATACTAACGAGGACGGTGGACAAGTCTACTAAAAAGGCGCATATATAAACGCATATATATATATATATATATATATATATATATATATATATATATATATATATATATATATATATATATATGGGTGCCATTATATATCAAAATCACCAAAATTGTTTTAGTAATAAAATTTTTGTCAAACAAAATTAAGCTAAATATGTCAACAACTTACTATAGCTCTATGGCCTATGGACGCAATAGGTTTAATGCCGAGTAATTGAATCCCTTTCTACTTTATACTTCTATCTCTGTGAGATCCATCTTAATGTTATTCTCTCATCTTTGCCTTGGCCTTCCTAATTGTCATTTTCCTATTTGGATTTCCAGTTAAAACTTTGAAGGCGTTTTCACTTTCTTTCATTCATGCTACATCACCTGCTTATTTGAGCCTAGTAGACTTGATGACCTTAGCAATGTTTGATAAACGGTATAAATTATGTACTTCCACGTTATGAAGTTTCCAGCGTTCCCCATTCCCGTTCTCCTTGGAGTCCAAATGATCGTCTCAGGATGGTGTTCTGAAATACTTTCAGTCTGCGTTTTCTCCCTTAGAGTACGCGACAATGTTTCGCAACCATACAACACAGCAGGCATGATTGTTTTATATACAATTTATATATATAGTTTCATTGTTTATTTTATATATTTTAAGCTTCAAATTCCTCAACAGAATTCGCGATGACAAAAGATTTTTAACTGAATAATAAAATGAAATCCCTGCTTTCAGTCGACATCAAATTTCTTCGTGATTATGGCTTTGGACTGTTAATAGTGATCCCCGAGGCTTGAAAGTATCCACTATGTAGAAAGTATTACAGTGAAACCTCTACTAACGGACACCTCTATAAAGCGGACACCTCTCATAACGGACATATTTTGTAATCCCCAAACACTGTAATAGGAAAAAACCATGTTGACAAACCTCTCTAAAGCGGACACTCTCTAGTACGGACACGGACAGTCTTTTCTGTCTCTTATAGGTATTATTTACCTCCATATTACGGACACTCTGTAGAAACAAGTTGAAAAGTACAGAAAAAAATACATTTTCAGAAATGCATACATGTATCACCAAGGAAGCATTGTAATAACATTTTTCCTCGTCAACTGGCTGTTCAGAAACTCAGATGAAGCATCTTTGTTTAACAACACCCTCATATCCTTTGCTTACATTTCACTCCCACCCAACCTGTTTTAGAATCAAAAGTGATTGACAGTTGCCTGCCATTTGGGATGACACGTCATTCTACTGTTCCGTTGGAATCAAGCAGAAGACATGTTTGGTATTTTTTGTCCGCGTATTCGCATATTGTCTTAGTGCCTCTATTTGTAGACGGAAATTTTTTTAAGTCATTCTGCATCGAATAAGCAATAAGGTATAAATTGTTGTGAGCTTTCGAAATGCCACGAGAAGCGCTAATGTTAAAATCGAATTGATTGAATTTTCGAAGAATACTGAGGTATGCGAAGGATAGCTGAAATTTTTTAATCGGTAAAACACAAGCACCTCAGATAATATAAAACCAAGACAAGTTAATAAAGTTGTGGTGTGAAAATGACAATGAAAATAGTGTCTCATTGCTTTGAACAAAGTTGGTGTGCAAGTGAATGTTTTTATAGAGTGCGGAATGAAAAAAATTCCTGTGTTAGGGTCGATGCTAAAAGCTAAGAATTTTGAGGTAGCAACAGAAATGAATGTTTCAGATTTCAAGGTCTCGAACGAGTGGTTAGAGAAGTTTCGGATTAGACACAAAATTTCTTTCAAAGGGATTTGTGGAGAATCCGCAGATGTCGACATGCCCACAGTCATAGAACGGTTTGATAAATTACCTTCAATAGTTTGTAATTACATATCACCTTATTTACTAATTTACGTAAGAAAATATCGAAACCTCTCTAAGATGGACACCTCTCCATAGCGGACAATTTTTGATTCCCTACGGCTGTACGCTTTAGAGAGGTTTCACTGTATTTGGTATTTTAATGCGTTCTAATTTGCAGTATTACGATCCCGACAAACTTCCAAGTATATAGTTATCTCTGCATTTAGTTCGAAACTCTTACCCCTACAAGCGTTAATTAAGCGATTAAGCGATTTCTGCATTTATTTCTATTGTTCTGTCATCCCCCATTATATTTATCATCAGCATACGCCATAATCACGTAAATATCATTCAACTCAAGGATGTGATTGCTGTCGTTGATTTTCCTTATAGTGTACCCCAAACCAAATTTGAATAATAATGGCGACAATGTATCTCCTTGTTTCAGGCCATTCTTAACTACAAATCTCGAGAAAAAAAATGTCCCTACTCGGATCTTACTTTAGGATGCATTTAGACATATCTTAGTTTATCTAACTAACTTTTTCGGTATTCCAAATTCTGTAATAGTGTTGTACAATGGCTCCCAACTAACCAAATCGTAGGTCTTTCTAAAATCAATAAATAGCAATTTGATGTGCCGGGATATTGTATTCCCATTTCTTTTCGAGTATTTGTCGAATGGTAAATATCTGGTCGATAGTTAATCGACTTCATCTAAATCCGCACTGATAATCTCCAATACTTTCATCTGCGTATGGAATCAATCTTTCTAATAAAATGTTTAAGAGAATTTATAGAATGCTGACAGAAGAGAAATACTTCGATATTATTACGGTCAGTTTTGTAGCTTTTCTTGTGAATTGGAAATATGATTGATTTTTTCCACTCTTGTGGTAATTCCTCTTTGTTCCAGATAAGGAGAATGAGTTTGTGTATTTTTTCAGTTTTTTCCCTCTAGCTAAAATTAAGTCAGCCAGAATTTCGTCTATACCCGGAGATTTTTATTTTTATTTTTTTTTAAATAACGATTTCTATTTCTGTTTGGTAAGGTTCTGTTATATACGGTTATGCTGTACCATTTCAATTTCTCCAAGAACATTAGTTTTAAGCTGTAGGTTAAGCAAACCGACAAGGAAATGTTTTAATTTATTCAATATGCTATCTGTATAAGCAATAATTGTTCCGTAGGCTTTATTAATACACTAGCATATATTACCCGCTTCGCTGGGTTGAAATAAATAATTTAAAGTGTTTATCTACCTCCCCTACGCTGTATCCTCCCCTCCCTAACTATCACAGCTGAACTTTGATTGAAACAGCATCAAAAGGGTCAATGTTTCTCTCATCGACCCCAAAAACTATGGATTCAACATTAATATGGAATACCGAATTATGGTCATTTTTGATCATTTTTAAATTTCTCTTTTCCTCCCCCTTCCTATGTTCATTGTCAAAGTGCATAGCCTAAAGTAATCCCTGACCCTAAACTCATTTATCTTTAAAATTTGTTTGAGATCGGTCGGGTGGTTCAAGTGTTATGAAGTCACAAAGGCAGTCATTTTTATTTTATATTCTTACATATATATCTTTCCCTCCCCCTCCTCTTCGTTGGCTCATCAAAGTGAAACGATAAAAAAAACACCGATCCTAGAGGGAAAAAACTGAAAAAAATACACAAACTCATTCTCCTTATTTGGAACAAAGAGGAATTACCACAAGAGTGGAAAAAATCAATCATTTTTCCAATTCACAAGAAAAGCTACAAAACTGACCGTAATAATATCGATAAGTCTCGATCCTCATGTATGTTGAAAATTTGATCGAGATTGGTTGGGTGGTTCAAAAGTTATTAGGTTTTATTAGTTTTCATTTATACGTCCCCCTTCCCTCCTCCTCCACTATCACCTACCGTTAAAGTGAATATTAAAAAAATGTTTTCAGATCCGAACCTCATGTATCTTGAAAATTTGATTGAGACCGGTCGGACAGTTCAAGATTTATTAACTTACAAAAAAAAAAAAAGTCACTTTCAGTCTTACATAAATTGATTTATATATATTCCCCCTCCTTCTCCTCCCCTACGTTGCTCCGTCAAATTTAAATCATAAAAACGATCCCAGGCCTGAACCTTATCTATGTTGAAAAGTTGATCAAGATCGGTTGACTGGTTCAGGAGTTATTAAGTTTTATTTATTTTTTATACCCATTCCCTTTCGTTCTACCATCAAAGTAAATAGCCTAAAACCAGCCCAGTCTCGAACCTCATCCATGTTACAAATTTGATCGAGATCCGTCGGGCAGTTCAGGAGATTTAGAGTTACAAACATAGTGATTTTCAGTTGTATATATATGGATAAGCACAAGGTTGATCCTTTCTTGAATTCGTTTATACTTTTATAGTTATCCCGAATATATTTGTTTTTTACTATTATCTTCAAGTTCATTAATTTTAGTCTTCAAAAAATCTCGTTTATTTGCTCTAAAAGTTTTGAAAATTTTCCGCCAGATGACAACGAAATTTTGTGTAGTTATCTTCTTCGGAATTTGTGAAAAAAAGCTGTTACGTCTGTTTCTCTTCTTTGCTAGTTTAGTGAATTACTAGTCGAACCATGGTTTGCTCCTACGTATTTCCGCATGCCCCATTTGTAAGTATTCTCCTGAAATTTTAATGCTAAATGTAATTTCAACCCAAGTATACCAAGAATCTTCTAAAACTGAGAATCTGAGGATCAGTCTGGACACCTCTCACCTGGAGTTCCTTCGTGGCAAAGCGGTTAGCGTACGCGCCTTTGGCGTGGGAGACCTGGTTCGATTTCCGGCGGGGGTTCATGTGGTTCGGATCCCAAGTTAATCACTAGCAAATATCGTACCGTCTCATATAGCCTCAGTGCTGAAAGGGTCATTAAACTCAAAATCAACTCAACTCAACTTTCTCTTGGCTTTCCTCTAATTTCTTTAAATTAAACCGCTCTGTTTTCAGATATTGAATATTTTCTTTATTCAACGATAGTCTCTCTATCTCTCTTATTATAGATGCTACCACATACTAATCAGTATCACAGTCAACTCCTCTGAACGACCGAACATCAACTGTGCTAGACTGTTTTCTTCTGTTTACCAAAAAGTGTTCAATTTGATCGATCTGGTGAAGTCCAAGGATATTTATGAATGTCACGATGTGTGAATTTTTGTAATCTTCAAGGTCAGTTTTTGGATATTGCAAAGTTCACGTGTTTAACGATGTTCTCATAACTTTCCTTATGCAGACTTTTATTCCCTATAATAGGTTTGAAAATACCCTCTCTTCCATACCCTGCATTGAAATCTCTTAACGCTAGGAACATCAGAGGGGGGGTGGGGGGACTCGGAGGCTCATAAATTATTTTTGTTACATTTTCCAACATTTCTAATTGCATAACAAATCTGAAAAAAAAATATTGTCAAGCTTGACCCCATTCATCATAAAAGGTACTTCCTTAATTTTTAGTGTTTTGTTTTTTCTGTTTGTAAATAAAGAAACTGCTGTGGGCCTCAGAGCCCCCCCCCCCCTATTAGTACTAAGGGGCTATTCGCCGCATACGCTAATTGTTATATTCCAGTGTTTTGGCTATTTATTTCATTTTTCTTTGAAATAAATTTGGTATTATAACTTGCAGGGGTACTCTGAGCTTTTATTCTGGTGCAGTGTTGCCAACTGCACATTATAAAAATTTAGTATAGGCCCTATACATTTTTTCTGATTTTTTTGGGCACTTAATATTTTATTTTCTATTGGTTTATTCCTTCAAACCTTCTAATACGTAAATATGTCACTTTATATTTTATTCATCAACACACACATTTATATATATATATATATATATATATATATATATATATATATATATATATATAAGATAATCAAGTTTCAATAGTGATTGAAAAGAACTATGCTGCTGCACCTCTGGTGTTATCTAGTATTTTTAATCATAGAATCTACAAGCACCAGCCTGAAACACTGACTGAAGACACATATTTCATAGAAAATTGTCAGTTCGTTATTCTGTGACTGTGACTGTGTATGGAAATCTGCAGTAGCATTCAAATAATGGCAAATCGTGCTCTTCGCCAAAGTTCAATTGAGAAAGAACATAAAGAACTTTTAAACGAATCTGACATAGAAGGTAGTGAGCTCGAATATAACCAGGTGGAAATTACACTGTCAGATTTTGAAGGAAAAAACAGTGATTTGAACATTTTATTTGACAATGCAAATGGAACTAATGGAAGCAGTTTTACGTTTCTTGCAATGAATCCCTTGTAATATTCATGATGTTGTAGTGGTGTTAGTTTACTAAACTGACAGACAAGTCGTAGCTTGTTTGCTTACTTTTACATGTTCGTTCCATAGGTGCAAAAAACCTGACGTTGTGCTACTAGAAAAATTGTAACTTATGTTGTAACACTGCTTCTCTGGTGACATTCCATATAGTGTCCAAGGAACGTCCATCAGACTGTCTATCTTTTCGCGGAAACAAAATTTGAAAGAATTTCGCCATTCCAAGGATAAGCGGAATGGAATTATAAAAGATTAATACTGAATTGATTGGAATACTGAAGTATACCCCACTCTTCCCCATTCTACCCCACTTTACTGCACCTCCACCAAAATGCTTTTAGAAGCCGCCTTTGTACATATACTACACTGTACGAAGTTGCTATTGATCTGTTTGATAGTTCATTTACACAAACAAATAAAATAAATAGGTCATAGTTACTGACATAACTAAAAAATGGTAATTTGAACAATTTCACTCTAATAGTTGGCGACACTGTACTTAGAAACCTATTAATCATGGAGAATAAAAATATATGATGCCTTAGAATCCCAAGTTCATGCCAAACAAGATAAATTATTTTCCGTGAGAAATAATGACCTATATGCTGTGGGCATCAGAGCTCCCCCCCTTCTTCGTTGGTGTTCCATGTAACCCAAAAATATATTGGTGTTCCTAGGGTTAATTGAATTTTCATATGGTATTGCGGGAGTTGGTCAAATATCCATTATATTCCTTCGTAAAACTAGTCTTTTACATCGTTATCCTTATTTTCTGTTGTGGCATGTACATTTGAAATTATAATATCAGACCACTGAACCTTAAGAGAAGTAAAAGAAAAATCTATCATTAACAAATTCAACCCATGTAATTGCTGATATTATTCGTTTGTGAACTAAAAGCCCTGTTCCTAGTTGATAGTTTTTAATTCCTTCACCCTAAAAGAATGTAAAATTTCCGGACATTTCCTTCCCATCTAATTTCCTGATACCCTACTAGGTTCATCCTCTATTTTTATTCTATTTTTATAACTCACTCGTTACGGATTTTAACGCTCCTGCCTTATAAAGACTTCTTACATTCCGGTTTCTAAATCTCATGTCCATTTTACTTTGCTGAGTTCGTGCCAAGTTATCAGTCCTGATCCAAAGATTGATCCAATGTATCCGAACTTTTTTTCTTCTAGAATGAGGTTGTTAATCTCATACGAAATCCCCAAGCTGGAGAAACATCCCTTGTCTTTCTGCAACTGCTTATTCGGTATATTCACATCAACCTCTATATCTAGTTGCCTTCTCCTCGACCAAAAACCTGAGGATTCGCCATGGTGACAGGAAGACTACATTTCACGAAAATTAATATAGCTATATTTTAGAAATTCAATAGGCATTGATAATCCGAACACTGCTTTAAAGCACACAGGAACAATTAATATGATCGGATATGTGGATGCGTATTAAGCCTGTGTAAGCTTGTATGCTGTAAAAATCGTAAATTAGAAACAGAGCCTAATGTCAATGTATTATTTCATGAATGCATCATACGTTTGACTCAGACTGTCCCTACTATTCTTGATTTCCCACAATGTTTTGTTTTATAGATACGTAGCTTTATACATATTTTTGTAAGTCATTATTCTCTTTACCTGTTCTCTGACAGTAATAACTGTATGGATTTTTAATACAAAACTGGTATGCAGAAGATTTTTTTAAACATATTGATATTTCGCAGGCACTTTATGTAAAGGGCGCCTTGTACCCTTCACAGGTTCTTTATAAGCAGCCACTATTTGAATTTATTATACAAACCTGGTATAAAGAACAACTAAAACGACTTACCTATAATGTGTTGTTTCCCAGGGCGCATTGTATAAAGCGCGCACTGTATCCTGGACGAGTTCTTTAAAAACAGTAACTGTAAGTATTTATTGTACGGAACTTTGGTATACAGAAGAATAAATAAAACTGTTCATTTTTGATGTGGTTTCGCAAGGGCGCACTGCACCTTTCTCTACCAATAAAACTGGAAGAATTTATTATTAAAAATTTCTACCTTTATTTATATTGTGATCTTTCGGAGGGCGCACTGGTATATGTCCCGGTATTCCGGTGGGCCAGCATGGGCCTACTGTACACTACGTACTTAGAAAATTGTATTACCTCAAAAGAAAAGAAAAAAAAATAATAGGTACGTGAAACCTTTAGCTACTATTTTATATATATGACTTTCAACGCTGCACATTATTTGGCAACGCCACACTATTTCTGCAGCGATTATCACAACACTCAGAAGACCTAATGATCCACTGTTTTCAACAAAGCAATAGCAAATTATGCTAATTTCGTATAACCATGTATAATATTTGATTCATTTAACAAGTCTTATCTAACATTTCAATAGCTAAAGGATCACGGATACAATTCCTGTTGCTCCAGGGCCTAAAATTCAACGAAATCACAGCTCCACACTGGTAAAAATTTTATATAGTATAGAAAAACTTGTTTAGTCAGCATTTGTTTAGACATATAATCAGTGTTTTGTCCAGTACATCATGTTTACCTGCGACCCCCAAAAATTATTATTATTATTATTTAGGAAAATTTTGGCATCCAGAGCAAACAAAATTAAAGGCACATTAGGATACATATTTAATTGTATTGTATTAAACCATAAAATACAGGAAACAAACCGGTAAGAAAAATAGTCACATTGGAAGAAAAAAGTCACTTTTTCTTACATAAGAATTTCACTGTCATTTTTCCGTGATCATCACGGTGTCTCAGTCTGTTTTCTGCCGAGGCAAATACACCGTTATACCAGGGCTGTTCCTTTGACTTTCTACCAACTTCAAAACGCCTTTACTTTCTGGCCAGCAGGGGTTGGGCTAAAATCTTGCAACGGACCCATATTTATATTAACGTGAAGCTAATTTTTCACAGTAGTGGGAGCTAAAGACAGTCTGTTATCTGTTTTCAATATGTTGTAGTCACTGATAAGTCTTTGAACATCGGAAGAAGGTGGTTTCAAAGCAACAAATCGGGCTAGACTTGTTGACAGAGCATGAAATGTCTGATTTCTACAGATTTTCATGAGAAGGCTTTTAGCGTCCAGACCTTTCAACATACTACACGATGATGCCTCTCTATATTGCATTGCGAACTGCAAAAGATCTGTATCAAGACAAATAACTTTGTGGCATTCTCTTAAGGCATCATCAGTTACATCCTCTTGCAAAACACGCAAAGGCTCCAAAGCAACAATACTGTCTTCATGCAGCAAACGCTGACTAACAAAGTTAATTATGGAATCCAGGCTTCGTAGCCTACTACAGTAAAATCTCTTTTCTCACTGACATATTTGTTATGGGATTTATTGCAACGTGTGTTACGATGAAGTTGATAACCATGTAATGAGTACTGTATTTCTCCGTTGACGTTCTCTTGCACACGATCATTTAAAAACTTTTTTTTTTTCATCCGCCTAGCAGAGGTTTCTCTTTCATAATCTCCAATTTTGCTACAGTTCTATTCTTATTTGTTATTATGTCCAAAAGAAACATGTCATCACTCACAAACTTCTGCTGGCAATTCTTGAAAACATATAGAGCGTCTGTCACAAGACACAGAAGATGGAGGCGATCTACTTCTATCCATTTACGCAGATGACCATTGGCTTCATTACATACATGGCTTTCCGTTTACAAGTAAAGGCAGCTTGGATAGCAATTTTTTAGGAGAGTAGTGAGCATACTGAATGAAAATTTTGTCCACCTGACGTCAAAATATTCTGGGTAGTGCAAAACTTCTAAGTTATTTTCTGAAGCTACCATCGTTAAACCTTTCGTTCGCTGCCCTGAAGAGTGATAGAAAACACACAGTCCAGATGCTGCTTATATGAGAGATGAAACTTCTTGGACATTCTTGGTGACTTTCCATGCTAAATTAATGCGATGGGCAGCATACCAAATTTTCAACAGAGGCAACGTTTCACCTGAAGCAATTCTTTCATCAGTTAACAATTTCCACATTCTTTTGTGTTCTCCTGTATTCATGTTTTCATTATCAGTAACTATCGAAGTCACTCTGGGAAACATTACTCTTTCTACTGATTTTCGTAACGCTGTGCTTCGGCTAAATTTTTGGCGGTTATTGATGTATGTTATCTCTGGTAGTACATATTTCTATAACGGGTTCAAAGGATTGTGTAATTTTTATCTACAAAACAACACATTTCATTATATCGGAAAAGTGTAATGTCCTATTGAAACAACAGATAAACGTGCAGTTAGTTGCATATTTTAAAACTATATGAATGCAACCGAAAACGTTTGAAAACTAATATAGTTAAAAAGCTCCTTCACCTCAAAATTGGCAATGGTTTTCCCTGCCATCTAGGAGACACCTATACGTATTAACTCTGGCTTAATGTCATATACTGGCAGTTATATGGAATTGAGTAACCCCCCATTGCATAATGAATGTATTGAATCAGTAAGACTTAGTTTGACACACTAAATGCTTTGAAATGTATAATCCGAGAAAAGTAAGGTACTCACATTAATACCACTCCACACTTTAAGAATTACAGTTCCACACTCCTTTCCTACAGTTCCACAAAGTGTGGAGTACTCCACTCAATTTTAGGCCCTGTGTTGCTCTACAATTTTTTTTTTTTTTTTTTTTGTACACTGAACATCATGTCGAAATTGAGAAACTGACAAATTCAAACGTACTAGACTGTGCATACTGGTCCAGTACTGTGAAAATTGGGCGTTATGACCATTTATTCAGGTTTTCTGTGCTATATGGCCGTTCGAATTCTGGCCGTTTAAATTTTTGGGTGCTCTGGCTGACTATTTGGCCGATTTTTTCGTTTTGATTTTTAGTCCAGTGCATTTAGGCAGTTTTTGAGCCAAACCTGGACAAATATTTTAACAAAGCGAAACTACTTGGGTTAGGTTCAGTATGCTTTCCAGAATAATTCCTAAAAATTCCCACCTTCTCCCTCCTTGGGAAAATCCACCATCTTGGATTCAATATGGCTACCAGACCGAAACATCGGCTTACATTTAAATGACAATATATACTCACAGTATTAAGCTGGAAACTTTGTTCTTGTGTCAGTTTGAAGATAATAATATAAACTAACGAATACAAGTTTACATCAATCTATGTATTGCATCAATATGGCAAAATGGTGGACATTACGTTAAAAAAATATATAGTCATTCTAGTTTGCGATAATGTTTTATTGGCATATAACTCAGAAACTAATCGAGATATTAAAACATGCCTCTAAATAAACGTGACAGAGCATAATCGTAGTTTTCAAACGATGAGCTTATGTCGGTCTATCTTAAAAGGTAAAGGAGCTAGTTGAAATTTTGTGACACTGGGTGTGCAATTTTCGGCACATTATTCTCAGGTGCCTGCTATAATGGTTTCGTGTGCACTCACATGTCTCATCTATTTGACTTGTGATACTTGCTTTAGGTTCTTAGAGCATAAAAAATATTTAGTCAGATAACTTAAATATGGTCAGTAAGTCTGCCATTTTGGATTCAATATGGCGTCCAGATGAAGAGGCCAATGTAACACTTAGACATCAATATCCTATTACAGAAGTAAGCTGAAAAATTCGTTCTTTTCGTCAATTTCTAGATAATAGTTATTTACTTCTTACCTATCGTTGTCATATTAAAATATGGCCGTTATTGTTACAAAAGATCATTTTTGTGATTTCTAAATGCTGTATCAATGACAATTCTTTCTGCTGCAAAAGACATTGAAAAACTAAATCAAAGAATAGTTTTCGTAACCTTTGATCAGCCAATTTGCCATGAAGCCTTTGAAATTCTGTCGTCGGCTGCACCTGGAAGACCCTTGTCTCCAGTTGCAGTCCGTCTGAGAGGATTTCACCTCTTAATGTCTTTTCTTGGTTCAGTCAGTATGATTGTGGGAGTAAGTGTCTTAGAAGACTATCGGAATACAGTGTATGCAAGTAACATTATAATTCAAACGATGAGTTATCGACAATACTCAAGAGTATTACGTGCACATTTTCTCACCCAGCAAGCTTTGGCTGAACTAAATTTTGACCTATTAACTGTAGATGTTATCAAGCATCAGTTGGATACCATATCCATTGGCGGACTGAGCCATGGACGAAAATTAAGTAAGTCCACAGTTGCTAATGGATAAACTCTACGTTAGCTATAACTAAGGTTGCTGATAACAGAAACAGTTGTGAAGTGTTAAATTCTACTTTAGATCAGCATGTAGAACTCCGATGATCGAGTGGTTACACGTACACAATCCCTCCCATAAAGATTCGCCCGATTTATTGTCTCTTGCTAATGGATTGGTTGCTAATTGGTATAAACTGTGATTCGGCTAAATAAGTTGACCTCCATGAATAACTGAAATCTATGACTGGTAAATTATTTAACAGTATTCATCTTAAGAGAAAAAAACACAGTTAAAACTTTTGGAAGTATGACAAAAGTATGAAAATCAGTGAAGACGTCGTAAATGTTAATTCTACCCAGTGGTGTGCACTCTGATGAACAACTTGCACTATATCTTCGCTTTGAGCTTGCAGCTTGGTCTCTGGCACTTGTTGAAGAATGGATTCTTAAAGAAGGATAGAGAAAATCCGCTCTCATTCCAGTCCTAGATAGTTATTCAAAGTCAGAGCATAGCTTTCCTATGTCCAATTTGAGAGTTACACCATCGATGGAGGGTACTATTGCTTACAATAATTTGGCAAGAAAATCAAATATATAACAAATAGTGAAGAAATATGTTACATACGTTATAAGCTAAGACGATATGGATGTGACAGTTGTGTTTGATGGTTACAGTAAGTTTTACTAATTGCGCATGCTCTTTCTCAGAATGATATTTACATGTTTGCCGCAAGCAAGGGGGAATATCCTCAGAGACTATACAGTAGCAAAACACTTTAATAATCTTTAGGTCAGGTGAAGGACTTCATGTTTTTTTCTTCATGCCGCAACGGGATGCGACACTACTTCGGCTCTGTATGGAAGAGAGGGAAAGCCAAAGATTTCATAAGCTTATGAATGATTCAGTACTACGAACGAAAGTTACTCTTTTTAACGAAGAACAATCACTGAATGATATTGCAGAGGATGGAGAAAAGTTTCTTTGTGTAGTACATACTAGAAAAGTTACTGATAACCTGAATCAGTGTAAGCTCTACTTGAAAACTGGAGTGAAATTGAGCGTTACAAGTAGCAATTTCAATCTAACTCTTTTCCACCTACCCCAGGCTCAGCAAGACAATATTCATTAAAATTTTCTTACAAGTTCACCAGTGGAATTGAGTAAATCTACATTTTACACAATAGGAATGGAAACATTAGGACGTAAAGTTAATGCCAATACCAACTGCGAAAGAAAATACTCCACCAAATCTTTTTCGCCTATTATCTTGTAACTGTATAAAAGGATGTAATAATAATAATTGTGAATGCAGACAAAGTGGATTGTACTGGTCTAACACGTCTGGATTGTGTACAGGACATGGTTGCAGTAACAGTTTGACTTCAGTAGATGAAGATGATGTAGAAGATCCTTTCAATACAGGATATATGTTGATTTTTATAATTCGCAAGATCATACACACAATTCCTTACAAAAATTAACATACAATATTCCTTATGTAGCATTCTGGTATATGTTGTAATCAACAAACAATTTCCACAAAATATATATTTGTATAGACTAGCACAATTACTCTGTTACTGTCATGCAAGAAAGTTATATTTTCCGTTAAATTTTCAGTTACCAAGTGTGCAGTTAAAAAAATGGTATATGTGCAGAATTGTTCCTTGACCATTGTAATTGCAAATTTATTTGTCATTCATACAGCATTTAGAAACCAGAAAAATTACTCTTTTAGGACAGTGAAGGCCATATTTTAATATGGCAACGATTGCTAACAAGGAATATGGCAACGATTGGACTATCTAAATTATTATCTAGAAATTGACGAAAAGAACGAAGTTTAAAACTTCTGTAATAAGATATTGCTGTCTAAGTGTTACATTGTCCTCTTCATCTGGACGCCATATTGAATTCAAAATGGCGGCCTTATTGACTATATTCAGGTAATCTGACTAAATATTTTTATGCTCTAAGAACCTTAAGCAAGTATCACAGATCACATGAAACATTTGAGTGCATAAGAAACCATTATAGCAGGCACCTGAAAATAATGTGCCGAAACTTGCACATCCAGTGACACAAAAATTTGATCAGTTCCCTTACTTTTTAAGATAGATCAACATAAATTCCATCGTTTAAAACCTACGATTATGCTCTATCATGTTTATTTCGATTCATTTTAATATCTCGGTTATATTCCGAGTTCTATGCCAATAAAACATTATTGCAAAATGAGAATAACTATTTTTTTTACCTAATGTCCGCCATTTTTCAGTATAGATGCGATACATAGAATGATGCAAACATTCATTCGTTCGTCTATACTATTATCTTGAAACTGACACAAGAACAAAGTTTCTAGCTTAATTCTGTGAGTAGATATTGTCATTTAAATGTAAGTCGATGTTTCGGTCTGATCGCCATATTGAATCCAAGATGGCGGATTTTCCCAAGTTGGGAGAAGGTGGGAATTTTCAGGAATCATTCTGGCAAGGATACTGAACCTAACCCAAGTGGTTACGCTTTGTTATTATTTTTGTTCAGGTTCAAGCCTAAATGCAGTGGACTATTTACGACGTTTTGTTATCTCTAGACAACCTGCCATCTAGATATGTTTTGGGGGAGTACTCCAACCGATTTTGTGGGTGTTTTAACTGAATTTCTCTGCAACCTGTCCGTTGCTCGATGTGATCGTTTTGGCATAAAGGTTTATTGACAGTTCTTATGGGGGACTTGTCCGACTTATAAGTTGGGAATTCATGACCAGCTCACCAGTGTTTTCTGCTTACTCTGCTTTTGCAAAGAAAAACAGTTTTCAAGGTATATAGAACAAAATAGAAAGTTTGTTACTCATTTATTTAAGTTACATTTTATTTTAAATTTATAAAGCACATTTCAAAACATAATTTCACATTAAATGGAAATGATTAATACTGAACGTAAACATGACCCTCACTGTAAAAGTATTCGGAACTACACAAGTATTATCTAAATATAAGACATATATAATTCGATAGGTCATATCAAGCTAAACAAGATAACGTGCATGAAGATAAAATCTCATGTGCAGTTTTCGAGATAATTGTAAAAAAAAGATACGTGGAACGAAGACATGTGGTTCGTTGCCAACTGAAAGATTTTATTTTGCTGGTACTAACAGATTTTTGTTTGTTTCTAAAGGTGATATACAGACTCTTTACGTACATATCGGTTGTAAATTCTACAATATCAGTAGTTTCTTACGAAAAGATATATAGGGTGGGCCATAAGTCCCTTACCACCCCTTGCAAAATCCGTGTTCGAACAACAACCATGTAGTAACATAGTAGGCCGAGGGGGAGTCGGATTGTGGTGACAAAGATGGCGGTCATCTTGAAAGCCGCCATCTTGAATTCATGTAATGATTTTTAAATGGGAACTTGTTCATGTGACACACCATTTTAGGCTTTAATTTAAAGACAAACACAATGGTGAAATCAGTTTGTTGATATCTTAATGCGTTCAAAAGTTACAGGCATTTCAGATTGCTAATTTTACCGTACTGTTTCTGTTGTTGCAGGTGAATAATTATGCCGCTAATGACAGCATAGGGTAATGAGTTGATCAGGGCATGGGGAGGAAGGAGTGCAAAGGCTGTAGCAGCTGAATTCAATGCCAGGCACCCAGATCTACATCCTGTGTCCCATGTTAGTGTCGCCCAACTCTTCCTGAAGTTCATGGATACTGGTTCCATACCAGATAAACCCAGGTGTGAAAGACCCACGACCGAAACAGATGAAGCCACGTCAGTAGCAGTGCTGGCACCATTTGCTACATCACCACACCACAGTACCCGTCGTCTGTCCATGAATGTGGTGCCAGCCGTACATTAATCAGACGTATCTTACAGAAAAGCAAGTGGCATCCGTACAAATTGCAACTTTATCATCTATCTGCATATCTATCATCTATCGTGTGGAATTTTGCGACTGGGCCCTTGCACAGTTGCAAACGGATCCCACATTCCACACAAATTTTATTTTCCGATGAGGCCAATTTTTATGTGACCGGGGAAATGAATAAGCAAAACTATCGCTATTGGTCCCCGACAAATCCTCAGTGGATTGGCCGTTGCAAAATAGTAGGTACAGGCAAATTAATAGTGTGGTGTGGTATATGGGGCGCCAAACTAATTGATCTACTAATCATTCCTGGTACCCTCGCTGCTGAACGGTATTTGGATATGTTGCGGGATCTCATTCTCCCTTCCATATTGTCCGAGGACGGCACATTTCCACTATTTTTCCAGCAGGATGGTGCCCTTCATCATTCCGGATTACAGGTCCGTACATATCTGGATGAACAATTTCCTGGGCGTTCGATGGGCGCCGTGGTCCCATTGAGTGGCCAGCACGATCATCAGACCTGACGCCCTTGGATTTTTATCTGTGGGATCATCTGAAGGCAAAGGTATACGCCGAAAAGATCCGGGATCTTGAACACCTGGAAGAACGCATATTTGCAGCCTGTGCCAATATTTCACCAGAAACTCTTTTGGACAGTTTGGTTGAACTACTTACCTTGTACATAACTCGGGATCGGGGCCACGTACAGCACGTGATCCGCCATGCGTTACAGGTAAAATTAGCAATTTGAAATGCCTGTAACTTTTGAACACATTATGATATCAACAAACAGATTTCACCATTGTGTTTGTCTTAAATTTATAGCCTAAAATGATTTGCCACATGAACAAGTTCCCATTTAAAAATCTTGACGTGAATTCAAGATGGTGGCTTTCAAGATGGCCACCATCTTAGTCAGCATCACAATCCGACTTTCCTCTCGGCCTACTATCTTACTACACGATTGTTGTTCATATTTTCCAAGAACACGGATATTACAAGGGGTGGTAAGGGACTTATGGCCTACCCTGTATATACAAGGACGGACACATATCAATCACATTTTTTTCTGTTTTGTTTTTTAACCTGCAATTTCATTCGCGTCTAAACTGGGCGGACCGCAGAAGGTGACGCTGGGTAACATTAATGGAGACAACTATATATTGTATATCAGTGTAATAACTCAATAATGGTTTTCGAGAAAATTAAAAAAAAAAAAGCAAGCTTTTTTCTGCAAACTGTATAGTTAGTGACAAACGTTTTTTCCATTTGGTGAAATTAATTTGGAAATAACGGCTGGAACGTACAATGGTGGTGCGGCTAGAACGTACAGAAAATGACATTTTCTTTAATTTACTGAAAACTGTACTCAAATTGTCCTTCCATTCTGAAGTTATTTACGAAATTAATTTCACGAAACGGAAAGAACTTTTGTTACTGTACAAGACTCACATTATCTATTAAAGTGAAACTCAAACATTTATTTTAGCCTTATGAACTTCATTATGACCCTAGCGAACAAACAGAATGTAGTATGCTTGATGAGATAAAGCTCAAAATTGTTATCTCTTCAACTTTAATTTCTGTGGAGATAAAGTATTTTCCAAAGATGAGATAATATCAGTTCGTACGAGGAAATCTTGTAACACATTTGTTCGGGTTTTGCTTGTCCGAGTATCGGACAACACACAGATCTCCCTGCTAAAATCATAGGACACTCGTCCGGGCGGTGGCCCCGATTGCATTCAAACGGGACGTTGTGGACAATCGGTGTAGTGTTTGAATTGAGGAGAGAGATGCCAGGGTTTTCCACTTGACGAAAGTTTCTTCCCTGGAGAAGAAAATTACTTTATGTAGCCAAACTAAAAAAAAAAAAAAAAAGTTAACGAAACAACTCCTTCTCAACCTTCTTGTACTCGTTAGAAGCACACATTTTTCTTTTTTGAAATATTGACTATTCAAGTGAAAAAAACATTACTTTTACTAGAAGCTATTCAAAGATTCTTAAAGGGGTGGAAATGTCACCAACTGTTCAGGTATGCAATTCCTGAAAAGCATCATGCGCATTGTTTGTGTCATAATGCTCTCTTAAGACGGGTGGTTAACTAGTTACATCTTTATCAATATATATAAATTTTAACTTGAAGAGAATAATAATTCTTGTTCGTATTGCAGTATATATTTAAAGAGAGAATATGTTTGTGTAATGGCTACATGTGTATATGAGAAAATGTAATCTCCCGGTGGGGAAAATATTCAATTGCACGCTGAATGGGAACGGAAACAAGTACTCGAGCTTTGTCCGTTCGAATCCCAACTGTAAACACTGTTAGCAAATTTGGAAACTAAAATAAATAAATAAATAAAAACAATATTGGCATAAAATGGATTAATGGTTAAGACATGTTTATTAAATAATCGAATTAGTACATCAATTGTATTATTTTATATGTAATGCTCTGGTCAAGCAAAATTTTTGTATAGTGAATTATGTATCTCTTTTTTTAATTGGAAGGAAACATTCCAATTTCAAAATGGAATTTGCATGAGGGGTAGAAACATGCCCTGTTTAAATATCTAAGCAATATATCTATATTATAAAAGAGAACGTACAAATCCTTTGTTCCCTCATCACGTTAATACGGCTGAACCAATTTCTTTTATTTTTGGGGGGTTATTAGGATTTGGACCCTAGATGGTTTTTATCATATCACTTTAATTTTTAATTACCAGTGTCTTGAGATAATTGACCATTCAAGTGTCCATAACGTACAAATCCTTTGTTAGTTCATCATAGGTATAAAAATAAACGTATTTATATGCAACCCGCATGACCGTGTCACTCGGCGGGTTAACATAAATGACAGGCGCTATAATGTTAACATTTACTGCAATTTGAAAGCGAAAAAGTAAAAATTATCTAAGTAACAAAGTTTATTGCGTTCCGGGGTGACCGCAGCGAAGCGGGGTGAACGCTGCTAGTATAAAATATATATATATAAATATATATATATATATATATATATATATATAAATATATTTATATATATAAAATATATATATTTATATTTTATATATATAAATATATATATATAAACTACATACAAAAAAACATGTAAGATCAGCGACCGAGCGCTTTATGTTAGAACCTTTAGCAGAGAACGATGGTGGGATTTTGTCACCAAGCCCTCTTGGAAGCAAAATAGTATGGTGGGAAGCGGCTATACTATGGTGGTGGTGGTTAATCTTGTATGGTGATCTGTGTGTTCGAAGATTTGACACAACCTGTTATGATTGTGAGCCCACGTTAATAAGGCATTTCGTCCTACAAAACTTTTTTTAAAGCTGCGAATCACAAGGACTCATTTAGAATAAGCAGCAGGTTTTACCACTGCTCTAAGTATTGGAAAATAAATGTCAATGCAACTAGTTTGAAAACATTAAAAGGGAATTCATTAATATACAGTGAGTCATTGCAAGCTATCTGAAATAAAATTCGTAAAACTATTTTTTAAAAATTTAAAGTGGTGTATTTAACACTCAATCATTATACCCTTTAGATTAAAAGATACTAATATAAATTAATGATTATGAAATAATTATTGGGATAAGAATGTGGAAGAAAACAGAAGAAATTAATGTATTCGATTGTTACGCATTGAGATATAAAATAATATTTTTTGTTAAAGTGTGGAAATAGCAATACTCAATCATTTAAAATTATACCACTACAGTTTTAAAACAATTCCTTAAATTAGTGCAACGCTGATGATAAAAAGACTTGGTTGGCAATAAAATGCTAGTTAAAATTAAGTGAACAATATTATTAGCATTTAACCAGAAACATATATGTATGTTATGTAAATATTAGACACATATCAAACGATATAGGCTATCTCATTGAGCTAAAAGGTGATACGAAATAGTATAAAAAGCATTGATATTTTTCCCAGTATTCAAAATCTCAAGATACATAAGCCGCAACAAGTGAGGCATAATGTAAGTTAACAGCCGATAGTTGAAGTTAGTAGATGTGCAAAAAGTGTTTGAATTTTTATAATTAGACATAAGGAATTGCACCATGAAATTTGGTGAACTCCCTGCAAAACTATGCTGTATTTTACAATTTTATTTCAATAAAAGTACAAATCCTGCGGAGGCACTTGAAGAAATTTGTGATGTTTTGGGAAAGATAGGTTATCAAATGAAACGACCAAGAGATAGTTCAGTTATTTTCGTTCTGGGAATTACGATGTCCTAGATGCTTTTCGCAGTGGGTGAGGAATCATAGTAAGAGAGGCCTAGATGATATTACGGTAGAAGTCGAGCAAGACCAGGGTGTAAGCACTAATGATATCGTAAGTATTCTAAACCAGGGTGAAGCAGTCATAATATCGAGTAAGAGCAAGGAAATGTTGTGTGCGTCTATATAATATCCAAACAGAGTTAAATTATTTGTACACAGTTGGCTGAAAAAGGAAAACCTCACCTTTTGGGTGACACATTATCAGACTCAAAACATTAACTCAATCTGCAAATCTCTACCGAATTGTAGCGTACCCGAAACATAATTAAAGCGGTAGATTACGAGTGACGAAGAGTGGATATCTACGACAACAATATGCTGATAAGATCATGACCAAAGCGACAAGGAGCTCAACAGTCTCCGGTAAAGCCCATACTGATGCCCAAGAAGGGGCTGGAAGGATACCGAGCACCACGAGCTACTACCTCCGAACTCAACAACAGATTAGGACATGTATTGTTGACAATTACAATGAGTTCACCCAGCAACTCGAAAGAAGAGGCCGACATTGGCGAACAGAAGAGGTATCGTATACCACGCTGACAACGCCAGACCACACATATCTTTAACGACCTGTCAGAAATTACGAGAACAGACTGGGTTTCTAACGTATCCACCTTAAAGCCCGGGCCTGGCATTATAAAACTAGAATATTTTCTTTTCGATCTTCTTATCTTTCTTTTTTCTGTACTAGAAGTCACAAAAGCTTCATAGCGACGGAATTACGGGTTTTCGAAAAAAAATAACAGAAACCCATCGAACAAAGTGATGCAATGTGGTTTCATATTGTTATTTTCAAATTACAGTAATTATATTATTAATTTTGACCTGTAAAGGTTCAATACGTTTTAGATAACATGATAATACCTGTATAAAAACTCATGCCTACTTCAAGAATATTTAAAAATCTATATTTTTTGCAAATTTAAAAATTTAATGCTATAGCCACTTCACAAGAATCACATCATTTATTAACTCACACAGCTACTATGAAGAAAAACACTATCTAACTCTCCGTTATGATGTTAGAGAGAAGAAAACAGACAATACAGGACATATGAGACATAACCAAAATTATTTTTTCAACTTCAAGTTTTATTGAAATATGATGATTTCGAAAACTGATTGCACACACACACACACACACACACACACATATATATATATATATATATATATATATATATATATATATATATATATATATATATATATATATATATATATATATATATATATATATATATAATGTGCCTCTTCTATAGCTTTTCCTTCATGTAGCTCAAAAGGTTTTCAATTCGTTCATACCAGGACTACTGCTTGGCCACGGAAGAACACTAATTCGTTGTCCTCGAAGAACTTTGTCACAGCTTTGGCCCGGTGGCATGGTGTAACGTAGCGTTACACTCTTTTAAAAAAAAGTAATCATGCATATACATGAATTGTACGTCATCAAACCAGACTGCAATCTGGGAAAATAGTTCTTTTTGTTGAACTTGTAGGTATTGATCGTGTTGCATTGTCCCCTCTACTATATACAATCATCCAGACCCGAAGACAGACATCACACCCCAGCCCATGACTAAAGTAGGATAATTCACGGTTTATTAAAGACATTCCAAGTTAAATTCCTCCCAGGCCGACGTCGCACATATAGTGAACATTCACCAGACACGAAAACACATGATTTATAACTGAAAAACACTATTCTCCAATCGTCAGCAGTCCAATATTCTAGGCCTCGTGATCATTCGAGATGCTTCTTTGACATGATTGAAGTAGACTCTAATTTATGTTTTCTTTCTTGACCGCGTGATTTTATTCTCTCGGCAGAAAGAATCCTTCGAACACTTTCAGGTCAAATGTCTGCACCATACTCATCCATTTTTATGCTTAAGTCTCTTAGAAGTTGCAGTTCTGTTTCCCAGAGACAATCTTTTTCGTTTTCTCATACCTCTTAGCAATAGCTTTGGTTTTTGCCTACACTTTCCAACCCTATTTTGGCTCTTCTTCATTCCAACAGAGATTCTACTCACAGATTTTTGTTCTATCCCAACTCTACTAGCAATGTGTCACCGTGTATATCTTATTTCCACCAGAAGTGTTTCGTTAACTTCCATCTTACGCGGAGAAAGGACCTTTTGCTTTTCCCATTATGCTGCGATTACACGACTTCACAGAAGAAAAGATTGATTCACGAAACACGTCACGATCATTTTAAACTGGACCATTCGAACTGTTGAACGCTTTGAATGTTGTAACTTCTTACAAAAGCAATACAACACTTCAGACTGTAGATAGGAACCACAATAGCTATCTACTGTAACACCACTTTCAGAATTTCCCTCCTCACGAATGCCATCTGCTGTTCAACAGTATTACCACTTGAACTGTACAGCAAACAAATGAAGGATTGGTGGTTTAACCATTAAATTAAATGTTCTAGAACTCTGAAATTAGGACTTCTACATCAACTTTGCATTTTTCTAGCAATTGGCAGCAGGATATTGTTAGACTTCTTCTATTAGGCCACCAGACTAATGTGTGTTCCCAACCAAACATAAATTTTCTTTTCCAGATGGAATTACGTTAAATTATGACATTTCAAATTTACATATTAAATGAAAACTCTTAGAATATCATGTTTATTGTTCGGTATTGCAAACTGAGGACGCTATAGTATCACAAACATTTAAAGCAGTAATAACACAAGTAAGGTTGTCGGGGAATGCATATCCAAAGTACTATTGTAACTAATCTTATAATGTAATCATGATATGACGGATTTCGATAAACAGGAACAAAATTAAAATTGATTGAGAATTAACTTTCTTTAAAAGCAAGTTTTTCGAAAAGCTGTTTAGATAAGTATCGCACGCAACTAAATAGATGGTATTCAAATAAATTATTTTTTTAATATGCAACAAACACGTCATTCTAAGCAATTTATCAAATTTAAATATTTCATTCGTACCTCCAAAATGTTTCTGAAATCAAATGTCTGTAAACAGCTTTATGATTTTTATGTATACTAAAACCATATGCGTAATTTGGTGCTATTCTTAACAGGATATTTCCTGAAACAAAGCAGTTTGAAAAAAGTCTAATTTTCATTTATTGTAATGATGTTTCTGTTTGTTCAATATCCATCATATTATGACTGTAGAATTCGATACTAAGCTACTTTGGTTATTGATTACCCCGTCCGCCTCATTTGTGCCACTACTGTTCTAGGACCCTCAAAAATTAGCTGTATTTCGATGTTTGTGATACTATAGAATCTTTGGTTTCAAGTCTGTACAATAAGCGTAAGTCCTCGTTTACAATGCAGACTTGAAATATGTAATAACATAACGTAGTGCCATTTGTGAACTTATAACATTATGTTGTGTTGGCAAATTTGTTAATCTAGTCCTATTGCAGCGTAGCACTCTTAATATTTGCATATTACGAAATCTTAAAATTTGTATTTAGGGCTTATAAATTTAAAAGTTAAATGAGCGGATCAAGATAAAAGTACAACCTATATACAAGGTGGCTCACAAGTAGTACCATACTGATCAGCTTCTCATTTTATATCATTTATTGTTATCCACCGCGTAGACTTAATTTCTTTATTATTGGTTCTTAATGCCTTTTTACATATATCTTAAGCTCGGAACAACCGAAGCAAATAAATCTATAAGCTAGAATGTTATACTTGATCAATGCAGGGCCCAACTACCTACTTTTGGGCCACCCTGTATATTAAACTTAAAAGAAACTGCATCTTAAGGATTAATTATGATGCATAGGTTTCAAGAGAAGTTTGAAAAAAAAACAATAGGAAAACTTATTTCAATGTAAGTATTTCATTTGTAGTCGATCTGAGGCAGTTTGTAGTTTTTGCTGTACTTTAACATGTACTGTATATGAACAATATTCATCACTAACTAGCAGGTTGTACCAGAGTTCAGATAAACGAGGGTATAAGGTGGATTTTCACTCTTGTCAAGTAATTTCCATGATTCGTCAAAGAAATATTTCTTTCTTGTCAGGGAAATATTTCCTCCATGTCACATAAATCACTGTTGTGAAAAAAAAGAAAAAAAAAGTTGGATATACGATTTGGAAAAGTTCCCCCTCTCGTAAATCGAACCCTGCTGCATCAAGTGTTCTTTGATTTTTATCATCATATTTATCTGTCATGTTCATTTTTCGTCGATACATTATATCAGCAAGTCGAACAACATATAAATTTGCTTCTGTCAATTATGACTACCGTCAGTAATCAACATAAGTGAACAAGAATGTGTGTGTTTTAAGTACAAAGAAAGTGCATAGTATTATGCAGCAATTATATGAATAGAAATATGTGCCTGGACCTACAATACGGTTCGCAAACATTCTTCATCTCGGCGTTGACTGGGCAGGTGTGTAGGAAGTACTCGTACAATTTTTAATAAGATACGCAATTGTGAGATAGATGTGTATTCGGTGAAATAGCTTAAAATTTGAAGCAATTAGTCTGTTACCAGTAAGCAGCTTCTCTTATGCAATAACGACTAAAGTGAACTCTGGAAAACAAAAATCTATCTGGTTCTCCATCTATACTAGCGACGAAACCTACATCCAATATAAGATATATGATATCTAAAATGGCATCAAGAGCTTAAAATTCTAGTTACTGACTTATGCTTACAAGAAACGTAAATATCAACATTACTACTAGTTTAACTCAAATATATATTCTGTTATTGCAGCCTACGAACACATACTTTCTGGATTTCTTATTTAACTTCCTAAAACTTATTTTAGAACACTTCGACATTCATTAAATACACTGAGACCTTCAATTTTCTTTTTCGAATAGGTAACAAATCTATAAAATGGAACCTTAGGTGACATGTTAACAAAATTTGGATCATGTTAATATTGTTTCAGAGGTGTTGCAGTCGCTTCAGGAACGAAACCTCGCAGCCGAAACCTCGCCATCAAAAATCTCGCTGGTCGAAATCTCGCTATAGTGATTAATGTGTATAATGTTCAAAATATCGCTGTATGTATTTACATTTAAAATTGTTTATGCAGTTGAACCTCCATTAACGGGCACCTTCATAATAGGGACATTTGTTCATCCCATGAAGAATATATGTATTATTAAATGACACACCCCTCTGTTGCTTTAATACTCACATATGGATAAGGACAATCTACACCCTCTTCTGGCGCGCAATATGTTACCAATATATTATTTTACATCTTCATGAGCGACAGAAATTATTCTCCATTTGTCAGCACAGAAAACTTCGCTTTTCTACAATTTGAACACAAATCTGAGTACAGTACAGTAGACAGAAAATTCACTTGAAATGGTTCAACAGATTTCAAGCGATGATGATACAGACAACGTCGATTAAAATATAGGGGTAAAAACTATAGATATTGCTTTTTCACTCCTTATAAAGTGATTTAAAAAAAAAAAACGTGAGAGACGTTTCCACTCATCTTTAATGAGTTTATGTACACAATTTTGTCTTCTTAAGAGGTCCGTGATACATTAGAATTTTGGCATAAATTTTTAACCCTTGGTATAATTCGCAGTTCATTCTCACTAAGCAAGTTAATTAAAATAAGACGAGATAAAATGAAATGAATAAGATTTCTCTTAACATTGGATTTATTTTACGATTATATCCACATATTTATTTCGAACTATCATTTTTTCGCTTCTTATGTCTATTTTATTCATTTTCAGGTCATTATTATTATTATTATTATTATTATTATTATTATTATTATTATTAGTAGTAGTAGTAGTAGTAGTAGTAGTAGTAGTAGTAGTAGTAGTAGTAGTATAATTACAAATATTATTTTTATTATTACTAGTAGTAGTAGTACTAGAAGAAGAAGAAGTAGTAGTTGTAGTATAATATTGAAACCCAGAAATTCTTATGTAGGATGTTACGGCAAAGTTTTGTCTATACGACATTTTAGCCTGCTAGTTTTGACTCGGTGAGATTTGGCCCGCGAAGTTTTGACTAGGTGAGATTTTGGTCGACGAGCTTTCGGCCACGCGTGATTTTGGCTTGCAGTATTATGAGTGGCGATGCTTCGGTCTCAAGAATTTGTTAATTTATCTTTGCAATCTTTTCAAAATATTTATTACCCTGATAGTAAATAAGCATGATTAAATATACGCATAATTCCCACTTCACACAGAAACATAGCCCATATAGGTGTTCATATGCTTTTATATATGTTAAACACAAGTGACAACGAACAGCATAGGATTAGCACAGTAACGTGAAAGTTGTACTGAGGCAGCAGTATATGATGTTTCTTCTAGCAGAGTAGTTCTGTTGTGTGAAGCTTAATTATACCGAAAGTTAATCGGTTCGGTACAATATATATTATAGCATTTTCTGTCTGACATTTTGGTTGTTCAAGCATGGATAAACAGTCACCAATACGTATTTGCAGTTGCACACTCCATTGTGCTATGTCTAGTTCGACGATCTGCAGTGCGATTGCCCTCGGACAATGCATCACGGACAGCCCATCTGAAACAGCTACCCTATTGAAACGGACGCCACTAGTGTTATGCTAAATTAAGAGATTGACGGCGTCGGAGAATCCACCAATACATCGTGGTATTACAACACGTTTCTGTGTGTCGTAATGAAATATCATGCCATTCAAAAACTGTTACGTCTCAAGATGGAGCATAAGATGAATGTTCATGATAGCCAGCCAGGTCAAGAATTTATGGAAAGCTATGTGGGTCACTTAGCGTACTCACTAATATTCTCACCTTTCGTAGGAGCGGTTCCGGGTTCGATTCCTGGTAGGAACACAAATTCAAAAACGTGTCAAAACCTTTATATGACAGATTTTCGTCATACTGAGAGTTTCCTCACTCGTACCAGAAAAATGCCAGGATGGCCCTTCATATAACGGTTCTAGAATGTTTCCTTACTTCTTCATTTTCTTCCTCTTCAATTCTCTGGGCAGTGTGATCCAGGCCCGTATCCAGGGGGGTCTAGGGGGGCCGGGCCCCCCTAAATTTTGGCTGGCCCCCTAAAATTTTCACGGTAGGCTGGCAAGTGAACTATAATATGGTGATTAACTATAACATGGTTGGATTGGGCCCCCTTAACTTCAGCCGCCCCCCTACATTTTGGGGCTGGCTACAGGCCTGGTGTGATCACCAAGGAAAGTCGACCTTCACCCATGATGAGCTAACATAACTATTTCGTAAATCCCAGAAATCTAATTCATGATCCCAGTTATGTAGAAAGTTATACGAGCGTCATCTGGCTGAAAATCGATAGAAAATATAGTCATCTCAGATTAAACATGTTAACTATTGTGGAAAAGTTTGTGTAACTACACATAGAAGTATCGATGCGAACAGTGGCGGCCAGTGGATTGTCATCTCTAGTGTTGCAGTACGAACAATCCGATTTGAAGTCAGAAATTTGACTCATTTATTAATCAACATAACTTTGGACGCAAATACTATGAGGTATGTGAAAATAAATGAAATTCTGTTAAAATATACTAACAACTAAAAAATAGAACATTTTATGCAATTACTCATCTTATTTTAAAAAAAAACAGTACATTTCCTCATTTTCATTGCAGCAAATTTGTCTAAAACAAGCTGGTTGAAGTCTGATAGTATCAGAACTTTTTTTTTTTTTTCTGTCATGAATGCCAATGCTGATAATCTTTCACGAAGCATCGAACACCTTAAACATGTCTTTATTCAATGTTGAAAAAAAGCTTTTTCCTTTACTAACGTCATAGGTACATTTAATATCACTTCAAAAGCTTTGTAGATTCACTAAATGATTCTCCTAGATTATCACGAACAATTAATTCTAGGAAACCCACATCTCTGACAGTGATGCAAAAATAGATCGTGGCGGAGATTTACATAGTATACTGATAGTATATATATATATATATATATATATATATATATATATATATATATATATATATATATATATATATATATATATATATATATATATATATATATATATATATATATATATATATAAACTACATTGAACACATTTTACCCACAGTTAATCTAGAACAATTTAAAACATACTGTGGAAACATATCTATTGCAAATAACATTGCTGCCATGAGATGTTCTATGGAATTAAACCGGGGTTTAGCTTCGCCATGCACTCTTTTTTTCTCTCTGTTCCATTCTGTGCTGTCACTCTTCCTCTTTTTTAACTCTCTTTTCGTAGCTTCCATTCCCTTGCTCCTGTTATCATAAATTTGATTTCTTATTGCATTAGTATTTCTCCCAAAATTTAAAATCGCCTGTTATTCAGAAGACGGATCAGTTTCTCTCTTTCTAAGCTGCCCAAATGAAATTTGTACAGGTGACATTATTTTGCTGGAAATAGATACGCAAGAATTGAAGTGGTGGCTGATAAGAATTATTTTAGGCCATCAGCATGGTGGATTGTATTTGCATTTCCTATCTAATCCGTTGTTACTTTCTTACCCATGCACTGGATGATTTCTATAATCAAATACCTCACATTATTAGAAAAATTTCAAACGAGTTTTAATTGCCCGAAGTAACCATTTCTGAACAACTGAATCTAAAATTGTGGTTCTCTGTGAGCTACCAGAATAAAACTGTGAAAATGCCTTGTAAATTAGAAAAGAAAACGAAATATTTCTATTTACGGAGCTTTGTTTGTAATGAAATTTACTTGATAAGTATAACGATGTATATATTAGGTATTAGGGAAAGTTTAATTACTGCTTGCACCTGCCGCCTGAAGAACCAGATATAACAGAAGCTTCTTTATATACCATACGTTTGTGCAGTTAATTTGGGTGAATATTCATGGAGACCCCAAGTTTTATTTCTTTCAGTTATGCAAGCAAATAAAAAGCTAATGCATGCTTTGGTGGTGAAATAATATTCCAAAAACGTTGTACTGGTTTGCCCCTTTACTACGTACCGAGAAACATTAACATCGAATCGGTGTGCAGTACATTTGATATATACTTTAGATATCATTTGTTTCATCGACTATACCAGCCAGCAAATCAACTTCGTTATTTGGTATGTTATTTCTTCCTGATCAACCTCAAGCATTACTTGTACGTGCTCATTCTGGATCGTTTATAACACCCCTTCAAACTCTGTATGTTTTTCTAAATGATTTCTCAAAGCAACATTTAATCCTGAGCTGAAACCTATTAATTCTCTTATTACTCCCAGGTTGAAGGACAAGTCAGTTTAATTGTGTCCCCTTTAAGATAGTTTAAAACACCACGAACATAGTTTATGATAATATTCAGTACGTACCTGTTCTGCCTGACTTGTTCATTATGTTCTTCAAGATTTCCCTGTAAGCACTGTCTAACTTGAAGTGATATTTACTTTTCTAAAAAGTGTGAATTTTAAAACACTTTTCAAATGGGAATTGGAAAATTTGTATTATTATTATTATTATCATTATTATCATTATCATTATCGTTATTATTATTATTATTATTATTATTATTATTATTATTATTATTATTATTATTATTATTATTATTATTATTATTATCATTATTATTATTATTATTTATGATTGAACATAAATGGTTTAAGTCTGTTATGTCTCATTTTGTCAATGGTTCTTCACCACCAAACAACATACACGGAAAGGAAAACTGTATTCTTTACTTCGCACCCGCACAACCATTATAATTATTGTTGTACATATCATTTTTGAGCCCTCTCTTGAAATAAGTTGCCTGTTTTAATGCTCTGCATAGTATCTATATCTGGAGAGACCCTTAATTGCAAGTATTCCTCAGCGAAGAACTGGAGAAATGCTACTTTTGCAATTATCTACAGAATTCATAGAGTAAAATAAATTCCGAATTTGTAAGTCACGGAATCAGAACACACAAAATGCAAGTAAATCTAATTACTAAAAACCCAAACAACTGCTTTAAAACACACTCAAGAGGAACATGAATCACACATTTGGTATCTAAACCCACACACGCGTGCGCGAGACGAAAACTACATTCCAAGTCATCGGTCTTCATTGTAAGCAATGCACTACGAACATTCAAAAAATAAAGTCTTTGAGTTTAACATTCCAACGAAAATATATTTTAGGCTAAGGAAGACGATAATAAAAACAAGTAAATAATGGTGAAAGAATTGGTGGAATGGTTAAGGGGAAGAACACTGGCGTATTTCGAGAAATCCCACGGACACAATGTTGACCAGCACACACTTATTTGGGCAGGTATCGAACCAGGGACCTCATACATCAGAGGTAAGCACTCTACCACTGCGTCACCGCGCTCCCTTCCACTATGAGCATAATAACACATGAGGCGAAACAATGTTTATCGATATCATACGTTCCGGAAAGCAAATTTAACCAACAAAATGCAGGATCAGTATGCGGTAGGAATGAAAAGTCAAAGAACGTCATTGCTAACTAGTCACAAATGCATTATGGCATTTTCTATCACAGTTTTATATGGAAGGCTAAATCCCTCAGTTCAACGTCCCACTTATATGCCCGTTAGGCTAAGAGAGAGAGATGATTTAGGCAAGTGAATGATGATGAAAGAATGGGTGGAATGAGAATGTGGGAGAAAACGGAAGTACGCAAGAAAACCTACTCATATGATGTTGTCTACAACACACTTACTTGACCAAGGATCAAATAAGGGACCCCACACGTCAGAAGGAAGTAAGTGCTCTACCACTGAGCTAATGTGCCCCCATATGGAAAGTTACCAAAAGTAAATGATATATTTATTTTGTAAAATATATACGTACATATATACATACACTAAAATACTATTTACAGAGGGAGAGATGCTTTACAAATTTTTATCATAAACGTCTGTCGGGATAATATTTTGGATAAGAGAAATATGATTTTTCATTGCATCAACACAGATTCCAAGGTTTACCATACTAGAATTTTACCTTGATGAGCAATTCTTGCCAGAAGCAAAAGCACGCAGTTTTTACTACTCAACGAAGTTCGATATATTCGTAAATTATGAAATCATATTACTAATTCTTGGAATATGGTAGTAAATATTGACTTATTACTTAGTTCGCAAACTACTGTACAAAAAACCTTCATTATCAACATATGTATATAAGATAATAATTAACATGAAAATATGTGTTTAATTTCATGTATTTTCTGCATCACTACATATTTTTTTTCTAATTTTGTACTTTTTCTGTCGTTTCTTTTAAAATTTTTATCACTATATTGATTTGCTTTAGCATAGTCCCGTAGTATAGAAATGAATTCCATTTGTTATTTGGTAGTGAAATAAAATTTAGAAATCTTATCTAGGCGAAATCCTTCTCGTTCACTGAAAACTGAGCCGCCTTGCACGAGCGAATCTGTAACTTCTGAGATAGGGGAAAGGAAACTTAACATGCGCTTCAACTGTCCATGCTTCAGAAATCCGTTGTATGCTCGCTGCAACGCAACACAAATTAGAGACTCTCAGACAGATGGTTTTCTTGTTTCTTTCAAAACAGATTAATGGATTTTACAGGAATAGAAGTAAAACAAAAAATGTTATTTAAGATGAAAGGAAGTGATCGAAAGAAAAATTCTTCACTTCTTTACTACAACTGCTAACAATATTTTTTTCTTTTAAAAAAATCTGCTCGTTGCGCAACCTGTAACACTAACATTAGACGCCACTGGATGCAAAAGAAAAATGAAACAAAATCTTTAAATTTTACGCCCTATTTTTATATCGGATAAGATAAAGGAGATGATATTGATGAGAAACGAATGAAATGATGGAATGAGGAAAGTGGGAAGAAACGGGAGAACCCCGAGAAAGCCAACGCACATATTATTTTTCCACCACAAAGGTTACTTGGCGAGAACTGGGATCGAACCAAGGATCCCATGAATCAGAAGTGACAGCTCTACAATCGAACCGCTCTGGTCCTTGGATGCGAATCCTTGCTGTACGAAAATTATCCCTGCATTTTTGCTGGATTTTGTTACAGGAGAAAATAAAGCTACATTGCAACTAATGTTAAAATAAGTGTTGTGTATCTGAAATATGTTTTGATGGATATTAACAGCACGATTCCCACACTAAGCTGGTGAAGTTTCTTCGGGATAAAGCGTCAGGTCACACAGTCAAATCATTACTGTTGTTTTATAGACGGATAGAACTTAGACCGGGACCGACATCCCAGTGAAGAGTTCAGATGTCAAACGGTGCACTGTCTTAAGTAAGTAAACTCTTCAAAATCATATATTTCGAAGCACAACATCCTCTGAATTTCAGTATATGCAAACCTCATGGGAGATTCAAGTCAATATTTAAATTGAATATTGAAGTTGATCACTCTCATGAAGAAAATTAACGTATCTTGGCATTTTCACAAATATCAAGTAATACTCAAGAAATTGAGAAGAAATATTTAGTACCAGAATATTCCTAATTTTACACCAAGAATTTATAATGAAATTTGCTACATAGTACTTAGTTTCTAAAATTAATATTTTGTAAAGACGACAAAATGAACTATTAACCAACATGTACTATATATCATACTACTATCTCCAATTGTTAAATGTTATCGTTTCCTCCCTAGCAAAATGAGTGATAGGTTAAACTTAAAAAACGGCAAGTGTTTACTAAAGGTATTTCATCCATTGAATTTATTCCTAATGAACTAATTCCTCAGAATATTTCCTTTAATGTTCCGAGGAACCATTTCGTCAGGAATCAAATCGGTTAGAAATCGTGGTATTTCCGGCTATAACCCTTTCTAAAATTATTTCTAACATTGCTTGTTTGAAGTCATAATAAATTTAGAACCATTTCAGTTTCCTTTCTTAGTACAGTACTAAATTATTCAAAATTTCCAATATGCAATATTAAATTTAGAATTTAAAAAACATCGATTACAACATTTCCCAACTCCTTAAAAAATACAAAAGTATAAGAACCAAAATCTAACCATTATATCGCAATCCTTCTGACTAAAACTAATTTTTGTTTTAAAATTTTACTAATGTAACAATTGTGAAAAATGAAATTGATAATTAATGATAGTTAAATTAAATGTTAGTGTTTTCCACCGGGAATCAAACCCGGGACCACGTGTATCAAACACGCACACGCTAGTCAAACCACAGTGCAAAAACAAGCGACGGAGAACACTGAATGCTTTATACAATCTATATGTTAAACTGTGCACTTGAATTTGGAAAGGTCCTCTAAGCCCCACCGCCACTAATATCAAAATTTGAAATATATAAGAAACAAATAAACAACGTAACTTGAAATTTTAAAATGATTCACTAGAAAGATTCATGAAAATGAAATAGTTTTCACCAATTTTAGCTACTTTACAACATTTTCTTCACTTAAGTAATACTCAAATCGCAACATACTATTAGTACAATTTAAATTTCTTTTCGATTGGTTAAAAAAAATATATTTTGTTTACACGTTCTACTAATTGGGTCAACAAAGTTAGAGAAATAATTTTTATTCAAATTGTTCTACCCTGCACTGCTTAAGGATATATAACTTTTCCAGCTGCCATTCAAATTCAACGAACTAGCTCGTATTTCCAAGAGACACATTTCTAACAAAGAATAAATATCACACAAAAATCTAAAAATTGAATTTGACCGCGTATAACTATTAAGCAACACACACAACAAGGACAACTGACTGCAACGTCAGGTCCTTAAAAGCAGACGTAACTTATGATTCAACACAATAACCAGAATGAACCTAGCGAAGAAAATATGTTCTCATCATAAGAAACAAATGAACCAGTTCACAGAATCTAAAAATAGAATGAACGAATCGAAAATGAACGAAATGCTTATAATAGGGTATAAGGACTTAGCTAATATAGTAGTAGAACCCTCTCTAAAATAATGTATCTCACTTTGGTTTGCAAACTGTAATTAAGTTGAAACTGTAAGGTTAAATTTAATATAAAATACAAAATTCGTCTCAAAATTGAAGGAAACAGAACTTCATCGAATATCAGGGAATTGTTGATTATATGTCTGGAGTTTCGGTATCAGTGGTCCTTTCAACCCGTCAGTTGTGAAGGATTATGTCCTTGGGCCATCACATTAACCCGGCATGTGGGACAAGGAGAAAGAAATGGAGAAGGAAGGAAGATGTCAGGGACCTTTATCGGGAAACCCGAGAACAATCTTTATATAGAATAGCTGGCATAAAAAAAAAACATTTACACATTTCCGACGAAGTGTCCCCATCGGGAATCGTATCCGTAACCACTCGCATCAAAGGAGAGATTGTTAGCAACTACGCTACGTGAGTCCACTTTACTGAACTTAAGGATTGAAATTCTATTCGACAAGTTGAATAACTGGATGGAAATATTTATTGCTAATATACTATCATAAATACAAACATAGCTTTAAATTATGACTGATTCAATTCCTCGAAGATATACGTAGATATCTTTCAGAAACTAAAATTTAAAGATCTATCAATCATACAACTTTTCGCACATTACCTAGACAGGAATAAAAACAAAGCATAATACTAATGCTCAAAATATTGTAAAATGTAATGTGCATTATTCATTGCAGCTATGGAAATATTAATCATGTATGAACGAAAAAATGAACAAAGCACAAAACATAAGTTGTTATTCAAACATACGTTACATTGCCAAAAAAGTTACAAAATTATTAATATATAGTTAGTGTTTTGGTCAATTTTGTTTTATTAATGCACTTGCTGTAAGCGTCCGTCGTTTTTTTTTATTTTTTATTTCGGGCGGATCTTAACTAGGAAACTGATTAAAAGAAGCAACGAACTTTTGTTTCCGACTATTAATTCAAAGTCGGAAAAGTCTCCTTACTCCATTACCCGGTATTTATCCTTTGATATATATAAGCTAGCACAACCACTAGGTAACGAGGGTTGCATACATGCATGCCATTATTGTAAATCGAAAAACTTGCATACGTTTTCGCATACATTTTCACTCTCTAAATTCAAGCCTCTACCGAGTCAAAAAAATCGAAACAAGATCTTGGTAAAAGGAATAGAACTGGCGAAGTTCTATCTGTGCAGAAAATTTGGTGGTTCTAGGCCACATCTTTCTATGGTAAAAGCTGATGACAAGCAGACAAACACATTATTTTATTGCTATTTTTTTTTTTTATCAATAGGCATGGCGGCTAAATGGTAATGCTTTCAGAATTTGCTCAAGTGATTCCTACTTCGAATTTAAAGCTTGTGTGCTTGTAAGATATATACTTTCAGCTTCTCTATTCAATTATACAGGGTGTCCAATATGCAATGCAACCCGGAGGTTTGGGATAGTAGAACTTTTGAATCTGAAGCGATGCACAAATAATAGTTATACCAAAATGAAGCCTTATTCATGCATATATTCTTAAACTAGGAAGCAACGATTGAAGTACACTAGGAACCACACAATGTTGCCGAAGGTGTAAATCTTTCTTTTTTTCTTTTTTTTTTTTTTTTTTTTTTTTGCAAAACATGTAAATTGACTCATAACTAGTACGTATGGATGTTCTGTCGTTAATTTTCAGTTTTAGTTGGAGTGGCTTATGAACTATGAAGCAGAGAAAAGAATTTTTCATTTCCACCGATAACTAATAGAATGAGGCCTCTGTAAGGGGTAACTAGGGAAATCGTAGTTTTCATAAATTACGGTAACACTGCTATCCATTTCTATGGAGGTATTTAAAGCAAGAGGTATACAAGAACAATTCTCGAACAATTCAAGATCTGGAACGAACAGTCGCAAGGGCATTGGGAATATTAACACTTCTAATCTTCGTAAAGTTACTGCCAACTTGGGGAAACGTGTGAACAAGTGTTTGAATCACAACAGGGGACACTCCCAGCATCCGCTGTAGAGCTGGTAATTCATTTCTGATAGTAGCAGTGTTACCGGGTGCATGTAAGCAAACGTTTTACCATCATAATTTCAAAGTTTGTTTTTCATTGTTTTCAGGAAATGCATAATGTAGACAGATCCTTAGCACACCTTTTGATTCACTGAAATATCAGCAAAGTTGCCAATTCAAAGTGTTAATTTATTGAATCTACGATTTCCCTAGTTCCTCCTTACAGAGAACTCATCCGATTAGTTATCGGTGGAAATTAAAAATTATTTTCTCTGCTTCATAGTTTCCAAGCCACTCCAACTAAAACTGAAAATTAACGACAGAACATCCATACGTATGAGTTATGAGTCAATTTACTTGTTTTGCAAAAAGATTGATTTACACCTTCGGTTACATCTGGCAACACTGTGTGTTTCCTAGTTTACTTCAATCGTTGCTTCTTAGTTTAAAAATAATGCATGAACAAGGCTTCATTTTGGTATAACCATTATTCGTGTATCACTTCAGGTTCAAAAGTTCTGCTATACCAAACTCCGGGTTGCATTGTATATTACACACACTGTATTTATCATTTGTGATCTGCCTACAAAATGAAATGACTTTTTTAAAGTTTTACGTCCTACGGTCATACCGGCTAGGCTAAAAGATACGGTGTTGATGAGAAACGAATCAAATGGCGGAATGAAGAAAGTGGGAGGAAACGGAAGAACCTTGAGAAAACCAACACACGGTTTTTGTTCACCACAAAGCTCACTTGGCGCGAGCTGGGGTCGAACCAAAGACCCCAGGTACTAGAAGTAAACACTCTACCACTGAGTCACGAGGCCTCTCTTCTGCCTACAGGGTAACTTAACAAAGGACACCTAAAGATCCCATTCTCTAAATTTCCTTTATTACTAATAACCAGCTAACTAAACTGATAGTTTTGTTCACCTTTATGACATAGTGAAAGGAAACATTGATCAACTAGAGTAGTTCCCAAGCGGTATGTCATGGAACACTATAGGGTGAGTGGAGAAATTTTAGAATTTAAAATTCCTGAAGCATTAATAACTATTTAAAATCAATTCATAGATAAACGATTCTAGTAAAAGGCTCCAACGGCACCAACAATACTCAGTACTACGTGAGTAACTGCATTGTAGAAGATTAGTCATATACTATTGTATTATATATATATATATATATATATATATATATATATATATATATATATATATATATATATATATTAGTAATAAAAAAGCAAATGTGTAGCGACTGGGTGAGCGTTTAGTAAGGTGTGTCATCAGGCAAAAAGGATTGTGTACCACTAGTCTGCTCTGCACATAACGAAGAGTTTATTTGTTTGTAGTATGACATACCTCTATTATTCAGGAACCACACATATGAACATGAACTTGAACATTTTATCCACTTCCACGTGGATTTTAATCTTTTGTAAGCTTCCTCATCCAGACTCAAATGTCCATATTCATATAAAGAAGAAGAACAAATGAAAAAAAAAATCCTTTTATGGTTCTACTCTAAATAACATATTGGAATAAATCATTGAATTGAATTGAAATTACAATATTTCCGTAAGAGTTTCCAATTTTTTACTCATATTGTGAAAAGTAGAGAACTCAACATATTCTTATACAAAGAGAAGGAGGAACTTAATACAAACTTAAGACTCATTTCAATAATACACCCATTTTACTTATAAACATGATTAATTCCCGTGCTTCTAATTTTGGTGATCGAGTAGAAATTTATCAATTTATAACTTGGGATCAACTTATCCAAAGGAGTACGCATGGACCTATATAGACCTAATCAATAATAGTAAGAATTAGGTATCAGTTTTAGTAATTTATATCATAACAGTCAGGTTCAAGACAAGAAAATGCAAGCATTCAAAGTTGAGAGCAGAGCACATTTTTACTCTGATAAATCTACAGAAACCTATTAGTGGGTACGAAGGGATGATGTTTCTTCTTTTGAATCAAAACTGGTACCTCCAATCACAGAAATATTAAAAAAATCGTATAAGAATTATAGCCTAATCTCCGAAATTTAAAAGAAGAACACTACACAAGTAGCGACTAGTAAAAACAAAACCGTAAACTTGTATATGAGTTTATTTCTGACAGCAATTTAATCTATCCATCTCGTACATTATTTCCCAAATTTAAGGAATACAGCTCCGAGGCCCGGAGGTTGCTGTTTTCGTTAGAGTGACAAACAATTGTTAACGCGTAGTGGTACGTATTCTGACGACACTACCTCAAGTTTTGTAGATCGGTCTTAATATTCTTTCAATTCAGTTTCAATTCCCTTACAACAGTCCTACACATATGGAAACTTTTATGATCCGAGGAACAATTCAGTTCGAGACAATGTAAATAAGTACGATGTGCTACTATATTTACAGCCTTAAAAAACATTAAGTATTTACCTAAAACGAAATCAAAATTAAATTCGCAGAATAAAGCTTGAAAATTAACAGAGATGGGATTATTTGCAAAATCGTCAGTAAACAACACTAAGCTTTCTTTTCATTTCTTTAGCTTAACGTCGTATGCTTATACTTAGAGACAAGGAAAACGACGAAGATAGTGGAAGGAAATAGAAAATTGTCTAGAAAACTCACACGAATGGTGTTTGTTCACCATAAAGCCATTTGGCGAAAGAGATGAGAGCTCTACCATTGGTCCACTGCGGTCCAAAACTAAGTAACGTAAATCATCATAGTTATCATGTGCCTGGATTATTATCTATATTGACCACTCCATAGGTTGTCTACAGTATCTTTGTCGTTTCATACAGTTATAGCATTTCTTTGTCTGCAACAATACATACTATTAAATCATATCTACAGTAACATAGTAACGTAACGTCTACCTACCATCTAATCGTCCCTGGTTCGTTTCCAGAGCAGGTGATATTCTATTTTTATTTAAATGCGGATCATAGATATGCTAAGACTCTCTTCAGAGGTTACCTCTGAGATTCTAGAAGAATAATACCGACAGAACTAGACAACTTTTTTAATTTGTTGAGAAACTAGGATCATTACTTGCACACTGCATGTGAGCAATATTGCTTATTCCGGATGGGTTTATACATTAACCATTACCGTAGTATTATATCACTATGAACTCCTAATGACTGCATGACTATAATGCTGGTTCTTGCTGTGCTCAGTCGAAGACTCAAATCCTACGAAGTATACAACGTTTAACACAGATTTGTTTCTCATGACATCAGAGTTTCAATAAAGCACAAAACGAACTGAAATCAAGTAATAAAAGTACACAATTGTGTTTGCCCATTTAAAAGGTTCTTTCTTTCCTAGGCCTGAATAAAGTACTCAAAACTATACCTAAGTGTATCGCATTACAAACCAAATAATTGTATGTGTAGAAATAAATACCATTTAGGCTATATCTGTTTTCAAGCACCAGACACCCATTCTCCTCATAAGCACGTATTGAAGGAAAGCTGAACGAATCAACGTTCACCATTCGCTCGGCTGTTAAGTTGATATTTTATTAAACTGGCTTTGCCATACGAATAAAGCCGTAATATTCCGAGTTGTCAATCGATCACACATTAACATAACACACGTGTATTATTTTTACCAGAAGAATATTTTAGGAATGTAATGAAGTTAGTCTGTATCAATGTTCTGATGTTTTTCTTACGTCAATCAATGTCAATAGCTCTATAAACGTAACAGATAACAATGCAAAACATAGAAAGGGCCAGGGGTACTTACCTCTTCTCCTGTGCGATTCGACCATTAAACTTTCCAGCAAAACGATACAGATCATCAACCAAACTTTTCGGCTATTCAGATACATTTTCACTCGGAGTTCGTGAAATATAAATTATCGGAAAACACCTTATGCACAAGGAAACTCGAAAACTCCACAAAATATATATATACACAATATTAATTCGCCGAATAACACCAAAAAATAAATATATTTTCACTCGTTGATATGTGTTAATTTCTTACTGAAAGTGGTATTGCGCTATATAATGAAAATGTCACACAACACTAACACACAAAATATATTTTACATATACTACTCCGTTATGTACCAGAATATACTTGGATTTTGCTAGATAAATTTTACACTATGACACTGCACCGTTTGCACTACACCAAAGTTTCGAAGTATATTGCAGATCTATTATGAATTAAACAACATGTAAACCTACTATGATAATATTATCTGTTTGGTTCCCAATATTATAGACAATAATGCTATGTATGTTTATATCCGAAAAACACTTATTTCTTGATTAAACAAACCGGATGTCACTTTTGTAGTGATAACGCAGGAAGACGTTTGGTCTTCCCTGAAAATTTCACTGTAATAAATATTTCGAAAAACTTATTTTAATGCACATATCGTTACAAGGGAACAATAATCACGGTGGCGGTTCAATACCGAAAATAGATCGTAAACTAGTTGCTGTAAAATACATCTTGTTGTTCTATATGCAGCATCGATATGTTTCACATTTCTCAATTTCTTTTCTTTTTCTCTCGATAAAACAAAACACTTACTTTCTTTCTTATCTTACACTTAAAAATATAATTGAAGTTCGATGTAAAATATAACGTTACTCGTATTATACACAACTCGTGACATTCACATGGGATCGCACATTTTAACCACGAGAAAAAAATATAGTTAAAAGCGCGGGACGGTGCAAGTAAAATAGACGAGATTCATCCGTCGTTATGCGCCGCGTGCTCGCGACCAACTCGCCTACAACTCGCTCGAGGGCGCCGTCACGCTCGGTGGTTCCGTCAACTGTCCCCCAGGTGGCTCTGTTATCGCCTTTCGCTCAAACCCTACATCGTATTTAAACGGAAGGAATGAAGGCAGTCCCTCTCTGTGGAAATGTATGCGTCTGACTTTGAGTTAGGTGTGCGCTATGAATTCGAACATATAGAAGGAACCAATAATGTAAAGTCAACTTACTTTGGTTACCCCACGAAAGAATATATATATATATATATATATATATATATATATATATATATATATATATAGAGAGAGAGAGAGAGAGAGAGAGAGAGAGAGAGAGAGAGAGGGAGGAAGAAATTAGTAGTGATGCAATGTTAGAGTTTTGGTAGGTATACACTGGACCGCATAGAATAGCCTATACTCCCGTAATATACTCGAACTCTATATCTATTAAAGGTATTCAATTTTCTAGCAAGAATAATGTTACTCTTCTTTCTCCAGTTATTCTTTGCTTCTTCATTGAGTGGTTACACATCATTACTTCAGCAAAAATTCCCACATTTTGTTTTAGTTTGTTCCTCAGCGAAGCACCCTCTTAGATCAGAAACAATTGTATACCTTGTTTGCAGGGGAAAACAAGTGCGGCCGTTGTTGTACTCCGAGGAATTTTCAATTAGCATCAATTTATTTTAACCTCAGACAGATTGCACTGGTGTAACTAGGTCCCAGTTACAATTTTGCTGCGGTTCTAAAAGAAGAAAGAAATGCATTTTCTGGTTAAATAAACAAAAAGAGAAAAAGTTATGTCGACTTTACAGTGCAAAAACGCATAGTTACTTGGATAGTAAATTTCTAAATGAAATGCCCTTTACTGTTACTAATTTTTAAACTATGCTCTCCAGGAAATATGAAGGGAAAAAAAGAGAAACAAAGAATTTAATTTCTATTATTGCCGCTCAATTAGGCCTGTTTTATGTATTTTACAGGTACGTATGCATTAATTTATTTCAGGGGAAACAAAGTGTCCAAATTCCATATAAGGATAAATTCTCTTAAAATTTGTAAAATAATTCCTAAAATTCGAGTAAATCTGCAGAAAAGTCGGGATTTCAGAAGTCCAGACCTCCAGGACCGTTTCCCTGTGTGTGTCTTTGTCCCATTATAACGTATACTCATTAATATCAGCTGAACTATCATTTGAAATCAAATACGGGAACACATAAATTAAAGGGTGGAGTGATAACCATATGTTTACTGAGAAATGTAGTTACAGGTCCCCCGCAAATTGATCAACATCAGAAACCTCGCAAAATCATAGACTACAGTTTGAAATGAATCAGACATAGAAGAAAAATCGTCAACATACAGGTAATATCCCGACGTCAAAGCACAGCAATTGGTTTCTGGAACCGCAGAGAACATTGACCCTAATAAATGAATACATGTACAGTGCTGGAGAAGACAAATGTGAGAGTACAAAGACAAACATTCAGAGAGAAAATCAAATAAGGAAGAAAATGTGTTTATCTATATAACGTTAAAATTATTTGTAGTCTGCTGCATTGATTTTGAATTCCTGGTTATGTATGCTTGGCTTTCTTTGTTAGTTCCATACTGTTCTAGTAGTTAGTTCTGTTTGTTAGTTCCATAGTGAGAAATTTAATGATGGGATGTGACTTCGAAAACGAAAATATTAGTGTGCAATAGTGTAAATTCTATTGACAAATATTGTGACAATTCTATTCACAAATATTAGTGTGAATTCTTGTTTTAAACGACGTGCCCTTAACTGCTACATATTCTCGAAGCTTGTATTTGCATGGTCAAAAAGAAATTGTTTGCTGCTATTTTAATTGCATTTAATGGTTTTAGTATGTTGCTTTCTCTTCTTTGTTTTTCTTCCTTCAGCCATCTATGAAGAAAAACAAATGATAGTTTTGTTCTGCTATATTCTGTCAGTGGTCTTACGAAGTGCCCAGTTTATCAGACATTCAGAGAAAAAAGAAAATATATATGTCTTGCATGCTTTCTAATTGTCAATAGCTATTTAGATAATTTCTGAAATCTAATATCTGAATCATGCTTGTCTTAAAATATGCATCTAGTTATTATTCGTTATATACATCAACTGTAATGTACTTCTTACCATCTCACCTTTCGGATCAAAAGATCCAATATATTTCAATCACATTTTTTCTTATACGCCTTCCAATGTATCTGGAGAACTACATATAGTGTAGCCAAACCCAAACTATCACCTAACTCAGTATGATATGTTTATTCCGTAGAAAATACGAAAACCCGATTTAGGGTCCGTTCAAAAATCCAAAAACTACTTATTGGCCAAGATCGCAATCTTTTGATCCATTTTTGGTTTTCCTAATTCCTTGTTTATTCTTCTCTTCAGTTCAATTAGAATTAAATCTCTTTTCATTGCGTTCTAACAAGCATGTTTTCCAATAGCATCATTTCCGATTTTGTCGGCGGAGAGTGTCAGGAGTATCCAAAACGGGAGTTTCACGGGGTTTTGTAGTACAGGGTGTGCCCAAAAGTATGAACTGGCTTAAACATTTGAGAAACTATAAATAGTAACAGCAATTCCCAAGGCCTGTTCTAGGGCTGTTTTAAGTAACGGACAAAACACTGAACTCGTTTTGTAAAGGCAAGAGGGACGTAGTTAAATGAAGAGATAAAGATGAAGAAACCCAGATGATGCTTATCTCGTTTCATTGGATCTATGATTGGTTACCTTTCATACAAACCTTATCTCTAGATCTTTCGGGATGTTAAAATTTAACTGGAACTCTTGTCAGAGTATACTTTATCGGTATGGATTGTAAACTTTCACTTGTGTGCCAATTTGACAATAGGACAAATGCTGACCCTTTTTACTTGCAGCGATGCATCTTGGATATTTAGTTTACCACTAACATCGCTTTATTAGGCCATCCGATAAGAATTGTGATTTTCAAGGATAAGTTCCACTCAAAAGTCCAGTCCATGAATTAAAAAATAATCTGGTTAAACATATCACATTGAAGGTGCCCAATCATATCAATTTTTATACTGTTTTGTTAGTTCATAACGTTGTTGAAATCATTTGTTCTCACTGATGGTTGGTTCAATGAGAGGCAGTATCTTAAAATCAGTTGTTTTTTGTAATGTGTATTTTCAGCACCATCACTGCAATTAAATAGTTTTTCATATATGAACGATACTTGAAGCGTGTGGTGGAAGTGAAATCAGTTTCTTGTTTTCAATGAAATCAGTGAAATCAGAGATAATTTTTCTCTTCACTAAACATAGTATTTAGAATATCATATTGAGATGCAATTGGTTTATTCGTTTCAGTGAATGGAAAACCATCTCATTTTGCAATTTGTGCTTGGAAGTACAGTGGCAATTCAGTATATTCATCACTGCTACCAGTCACAGGAAATTCTATTAGTAAATTTTCAGCTCTTGAATTAATTGGTTTGTACATTGAGAAAAATCCGTTCTCCGGACGGTGGTATATTGTACATATATACCTAATCCTCTTGCTTACTACAGAAATCAGTATGGAGCACACCTTATTCATATGCTACATACGCACTGCCCTTAGATGTTATATGATGCCGTTACAGGATGTCTGACTTCTAACAGTTTTCCGTATATCACCTGCATATACTTATGTTACATTCCTCAGCTATGTTATATACTTCCATTTGTATATGAGATTTTGACCGTCTATATTGTTTCATACAGAAAGTATGTATAGATGGAACACTTATAGGGAAAGTATTATAAAACGTCAGTTTTCAGTTACACGTCTGCTGTACGTTGTCAAAAAAATACAGGAATTACGCATGTAACCTACCTTTTTGAGTATGCCACCTACAATTCTTTCCTCAGTGTATTTAGTAATACGATTGTTTAAAAATATTAGTTACATAGGCAACGTCGAAAAACGTCCAATATGCTTCTCATATATTCACATGTTTCATGAACCTGGAATGCTAGTTTAGAATTAATCGAAAATCTCTGGTGATGACTATGCTGTTAATTGTCTTGCCTTTTATTTGCTAACGCTTTTACCGACTCAGTCGCTCCTTTTTCGACCCCTAGTGCTGTCAAGAACTGTGTAAAAAGTCTGAACCGATTGAAATAACTCTTTTGGATATACTTATCATCTGCCTCGAACTGGGTTCTTATCAGGCTACTTTGATTAAGTACATATCCTAAAGGAGAGCGAAGTTCCATTATTTATGTCAACAATTGAGTATCTCAGGAGCCCCTCAAGCTATAACCATGAAACTCGACAATTCGATATATAAATTCTCATTAAAATAAACAGACTGGTATCCCGGATTTTTTTAGAATTCTTTAAAGGTGTACAAAAGGGGCATTGTATATTCCGCGAAATTGATCCTTGATAATCAACAGGAGAACTGAATATCACAGAAGGTGCTAGAAATAGCCACCGTTGACGTCGATGCACAACTGTGCTCAGTTCATCAAACTGTGAGATACGCGTAGCAGCTCTGCCTCAGCGGCAATAGTGTTTTCAGTGTTCCGATGTTACTCTTATAGTGTGTGAGAATTATTTGAGTCTAGCTGACCCTTTAATTTTCCCCACAAGTAAAACTCACAACGAGATATCAGGCAATCAAGGCAGCCAGGAGATTGGACTGTCTCTACCAATTGTTCTCTATCACCGAAGATCTTAATCACTCGTGGCAAGGTTATCAAGTCGGTGTGTGGTGTTGCTTTGTCTTGCCGAAAATATCCATAAAGCCACTCTTCCTCAGTGAGCTGATCCACAAACTGATTCTTGACAATACCGGTAAACATTAACAGATTGGTGAAAGAATCGTGTCATGATAAGCAAACTAGATACTGCGCAACAAACTCCAATCTTATGCAACAGCTTTTCAAAGTGCTGATAGGGATTTTCTCATGTATAATGGCACTGTGTTCTGAGTGCATTTAAACTGATAGGCTGAAGTAGGCTTGATCTGAGGAAATGAAAAGCCGAAGATCCAAAAGTCCTAATTTCCTCTTCAATTAGTAAACACCTTCAGAACATAATAAGCGAATTTTTATCTGTTGACTCTAACTCACACACAGCAGTAAATTTCTAAGGATAAAGATGACTTCCTTCTTGATGATGTTTGAATATGATGATCTCTTAATTTCTACTTGTACATATAAACGTTGTTGTGATATCGTTGGACTTAGTTCCAGGCTTTCCTTCACTCGAACAACGTTTTGTAGTGTTCGAACTCTTTCCAAATAGTATCGATTTTTATTTGCTGATAAGCTCGTTTTCAGTCATTCTGTTTGTTTGTCAATAAGTTCTGTATTCCATATTTTGCTTACGGTTATGCAGAAACACTTCCTAAACTCTTGCGTAAAATAATTCCGCACATGTTTCCCACGAAATGTCCTTTGCATATCACTGGACAAAAAACACTCACTGTTTCATCATGAGAACTATTTTGTGTCGCATGCAACTGGTCACCAAATATGTCTGCATGATTCACTCACTCGCACGTAATGACACAGTAAAGAACTCGGAACAGAACATGCGGGAGATGACTAAGCGCAGATATTTGACATCAATTAGTTGTTGCATCGATGTCATCGGTGGTCACTTCCTGTACTTTTTGTAAGTGGCAGCTCTGTTCATGAACAAGGGTATATTCCATATCAAAATTACAATTATTTTTCCGGGCTAGTTTTATTTTGTCTGCCCTGTATACATACATACTTAGACACACACACACACGCATATATATATATATATATATATATATATATATATATATATATATATATATATATATCCCTTAACTGGTCTAGTGGAGTTTGACAGACGCCATGACACTTTTTTCCTACACGTACCTTTATATCTAGGCAACAGATGGCGCTGGCAGTTTTGCTATTCTCTAGTGGTCTGTAGATGACTGTGCGCGTCATTGCTCTGAATTCATTCTAAACAGTGTGTCAGTTGGGAGCAGTCTGGGGTGTGTGAGATCCCACCAGAGCGTTAATGTTAGTGTTTTTTTTTCCATTAAGGTGAACATTTTCTAGGAAACTTTCTCTCATTTTTTGCACTAAACTTTTGTAACTTTGTAGAAGTTAAGGTGCCATGGCTAGGAGGAAGCCTATGACAGACGTACAGCGTCTACTGGATGACTGAACTGTCAGCCATAGCAGTGAAAATGAGTTATCTTTGTCTTCGGAAATCTTATATGGTGTAGTGGAGCCTGGTGACATATCATCCTCAGTTGAAACTGATGTCAGCGAGGAAGAAGATTGTGTGCCCACTTGTGATGCAAACTATTTCTATGGAAAGAATAAATGTTTCAAGTGGAGCAAGAATTCCCATGCACTTGGACGTACACTTGCGCATAACATTGTTATCAAATTGCCAAGTGTTCGTGGAGCTGCAAAGGATGTCCGTGACAATGACGTTTTAGGTACTTGGCAATTATACTTCACTGACAGAATGCTACAAATTATAGTAAATCACTGAAATGACAAAATCCGTCAAATGAAACGCAGGTATAAACAACCTCTGCCATTTTTTGAGGGTGATTTCGATATGATTGAAATTAAAGCAGCGGTAGGTTTGTTATACTTGTCAGGTGTATTGAAATCAGGAAACGAAGATGTTTCTAGCCTTTTTGCTTCAGACGGTACGGGTAGAGAGATCTTCCGGTCTACTATGAGTGTCAAAAGATTCTTGTTCATTCTTGTAGACTTGCGGTTTGACTGCGTCCAGACACGAGCAGAGCGAAGGGAAACGGATAAACTTGCTCCTGTTCGTGAAATTTGGGATGCATTCATCCATAATTATATGCAGTATTTCGTTATTGGCAGCTTTGTGACTGTTGACGAAATGCTGGTACCATTTCGGGGACGATGCCCTTTTAAAATGTACATGCCTATAACACCTAATAAGGTACTTATCTACCTATAAGATACATAGAAAACCTAACTGGTATCCAAATAGTAGTTGAATTGGTATTTCAGATCTATTGTTACACGATACTAAAGTACCAATCGATATCAACTTAGTTTTACTTCCAAAAATAACGTCTCACGATTGTCACGCGAAAATACCTTACGGTCGCTTGTTTGGTTTCATAACTAAAATATTAATGGCTTTCCATTCTGTAAACTCCAAATTGCACAGAAGGAAGTGAAATCGTTGTCTATAATAGCTGTATTATATAATAATTACAAAATTGAAGAACTTTGATTGTTAAACTTGATTTTTCACTATACTCCCACTCGTTCATACAAAACGTATCATTTGGAACAGATTGCAAAAGAATCATAGATAAAAAGGAATAATCCTAGAAGTGTAATTAGAAAAAGGGATGAAATAAGATTTTTGGATATGACAATAAAAAGGGAAGGGGATTTAAAATAAAGTGGTTAGGGAAAGAATGATCCGCAGTGTGTATTTTCACAGAAAGTGTGATGTAGATGAAGAGATAGTAATATGGAACTTTATTAGAAATATGGAAATTAGGATAGAAATGGTAGCGAAAGTGAAAAGAGAAATTCACACATAGAGAAGTTACATATTTTGCTTGTGCAGGATGAATATAATAAAGAGAAATTGAAAAAGACAGATAGAAAGAAGAGAATAGAAAAGGGAAGAGTGAGATACGAAGAAGAAAATTGAAGAATGAGAGAAGAAGAAGGAATGAAAAGCTAGCTTTGAATAGAAATGACAAGAGAAAAAGTTAATTCCAGAATAACGCTTATGAGGAAAGGAGGAATAAGAACATATACGAAAGGGAGTAGAAGAATATTAAATTTAGCGAAAAGAAGAGAAGAAGAGGAATAGACATTCAATGAAGTGAGAAAGTTTTAGTCTATAAAATTAGGAGTAAACAATGAGAAATACATTACATAAGAGTAACAAGAAATAGGTTATAAGAGAGGATTAAACAAGACAAGAACGGTGCTACATATAATAACGCAATATATAAGCATGTGAGAGAAACATGCCACGAAGTACATTGAGAAATTAAAGGAAAAACATCATAAGAAAGTAGAAACATGCGGAATGGGTACGGAGAGAGAGAGAGAGAGAAATTGATGAGTTGAAATAGTGAATTGAATATCAATGATTTGTAAAATAAGAGATGGAATCGATGGAATATTGATATGACGATTTTCTGTGAACAACGATTAATTCTAAGAAAAAAAACTACATTGCATTTTCTAACATATTTTCCAGAAATGAAGAACTGCAAGATAATTAATTTTATGAACCCTTACCCTCACTCTCAATTGACGCCCTCAGCCTCACCTCCCTCACACTCACCCTCCCTCACACTTACCCTCCATTGACGCCCTCACACTCACCCTCAATTACATTATCGCCCTCACCCTCAACTACTAAAATGAGGGTGAGGTGAGGGTGAGGGCGGCCCTCATGAGAGCAGAATGAGGGAGGATAACCATCTCTGGTCAGTCAGAGTCTACTTCTACAAGCCGTGATGTTCAGCCGTAGGGCAAAACCTCAGCCATTGACGGGTAACATAAATCTTTTCTTTCTGCAGTTAGGAATAGAGTATTTGCACGAAAAACGGGAGTTAGGTTGTAGAAAACGTCATTTGCAATGCGTTGACATTTTTTTTCTTTCGTACATTTACCATATGAAGCTTTTTTTTCGATTATCACCAGAAAATGAGATAAAAAACCTAAATGGTTCTTTGTATATAGAAAACAAACAAACAATACTAATATGAAGTGTACGATGCACGTGTACTGAAGTGTATGATGCATGAAAAATGGACAGAATTAATTTTAACTTTTCTACTTGTCGTTACTCTGAGTAGAGAGAATGCTGTGGCGCAACTAAAGGTCCTGCAAGACCCGCAACACTGAAAGGCTCAGAACAGAAAGAGGCTCATTTCTGTTTCGAAGTTAAACTTTATAGTTAGGATGTTAAAAATTATGTGATGTTCCAACTATATTTCATTTTTACCTGTGAAGACGGTAACACCTGAGCGATTAGTTAGTAAATTAAAAACTAAGAAAACTTATACTGACCAGCGAAAACATTATGACCACTCGCTACTTTTTGAACGAAATCATTGGGCTGAGATAAGACCTACAGGACATAGCACAACCGTGCTCCAAACGTGACAAGAATCTCACTCGAATAGTCAGTGTGGTGTTTGTGCCTTGAATGGGGAAGGACGACCATATATCAGGGCGACTAAATGGTTGGGAGCTTCATTTCGGAAACAGCGCGACTTGTCGACGTTTTGCGATATGCCATGCTTAGTGTATTTCAAAGGTGGGAAAAGGACAGTGAAACCAGCATCGAACCAAACAACAAAAAGTGGGGCGACCACACCTCATTAAAAATGTCGGATGTCGTAGACTCTCGAGGTTGGTACAGCAGAATAGGCGAAAACTATAGCACAATATAATAATAATAATAATAATAATAATAATAATAATAATAATAATAATAATAATAATAATAATAATAATGTGGTGGATACATTAATAATTGGCAGGTCAGATAGTATAAGTGTATAAGGACATCGACTTAAGAATCTCTTGAATTGCTTAAAAACCAGACTTCCGTGTATAAGCACATTACTCTATAGACTTCGCAACCAGGAAATATGGTAAAAATTCAGAGTCAGATATAAGGAAGTCTTGCTACAAGGAAGTCACCTACGAGGTAATTGCAACGATAGGAATTCAGAGGATTGCAAGAAATACGGAAGGTAGTTTTCGACCTGCAGATAGAGCTCGAAGAGGATAGTCTCGACTAAACTCCCGTTTCGGAAAGATCCCACGATTCGACATTCAAGTCTGTATATTCTTAGTGATTATAATCTGGACACTTCCATACCAAGACCGAAGTACTTCAACAGCAACCAGGTTAGTAGTTTTTCTTGAGATGTCTAAGTTAAGCAATTAGTAGCAAAACCGAACGATCTTTAGCTTCAACTAAAGCCAATTAAATTAACTTAAGCTTAAACTATAAATCCAACACTTTACGAATGAAATAGGAAGATAGATAGTAGCCACACTGCCCATGCAAAGCCCTAAGTTGTTTACTAATCTAATTGTCACGATAATCAAGAATAAACTATTTAATGATATATGCTAAGTGTATTTATTTAGCTGGTTGTCTGGTTCGCTATCATCGAACCCAGATTGACCGAATTACGGTAATGTTAGCATCGAATGATTAATTACGATCATAAATCATTAACACCGAACCAGACGCCACAATAATTATAATAATAATAATAGTGTGCATTTTTTGCATATGAACAAGTAGTGACTCACTAGATAGAACATAGAAAGTTAAAACTGTTCTCTGTAAATTTTATGTGACTCATGAATATAGAAAGAGGGGGTCCGTTTAACATTTTTGTTGCGGGCTCATATATATATACACTTCTGGCGCAACAGTAACTTGTGATCTGAGTCTGCAGCAGGCTTATGTGAGTGGTCAGGACAACTTCACTCAACGTCCCCGGCTGTCTAGATTGAAGTCTGCTATCTTTTAGTTTCCTAACTTTTCTCTCGATGTTTGGCCAACACAACAATGTTTGAGTGACTTACCCGGAATTAAACTCTGGACGACGCACACCGTATCACTTTCGCTAAACATTTTGTAAAACTCAGGTTAGAATGTTACTGAATTATTTTTGGAGTATGCCATTTCTCATAAGATAAAGTTAAAAAATATTGTGACATAATTAAATAACTCATGATCAACCACGTATTCTTGCCTCTAATATCTCTAAAAGTTTTCGAAATATGTGTCAAAAATCGTTGAAACACTTGAAGTTGTTTAGTAACTTGAAGAAGATGGCGGACTTATACATACATGACTAAAATTGCTCTAATTTTTATTTTTATTCTTCTTTCTCGTAAAGAAATACAAAATCATAATTTCAACCATTATGGTACATTTTTCATAACTTGAAGCGCGAACACCGGTTTATTGGGATTTATATTGCACTTGTCACTTATCGCAAAAGTAATATAATGACATGAGTCAGAAAGCTAGAACATATTATGGGACAGAGGCAATGACAATTTTTGACATTTCATCTCTCAAGATCTGTTACATTTGACATTTATTGGACGACAGCGGTTTTATAATACGAATAAATTTTTCGCTATAAGGTGAATATAATGATCGTAAGAAATGACAAAAGCTACCATTGACCTTTATAGTTTGATGCTTTTTCGATCATGGTCTTCCCCTTAAATTTTGTAATGGACAGTGTCATTTTAATTATCTTGGGCTAATTTTTTTTACAGCTCCTCATTCGTACGCTAAAAAAGGATTTCTTTTTTTATGTAAAAGAATTCAGGGAATGCGAATTTATTCAAACTTCCTTTACAATTAAAAAGCAAGGATAGGAATGGCGAAAGAAGCCTTTAAAAGAAAGAAAAGTCTGTTTCGTGGGACCTTGAACAAAGAGTTGAGAAAAAGACTCATAAAATGCTTCGTGTGGAGTGTTGTACTGTATGGGGCGGAAACGTGGACCTTACGTAAAGGTGACGAAAATCGACTGGAAGCCTTCGAAATGTGGGCGTGGAGAAGAATGGAAAGAATTAGTTGGGTCGAGCGGAAAACGAATGAGAAAGTGTTAGAAATGGTGGGTGAGAAAAGAACACTTTTAGATATTATTATGAAGAGGAAGAGAAACTGGTTGGGACATTGCCTAAGAAGAGATTGTATCATGAGGGACGTCCTAGAGGGTATGGTGGCGGGAAAGAGAGGGAGGGGGCGAAAGAGACTACAATTAATGGATGATATTAAAACAGAAAGATCATACGCGAAGACGAAAAGGTTAGCAGAGAACTGTGGAGCATGGAAGCTTCTCAGCTGCGGCAAGTGACCTGCCAATAAAGACAGAATACCTATGATGATGATGATGATTACAATTAAAGTCGGCTAAACAGATATTCCTTCGAGATTTCTGTAGTTTGAAAACAAATTCACGATTCCAGTTCTTTGTTTTTACTTGGTTCCATATTTTTTATATTAATACTGTATGATCAGTTCCCAGAATTATTTTAGTTCCCCGGTAAATCTATTTATAATAAGTTCCAAATACTGCTACAATTTTAGTGTGGTTTCAGGAGAATCTGCATATCTCATCCTTGTGTTACTCTCTACATATTCATCTACGATGCAAACAAACATCAGTGAAAGAAAGAGGCTGAGAGTTAACACGTGCTCCGTGAGGAACGTTGACATTCCTTTTACTGGTATATCTAGAGAGTCTAGTGTTGCCACGAGACGAGAGGAGACAAGAGACTTCTGGCTGTGTCGTCTCGTCTAGAAAAGATGTGCCCGTCTCGTCTCGTATCGAATGGTTGTGTCTCGTCTCGTGGCAACACCAGTAAGGCTGAGGTCCACAAAAAGAGCTGTTATACCAAGTGGTTAAATTATAACTTTTAACCAAGTTTGGTTTGGTTAACAGAGCACAACACACAACACGATTGCAATCTTCCAGCAACGACTGCTTAGTTTCGATTGAACCAGTATTACTTCGATATAACCATTTGTCAATACCGTCAGTACAATCGAAAGGCAAGATTTCGCTATTTATTCTGATATCCTTTTTTCAGAACCCCTGGCGCCACTTCAACAAATTTGGAAGCCTATGTAACCTTCTCATTTAAAAAATGGTTTAGCTTCGAAGAACATCATAAAACAATAAAAAATATATTTTATTGTCAAATCAGCATCTTTTCAAAACTGACTATCGAGAAAGGCTGACACGTTTCTGTCTTGGTTTGGAAGGAGAAAGATCATGGAACAATAGTTAGTTACTGATAAAATTGCCACTTCTACTTGTACTTCTATAACAGGATTTTTGTACGTAGATATCTCCACCAGCCCCCGGAATAAAATCTTCTGAAACACTGATCTTAATGAATGCTTTACATTGTATTTGCATCTGGAGCACTATCTCAAAATAATTGAACTTGAATTGATTGAAAAATGGAAGTGAAATCTTTTGTAAGAAACATTTTTAAAAATGCTTTAGGTATTCCCTGTTCTTTGTAGGATTTAAAACATTGAATCATTTGGATTATTTGAAATAATAAAAGATGGCACATATTTCGAAGGCAAATAACTTATTCCGAGTTAATACATTTTGAAGCAAATTCAGAAACTGTTTGTATTTTTCGAGACACGAGACGATACATTCCATGAAACGTTTCATATTGTACCGTGTCTCGCCTCAAAGATTCCTGTCTCGTCTCGTTGCAACACTAAGAGAGTCTTATGCATTCTCTTTCCAATAAAATGAGCTAGAAACTTGAAAAGCACATTCAGTCAATTGTTATCATAGAATATACTATGGGCATAGCCAATGATGTGTAGAAGGTGACACAGGCGGAATTTGTTCTTATGGAGCCCTTGGCGAGTTGGAGCCGTGGGGCTCTATTATTTAGATTGGAAAGATTGGCTCAAAAATATTTTACATTTAGCATACATACCTACATACACACACACACACACACACACACACATATATATATATATATATATATATATATATATATATATATATATATATATATATATATATAGATACGTACATGTGTGTTACATATACATTAATGTGTGGACCTAGGGACAAGGTCCGATTCGCCCGCCCAAAAAACCGCCTCTGGGAAGTGGGTTGGAAACGCACCCCTGAAACATAGAATTATGCTAATCGTAATCTTCTGAGATAGACTACCCCCGAGAATTAAATAAATAAATAAATAAAAATATTTTCGTAATGTTTATCTTCCGTATACGAGTAATTGAAAAATTTAGTGTCTCAACAATGAGAGAAGTATACACGTGATGCTGCGTTCCTGGCGGAACTTCCCTAGTTGCGGCCCAAAATTTCGCACTATACCCTATTTCGACCCTCTTCCCCACGGTATTTTGAGAATTTTTATCTATTATCTACTCCCTTGGAGTAACTGTTGCTCTCTATTTTCACGGACTTGCAACCGTCAGAATGAATATCCTGGCTGTTTTCCCAGGTACCCATTCAGCATGCAATAGATACATACAATAACAATCAAATCCCACACAAACTACTCTTCCCATCAAATATTTTAATATGGAAAGTTCTTTTGCGCAACGTACTTCGTTTGTTTAAAATGGAATAGACCTAAATACAACTTCGTTTTTTTAATGTTCTTCTGGAGATTCGATAGCGAGATCGCTCATATCAAAAAATGAGAAAATTAGTGCTCTGACAATCTGGTAGAAATACAACATGCCATATATACGTTACTGTGATTACATTACTATTTATTCAATGATTATTTAGCTTAGGGCTTACTTACTCTCCAGGGTACTCTTCAAGGGTATACAATTACTCTTCACTTATGTCGCGAAAAAAAATATTCAGCCTGCAAATGTATTTGGAAAACTTCTCATTCCCTAATAATGTTTAATTTGTATGTGCGTAAGCTAGCCTAACAGCCGACAAACTTACCAAACTTACACAGAATCTCAACAGTTCAATGTGCTGTATCTGCTGTGAAACACAGGTCAGTTATATGGGAGGGGCTTTTAGAGTGCAGTTCTAGGAACGCTACAGGGGACCATCCCGCTCCGCCTGAGACAAAAGAAAATCTTGCAGCACACAACTAATTCACACTGGTTAGAAAGCAGGTGCAACAAAGTTCTGAATGAAAAATGTCTTTTTTCTCACTATTTCATTTTCCGAACAATAACATTTACCGATGACCAGTTAGCCCCTCCACCACCGCCACCATAAAACCAAATTCAATCGGAATTTGGCCAGATCTTTGATCACGAATAATTATCGTTTAATCCCAACGCATACTGACGAATTACACATGATTTGGCTAGGGGCTTGTTAGCCCTTGATAATCGACGTTTACCATTCCATAAAATCGTAAATAGGTAAGCAAGGTTTGGTTAGTTTCTGGTAGCAAATATGAAAAATAAAGTTTACTGTTTATTTAAAATTGGTAGCCTCTAACAATGAAAATAACAATAATATGTTAAATCGATATGCACCATCCAATAGATATTTCAAACGTAAATAGTTACGCCAAGCATTGTCAGTTTCTGGTGCAAAGTGTGGAAGATAAAGTTGATTTTTCATTTAACAATTGTGGCCTCCAACAATGAAACTAACAACAATATGTAAAATCGACATGTACCATTCCATAGATATTTCAATTCTATACAGGTGTGCAACGTTTGGTCAGTTTCTGATAGCAAGTATGGAACATACAGTTAATTATTTATTTAAAAATGGAGGCCTCCAACAATGAAACTAACAACAATATGTGAAATCAACAGGTTCTGTTCTCTAGACATCTGAATCGTAAATAAATATGTCAAGTTTGGTCACCTTCTGGTAAAGAATATGGAAAATAAAGTTAATTATTTATTTAAAAATCTAGTAGTCTTAAACAATGAAACGAACAATAGCATGTGAAATAGACATAACTCATAGGATAGATATTTCATTATTACATAGGTATGCAAAGTTTGGTCAGTTTCTGGTAGAAAGTATGTCAGATGAAGTTGATTATTTATTTAACAATGAAGAAATCCAACGATTGTTTATTTAACAATGGTGGCCTTCAACAATGAAACAAAAACAATATGTGAAATCGACACCAACAATTCCGTAAATATTTCAATCTTAAATGGGTGTTCAAAGTTTGGCCAGTTTCTGGTAAAACTCATGGTTGATAAAGTTGATTGTTTATTTAATAACGGTTTCCTCTAACAATAAAACTAACATCAACTTGAGAAATCGACACGTACCATTCCATAGATATTTTAATCGTAAATCAGTGTGCCAAGTTTGGTTAGTTTGTAGTAGAAAGTATGGCAGATAAAGTTCATCCTTTATTTAACAATGGAAAATCCAACGATTGTGTTTTTAATATTGGTGGTCTTCAGCAATGAAACTAACAACAATATGTGAAATCGACATGTAGCATTCAATAGATATTTAAACCTTAAATGGGTGTGCAAAGTTTGGTCAGTTTCTGGTAGAACGTATGGCAGATAAAGAGTTTATTTAAAATCGTTTCCTCTGAAAATGAAACTAACAACAATATGTGAAATCGACACATGCCATTTCCTAGATATTTCAATCTTAAATGGGTGTGCAAAATTTCGTTAGTTTGTGGTAGAAATTATGGCAGATAAAGTCGATTGTTTATTTAACAATGGAGAAATCCAACGATTGCTTATTTAACAATGGCGATATTCAACAATGAAACTAACAACAATATGTGAAATCTACACGTAGCATTCCATATATATTAAATGAGTGTGCAAAGTTTGGTCAGTGTGTGTTAGAAAGTGTAGCAGATGGAGTTGATTGTTTATTTAAGAATGGTGGCCTCTAATAATGAATCTAACAACAATATGTAAAATCGACACCTACCATTCCATAGATATCTCAATCGTAAATTAGTGTACGAAGTTTGGTTAGTTTTTAGTAGAAGGTATGTAAGATAAAGTTGAGTGTTTATTTAACAATTTAGAAATGGAACGATTGTTTATTTAACAATGGTGGACTACAACAATGAAAGAACAACAATAAGTGAAATCGACACGTACCATTTCATAGATATCTCGATCGTAAATGAGTGTGCAAAATTTTGTTAGTTTGTGGTAGAAAGTTTAGAAGATAAAGTTGATTGTTTTCTACTTGATAATGGTGCCCTCCAACAATGAAACTAACAACAATATCTGAAATCGAAAGTTACCATTCTCTAGATATCTCAGTGGTAATCCGATGGGTGTGCCAAGTTTGGCACATAAAGTTTATTGTTTATTTAAAAATGGTGGTGTTAAACAATGAAACTATCAACAATATGTGAAATAGAACACGTACCGTTCCCTAGATATTTCAACCTTAAATGAATGTACTACGTTTAGTCAGTTTCTGGTAGAAATTATGGCAGATAAAGTTGATTGTTTATTTAATAATGGTTTCGTCTAACAACAATTTGTGAAATCGACACATACATTCCATAGATATCTCAACCGTAAATTAGTGTGCCACGTTTGGTTAGTTTGTGGTAGAAAACATGGTAGATAAAGTTGATAGTTTATTTAACAATGGAGAAATCCAACGATTGTATATTTAACAAGGTTTGCCTTCAACAATGAAACTAACAACAATATTAAAAATCGACACATAGTATTCCATAGATATATCAACTTTAAATGAGCGTGTTAAGCTTGGTCAGTTTTTGGTAGAACATGTGACCGATAAAGTTGATGGTTTATTTAAGAATGGTGGCCTCTAACAATGAAACTATAAAAGTATGTGAAATGGACACATATTATTCCATAGATATATCAATCGTAAATGATTGTACAAAGTTTGGTTAATTTGTGGTAGAAAGTGTGACAGATAAAGTTGATTGTTTATTTAATTATGATTTCCTCTAACAATAAAACTAACAACAATTTGTGAAATCGACATCTACCATTTCATAGATATCTCAATCGTAAATGAGTTTATTTAACAATGCCTTCAGCAATAAAACTAACAGCAATATGTGAAATCGATCCATACCATTCAATAGATATCTCAATCGAAATGAGTGTGGAAAGTTTGGTTAGTTTGTTGTAGAAAGTGTGGCAGATAAGGTTGATTGTTTATTTAAGAATGGTGGCCCCTAACAATTAAACTAACAACAACATGTGAAATCGATACATACCATTACATAGATATCGCAATCGTAATTGAGTATGCAAAGTTTGGTTAGTTTGCGGTAGAACGTATGGCAGATAAACTTGATTGTCAATTTAACAATGGTGACATTCAACGGTTATTTATTTAACAATGGTGGTGTTCAACAATCAAAATAACAAAAATAAGAGAAATCGACATATCTTTCTCTAGACAATTCTATCATAATTGCGTGTGCAAAGTTTGGTCAGTTTCTGGTAGAGAAAATGGCAGATAAAGTTGATTGTTTATTTAAGAATGATGTAGTCTAACAATGAAACTAGCAACAATAAGTGAAATCGACTCGTACCATTCTATAGATATCTCAATTGTACACGTGCGTTCAAAGTTTGGTCAGTTTGTAGTAGGAAATGTGGCAGATTAAGTTGATTGTTTCTTTAACAATTGAGAAATGGAATGATTGTGTATTTAACAGTGTTGGCCTTCGACAATGAAACTAACAACAATATGTGAAAACAACACATAGCACTCCCTAGATATTACAAATTTAAATAAGTGTGTAAATCTTGGTCAGTTTCTGGTAGAACGTTTGGCCGATAAAGTTGATTGTTTATTTAATAATGGTGGCCTCTAACAATGCAACTAAGAAGAATATGTGAAATGGACACATATTATTCCATAGATATTTCAATCATAAACGAGTGTGCAAAGTTTGGTTAATTTGTGGTAGAAAGTGTGACAGATAAAGTTGATTGTTTAGTTAATAATGATTTCCTCTAACAATAAAACTAACAACAATTTGTGAAATTGACAGGTACCATTTCATAGATATCACAATCGTCAGTTGGTTTATTTAACAATGGTGGCCTTCAGCAATGAAACTAACAACAATATGTGAAATCGATCCGTATCATTCAATAGATATCTCAATTGAAATGAGTGTGGAAAGTTTGGTTAATTTGTTGTAGAAAGTGTGGCAGATAAGGTTGATTGTTTATTTAAGAATGGTGGCCACTAACAATTAAACTAACAACAACATGTGAAGTCGATACATACCATTGCATAGATATCGCAATCGTAAATGAATATGCAAAGTTTGGTTACTTTGCGGTAGAACGTATGGCAGATAAACTTGATTGTCTATTTAACAATGGAGATATTCAATGGTTATTTATTTAACAATGGTGGTGTTCAACAATCAAAATAACAAAAATAAGAGAAATTGACACATATCTTTGACAACTAACAACAATATGTAAAATCGATCCGTATCATTCCATAGATATCTCAATCGAAATGAGTGTGGAAAGTTTGGATAGTTTGTGGTAGAAAGTGTGGTAGATAAACTTGATTGTTTATTTAACAATGGTGGCCTTCAACAATGAAACTAACAACAATATGTAGAATATACACATATCATTCCGTAGATATTTCAATCTTAAATGGATGTGCAAAGTTTGTCCAGTTTCTGGTTGAAAGTACAGCAAATAAATTTGGTTGTTTATTTAACAATGGTAGCCTCTAACAATGAAACTAACAAGAATAGGTGAAATATACACGTACCATTCTCTAGGTTTTGTAAAAATCCATTAACCAGATTATATCCGTTTTCGCTTCTTTTGTTAATTGTTCCTTTAATTTTTGATTGTTTTAATTTTATTAGTTGTATATGTTAACATTGGTGACGGTGGCGTCATCTATTGTTTTAGACACAAAGTGATTGGATGTTAAAAGTAAAAGTAAAAGGAAAAGGTTAAGGTATTTATAAACCAGTGCAGGTGTGTATAACTAAGATTTAATCTTAAAAAACGACAGTTTGGATCAATAAATAGTTAGATCTGTATATAATGAAAAGTTGTTAAGAATGAGAGGTAGTTTCTCATTGGTTCTCAAAAATGACTTTCTCTTATTTCTTAAGATGTATAAACTGTAGTACTTAGATTTTATTTTATAATATGTCTGATGAAGAGAATGATGCATTGTCGAAGCTTTACTATAATTATTTATTAAGTGATTTGTGTTGGTCACATTTTACTTTAATTAACGTAATGTAGTTCCAAACCGAGAATGAACGGTGTTCTAGAAATATTTGGCTTTCTGGGATTGTCTATAATGTTTTGATGTCGTTGAAGCAAATTGGTGGTTTTGCTATAAAAGAGCTTAATGTTCTTCTGGAAGTTTGAAGTTTAAGCAACATTTTTTCGCTTAATTTCTGATAATGTACTTCTACGTTTCGAAACCATAGCGTTCAGCAGGATCTCAAAAACATATTGTAGAAGTACTAAATTAATTGTCCCAAACGAAATATGCATTGATTGTCCCTAATTCGTTTGGGACAATTGATAGGTTATAAATCAAATATATTTTGACAGGTTATAAATCAAATATATTCTGAAACATGACAGTGATGTAAATCTTGAATACGTATCTATGCTGTTTACTTTCAAATTCACAAGGAATTCCAAAACAAACACAAATATGCCATTTTAAAATCAAATAGATAATTGCAACTACTTAAAATGTTAATGAGAGTTTAAGCATTATCCAAGGATATATTGGATACGACACTTACAACCTTGTTTACAGTTAATTTGTAACCTAATCTTAAGTTTTCAAAAGCATAAGGGAAAGCATGGTTTTAGAAGTAACCGTGATCCCGGGTAGGGTAGTCGTTAAAACTTTTGACATTACTGTGAGCGGTTCTGAGTTCGATTCATGGTGGGAAAATTCAGTCGATTTTTTAAACAGTTTTTTTAGGTTAGTCATTCTGAGTGAGGTATTTTCTGGGTTTTTCTCATTCACACAGGCAAATGCCGGGAGGATATCTAACATACCACATATAGGCAATTTCCTTCCTTCTCCAGATTGTGAGCTCGCCAAGGAACGTCATCTCTCTCACACGACGGCTTTAAGGATACAGATGCAAATAATGACCAAAAAGACGTATAAACAAGTAAATAAATTTTCAACATTATTGACCAAACGGATCTTATACAACTGGCCCATTATTTTAAAGTAGAATCCATTTGTAATTGTCCATGATTAAAACAACTAATTAAAAAGAGAGTCTCGTATTGCTCAGTGATGTACAACAGATAGTTATTTCTGCAAATGATATTGTATAATTTGCTATCAATGAATTGCAAACATACAAGGCACTCAGTGATAATACATGTAATTTGCTAGCGTCAGTTATTGGTGACAGCATACATATTTCAAGTTCTACTTAAAACAAATGTAATTTTTAGTTGTTTTATAGTCATTTCTTATGACCTTTGATCTATAGTTTACAACAGTATAAAAATAATTATATTTACATGCATGACAAAATATAGATGTTAATCAACTTTCTTTAAATTTTCAAAATATGAATAGTTTATTTCTTAAATAGGAAAATCTGGAACCAAAGATATGATAACATTATATATATTTAAAATAAAGTTTAGTTATAAAACAACCTTTAAAAGAGAATTTTTTTATACTAATATTGTTTTCTTAACTAAGGAAAATAATTAATGAAAAAAATAACTAGAAGGCATTTACATAATACACGTAAATTATGTTACTTCTCCCGTCCCTTTGTGCTCATTATAATTTAAAATTTTGTTCATTATCAACATCTTTTTAGACTTTTTTATTAATATTTTAATCTCTTTTGTTGTGAATTAACATTTTTGAACTAAATGTATATTTCTCATATATACATTCAACAGTCCTTTCTCTCTATTAATATGATACAAAAGGACTTTTATATTTTATGTACTTTATTTTCTTTTTACTTTTTCTCTTTTGTAAAAAGAGAGGGAGAGAAAGCGAGAGAATAGACGTCTTATTAAGAAGGTGCCCTAAGCACAAGTTGGAAGCTTCTTTTCTACCCTGAAGCCATAATTAGGATTAATTGCTCCGCGTTTATGTTTTACTGCAAATTTAATCGTGTAATGGGAAGTCTATTTAATTATCCTTTGCCCTCATGTGGTTTGTGTTTTCTATTTAAGTTCTCCTTCTCGTTACGGGAGGAACACACGACAAAGGACCTTTGGTTATTCAAGATGAAAAGCATGTTAAGTATATGTGTTTGTCTCTTGTCTCAGAGGCAAAATATAATTACAATTTCACATGTTGAGAGGGAGTGAAAATCTTCTTGGTACTTCTTGACTCGCCATATTTCTTATTACCACTGCATAGATAACAGGGACTCTCTTTGCTAGTTTCTTGTCCTTTAGAAAGAACAGATAAAGGCAAGTGCGTACTTGAATAAGTAATTAAACTACTTAGACAATTTTGTAGACTGTTTTCTTTCTTATAACTCGTAATATCTCTTCAAGAATTCGTATTTCTGTTTTGCTGATAAGAAATGTTGTCGTTTTTAATTTTACGCTCTCTTCGTTTAGTTTCAGCATACTCAGAATTAATTTTGAAGATACATTACTGAATTAATCCCAGAAGCAAGGTAACATTGATCACTTTATACAGTATGAGTTTTTCGCATATACTTAGGTATATATATATATATATATATATATATATCCAAGTTTCAGAATCCTGCTGTACTCACACAACAATTTTTATAGAGGGAGTTGGTGAGTATTTCAAATTATATGCCCTTAGCCAAACTCCCTTCCATAAAAATTGTTATATGAGTACAGCAGGATTCTGAAACTGGCATATTTGGATGAGTCACATACTAGTTCCTAATCGAAATCTTGACCCGACCATATATATATATATCACATATATATGGGGTGTTAATGAACTATACTGACAAACTGTAAGAGGTGATTCCTCACATCAAAATGAGAGAAGAAGTTCATAGGCTATGGACCTATGGCGAAGAGTGCCTAGGTTCAGAGCTAGGGCTGACCTAAATTTAAATAGGCCCTATTTCAAATTCCAGAAACTGTGGAGGGTGGTTCTTATCAGCGTAAAGGAAACCGTGCATACACAATAAAAGTGCATATTTCATCAATTGTCAATAGGTGTAGAGGGTATTCCCCATACGGTGTAATTCTCAGATACGTCTTCAATAGTTTTCAGGTATACCCTGATCTCAAGAAAGGTCGAAAGTAGGCAGCAGATAAACCTTGACAACAATGAACATCGAATGCTTCGGAGGAAAGACGAAGTGTTCGGAACCGTCAGCTTCATGTTTCTTTGTGTTCGAAATAACATGTGATGAAATGTATTATGTCAATATATATATTTACTTCTTCTTCACTTATAAACGTGAAAGAAAACATCGCAGAATCCGTTTTCCCGAGTACGAGGGACTGTGCTGCTGACTCGCCAAAGGATTCCGTGTTCACTACTATCAATGCTTATCGTTTGCCTACTTTGGACCAATCATAAAATCAGAGCATATCTCAAAATTTGGTTGATGTCATGTTTGGGAATTTCACCTTGCAGGGAAAAATCTGTTCACTCATTGAACATTAATGAAATATGCATTTGTGGATTGTGTATGCGTGACTTCCTTTACGCTGATAAGGACTACCTTCTATAATCTCTCGAATTCGAAATAGGGCTCTTGAAATATAGCTTTCTCGAGAATTTGGACAGCCCTAGCTCTGAAACTATGCGGTTTTTGTCATAGGTCTATATTAACATTTTTTCTTATTTTGATGTGAGGAATCACCTCTTTAAGTTTGTCGGTATAGTTCATTAACACCCTAGTATATATATATATATATATATATATATATATATATATATATATATATATATATATATATATATGTGTGTGTGTGTGTGTGTGTGTAGATAGATAGAGAACGAGAGAGAGAGAATCAAATTGAGTGATAGAACCCTATTTATCGGAAAGCAAAGCGATAAGGAGCAATATAGAAGAACTGAAAAGGGAGACCAATAAAAAAAATCAGTGTTCCCAAGGACACCATCGAAGTGTCCTTGGCATAACATAAACATCTCGAAAGGCAACATAGTATAAGTGATACCCTATTCAGTGATTTTGAAATTTTCAGAGCGCATCCTCTGTTTTGTAAACATAGAGAAGTTATTAGTGTCACACGATGTTAGTATGCAAAGTGTTAATGGACTATAGTCAAGAAACTGTTAAAGAACTATAGTATACATAAAGAAACTATAAGAGGGAATTTCTTACATCAAAATAAGATAAATGTTCATATGGACCTGTGGGGAAATTGCAAAGTTTGAGGGCTTGAGCTGTCTAAAAACGTCGAAAACCTTTTGAACACGCGCTATTTAAAATTCGAGAAAATGTAAAGTGTTGGTCCATATCAGCGTAGTGAAATCCACTCACATGTAATCCAAATATGCATATTTCATCAATATAAAATGACTGTAAAAAGGATTCCCTACATGGTATATTTCCTAGACATGATCCCGACTGAATTTCTAGGTATGCTCTGAATTCAAGGTGGGTCCAAAATAGACAAAGTGTGAACACGGAATTCTTCAGTTCAAAATCGGAAATGTTAGGAACCCCCAGCACCACGCTTCCTCATTTTCGAATAAGGCAAGCTGCTATAATTTCGTTCTTGCTTGTATGTGAAAAAAATAAAATCTTAAAATATGTCGCGACAGAATGAATGACTCCATAACGTTTCCGAATTCTCCTTGAGGGATTCCATGTCTACTATATTCAAGGCTTATCTTTGCCTTGGAATCTGGACCTGCCTTGAAATCAGAGCTTATCTGAGAATTCTATTGAAAGCATGTCCAAGGAATTATTCCCTGTACGAAATCCCTTGAACATCCATTACACCTAGATTAAATTTGTATTTCTGGATTAGGTATGAATGACTTCATTCACTCTAATAAGGACTGACTCTCCACATATTCTCGAATTCAAAATAGAATGTTTTAATTAAATTGAGGTCCATATGAACTTTTTCTAGTATTTTGATGTCAGGAGTCACTTCTTACAATTTGCCGCTATCGTTCATTAACACAATGGGCGTATCCACGTGAGGAGTCTACCAGGTCCGGAACACCCAGCGCCATCCAAAATTTCTCAACTTGACCAATTTTCACAAACTTGAACATAACTATACTTGCTTACCGGAGAAATGATTGATGTGGACAAAGGAATTGATTTTACACCTCATCGTACCCTTCTTTTTTTTCTTACAAAAATAATGTAGGTCTATATTTGTTTCTGAGAATGTATGTAGCAATAATTAACAATTAGTTATCGTTTCCGAGTGCAGAATAACACAGATTCAACACTACATAGACGTAGTGTCAAGTAGTATAAAACCCCTCCCAAAGTATATATGAGTTCCTCTGAATATAGTAGTGCAATTGCAAAAGGTTTGGTGCTTTTGCCTTGTATTTGTAGAAGAAAAATAAGAATTCTTTAAGTACATGTTCTGCACTATTTAACTACAGTTCCGAAGCGAATTGAGTTTGAAAGTACAATTTTGCTTGCAATTTAAACAGTAGTGTTACACGTGTTTGATATATACTTATTGCACTTTTTACTCGCTCATTATTATTTTGCAACACTTGTTTCGAAACAAATTATTTTCGGTTATTATGTGTTAGAACTCAAGTGTTTCATTAGGTTTTAACAACCTTTGCAAATTTTTGTGCAATCACTCAGAATTTCTCATGTATTTTAGAACATACTATATTTGTATTGTTGGGAGAGTTCAATCTATCCTGACGACGTAGTTCAAGTAAGTCTTCTAGGGCAATCAGCTTGGTGAACATACTGACCCCAGGCGTTTTGAACACAGACATTGCATTCGTCTTCAGGGATTGTTATGAAGGAACCGGAGATAATAATATAGTCGTTATGTAGAGGTGAGGCTACGAATGGAAAGCTATAGTTGGCTGTGGAAGAACTGTAAGTTCCCCAAAGTAATGTTTACACCGAAACTGTTTGTGTGGATGTTGGGAAGGCTGTTGTATTTGCTGTTTTCCCCAACTTCAAAACAAATTCTGGAAGCACTTCGCTGGGACGCTCAATCTAGGATGCAAGCCGTTTGTAATCGAGCTCTCTCTTGATGCTACCATCAAGTGCGTAGCAATCATTCAGTTTCGTAGTACAAAAGGCATTAAACCGGTTGAAATTCATCGCCAATTTAGGAAACTTTATGGCGAGTAGTTCAAGGATTTCAAAAACGGCTTTAAGTGGTGTGGTGGTGATGAATTTCTTTGACGTCGTGCAGATGATAACGACAATTTTTTAGAGTCGATTGCCACGGGTGACAAAACTTTGGCATTGCTCCTCACAGATGAGACTAAACACTTCTTCAAAGACATGGTGCTAAAACGTGGTATGACATTCGTATACAAAAACTGTCACAGTATCTACAAAGATGTATCGACCGGGACGACGATTATATAGAAAACTAGAATCATGTAGAAGCTTAAAAATAATGCACACATTGATAATAAGCACCTTCGTATATATATATATATATATATATATATATATATACCCCTAGATTCAGTTTATCGCGCCTTTTCTCAAGAATTAGAAGACTTGAAGAAAATGATTGAAGAACGATTACTGGAAAATGTGAAGAAACTAACACCATCTCACATTTAACTAGATTATCATATTTATTCTTCTACACAAAAGCTACAATTAATATTTCTTTCCTTTATTGCTGCAAATCTCTATAACCATTTTCGGTCGACTGTTGTGCAGCACTGACATCCTAAATATTGGATTCTGCTAGTTATCTTAAGTTTGCTAGTATGCTAGTTATATTTAAGATGAGTTATCATTTCAATGTGTTAACTTTGCATCTGCGTTACGTCTTCGGTCCTACCTTCTGGAAAGCACAAAAATAATTTTTCATTGCGCTTTTTTTGAAGGTCTATGGGGTACTGGAAAATAACAAGTATTTGAATTTTGGTGTTTCGTGACGTCATAAGGGGTAGCTGATGGTCCTCATTTTGGGACCTTCATTCTTAAGTGTTACTAAAATCTGCTTAAGTGATACTATGTGTTCAATTTATTACGTTTCCATTTAACACGATAAATACATGCGGTTGAGTGCAATGAAAATTCAGCCCTTGCGAATACAAGTTGGTTTTGTTTATTGCACAAAAAACTGTTATTTCAGTAATATACAATTACATCGGGGGTTCCCAAACTATAGTTATCTATTACTTGGGGCCCAGAACATATTTAAAGTGAATATTTGACATACTTGAAAGATTATCTTTAGTACAGGAAAACTCTTTTGTATTCGACATAAAACCGATCAGGCCACTGTTTGTACTTTCAGAAGGTTTTGTATTTCACGATCATCGAGGGGCTTCACAACTGATATAAGAAACAAGAGTATTTATTTATATAACCAGGAAGACATACAAAAGATTGTGATTGCAGCAATAACCACCAGTAGTGGATTTACGGGGCGAGGGGTGTTCCTATATTTCCTGCATTTCTAAAAAAAAGAAAGAAAGAAAGAAAGAAAACAAAATATAGTTTTACCTTTGATAATAAATCTCAAGCGCTCCGTTCCAAAAATCCGGAATTTCTGAAAAAAAAGGAAGTATTCTTAAGCAAAGGCTCTTCCTAAAATATTTTCTAAATCTGCCACTGTTAGAAATTACACACTACCCAGAAATCGAAGAGAACAATTAAGATAAAATTTCCACGATTTAATCTAATGCAACATATTTAAATGACGCCATTTAGAAAAAATCTAAATTGAAATATAGCACAATGTTAAGCTAATGATCAATTTGTGAGTGGGTACCTTTCCCTCCTGTCTCAACTTTAAGTTCGCACAAGCTCTTTCACCCCGTCCTCTAATCCTCCAACTTTGGATACTGAACTTGACTTCAGCAGTAATGTAAACGTTCAATAATGCGGGCACCAGAGACATAAGTTTGGAACATTTAAATAATTAAATTTTTCGCGTACAATAAAAAAGTATTAACATCTGAAGTGGGGAGCACTACCCCCTATGCCCAGGCATATCACCGCTCAAATTTAAAACATCTGTACATATATGCGATGGTAAAATATTTATGCCATATATGCTTTTAATTTATTTTTGTACAACCTTTTATCAGCATTTTTATTTTACATCACCAAATGTGTGATACTTTCCTAAGAATTTGTATTGTAGACCTGAGGTCCACGTTTGTGAACCTATAGTAAACACACGTGTAACGGAAATACTACTACGAAGATCAAAAAATATAAAATTGCTACTATTTCCAGAATATAGCTCATCTCTAAAAAAGTGTTGATTTAACAATATTGAAAATAAAGAAAGAATGTTTTTCTATTTGCCTTCCGCCCCACCGAAGCCATCTTGACTCAGCATTCATAGAAATAAAACAAAATACGTGGAAAAACAATCAACAAGTGTGGCACCATGTGACATTTTCAACTAGAGAATCCAGAAATGCGATTTTTCCGCACAAATACCAAAGAATTACCAATGTGTAGGAGCATAATGTTTCAGAACTCAGGTCCACATACGTGGACCTGCGGAACGAAGAGATTAATCTTCATTTTCTCTAAAAACAAAATCAAAATTGTATTGTCTTCAGTTATTATTTCCGACAGGGAAATACGATTGCATAGGGTAAAAAGCATGGAAATAATGTGAGTGAATATGAATAATGTTCACAAATTTCTGTTTCCGACTTCTGTCTCAGTACTTAGTAAAGAAAGGTCATTCAGTTTGTCTTGACCTATGGATGCTTCTGAATACGAAGGGAATGATTTTATGTGCTAAATGATTTTCCACAGTTAAAAACTTCGTGACTATCTGCATTCGGTCCGATAGTGGACCGTATTTATATTTGCTGGCCAATCGTGGCTGACAATGACCCGATATATCAGGTAGTCAATTGTTCATGGAGAATCAACACAGCACCATTTGGTGGCAATTTACAGATTATCTTCAACTCTGTGTCGTAAAATCAATCCTTGATAGTTTCCGGGAAACACTTCAGTCCTTGATAGTTTCAGGGTGATTTCCGAGTAACATTCTTTAGACTGAAACATTTTCATATGATTGCTGTGCATCCACAGTGATGGATTAGACGAGGTTTCTGTATTTATTTTCTAAGCTGTTAGTGTCAATACTAAAATACAATGTATTGATCTTCAGACGGTGCACAAGCGAATCAGCATCTTGCAGTGAAGTGAACCTATCATTCACTTCCTGGAGATACAGTGAAATGATTCATTTAGTATTTTTCCATTTCTTAATTAACAGTGAACCCTCATCTCTCGACATCTCATCTGACATAATGATCTTTTTCGTAGATAGGATCTATATGTCAATCAGGGTTAAAAGTGAGGGGAAACGTGAGGGGATGTTGTTACCCCACTTCAAAATAATATTCCTATGGCGTCTCCGCACTTCCTAAAAAATTACAATGGGCAACGATAGGCTCGGGGACGGTGTGACGTCATGTGACAAAGGTCAAGTTCTTCATCCACGGACTCACTGACTAAAGTTTTTTCTTTCGGCATGAAGTTTGTCTCCAAGACCTTTTAAATCTAACGTATCACGGAATTTTATCTTAGGAAAATAGTGTTTTTTTTTTTAAGTCGATCGATCGAAACAAGTATCTTGTTTCAAAATCTCAACAAAATTGTAAACACGTTATTGAAGACTCTTCTGTACATTTATTTTAGTAAAAATGGGTCAATTCTAAAATTATATTCCGAGTGTGGTATCACTTTGATGTTATCAAGTTCCTTATTTATTTATTTATTATTTTACGTTTCTTGAGCCAGTGTGGTTTTACGCTATCGTATTGCAGCAGGGCTCGCTTTTTGTTCATCAATGGAGGATATTTTTTGGCACAGTGCAGCACACATCCGATCCAACTGTTTGGAATAAATGTCGGCATTGATTGTATGGTCATTAAGAACAAATCCAAAGTCAAAAGAAACACAAAGCATGCGTTTATGCTCGAAATGTCATTGATTGACGACCAAGTCAGGAAATTGACCGTTCCTCAACCACTACTTTTGTACAGTCACCTACAAAATTTCTTTCGTTTGACGAAATTAATTTTGTAAATAATTTCAGTCGAATTTTCGAAAAACACTCACTTTTCGTCTTATGTCACAATAAGTTTCAGAAAATACAGATCACCTGGCTTTTGAAGAAGTTGCAGGAACACATTAACTCTCCTCTGGGACTGTGCTGAGTACAACTCATATTGCACAATACGGCAGCTTCTTATGGTTTTCCTGAGTTCGTGAAGATGACTCACTACAATGGACTAGACGTGCTAAATTGGTTCAGCAATTGTCGTTTGCTGCTGGTTGGATTCCTCAATGGTGTGTCATATGACGTCAGATTTGTTTTACCTCCGGTGGCCGGATCTTGGCTGATCTTCAATATTTCGCAAAATGCATGAAAGTTTTGTAACTAACGAGTTGCTGTGCTAGTTTCTCTGTTCTCTTTTGCATGAAAAATGTTTTGTGTTGCAACCGCAATGTTATGCCCGAGTTCGAACTAATACACTAACAGTACACTATCAGACGTTATTAAGCACTCATCAGTGCCATTAAAAACTGACTGAGACACTGACGGACAAGTGGCCTCCGTGTTAAACAGTCTACTTGTCACACTACGTCTTGGGGCAGATTGATCTTGTTCTCACGGTCATTCACGACATATAGCTTCTACTCATTGGGTTGGCAAGGATTATAACTCATTCTTGTAACTTACTTCATTGTAGGAACCAATTAAGGCATATACTCCGCCAATATCTTTACTGACATCGTAAAAAACAAAATCAAATCCTCATTAAGATTGAATAGATTTTCCATTAGTCCAGCGCCATGCCGGGGAGGCGGTCGCAAAATTCGGCAGGTAGCAAGACAAGAAAAGAATTAAGGGAAAAAAGAGAGGAAACATTACTTGGAATTAATTTAACTAGGTTTGCCGACATATCAGTACAAATTAGTATGTACTTAAATCCTCTTTCTGCTTTAGGAAGTGGCCCTACAATGTTACTCACGTTAGGAAATGCATGTGCACATATATAAAATAAAAAAAAGTAATAAAAAGTGCTCAAAACAAAGAAAAAGGAGGATTTGTTTTTGAAAATTTTATTACGCTTTTCGCTAACCATGGTTGCATTTCGCGGCTGAGCTGTCGACTTTACTCATATGCAGGGGGCGCCGTCGTATTCACGCCCCGGCTACTGATTTTCCACTTCACGGCACCACTGCGTTGGGCACTTTTATTCTTTTTAATAGACTGAGCTCCCATAAATGAGTATATATTTATTAAATATTGTTGTACTTGACCTGTGTCATAGAAATTTATTAACAGTACATATTACCGAAATATCTTTATCCTTGATACTACGGTGATTTTTACAACTTGTGGTACTTTCCACTGATTAAATGCTTAATAGAACGTTGGTGTTAGTAACAATATCTTAGAAGTAAAAGAAAATTTTAATAATTGGAAAGTGATGTAGGGGAGAATGGGAGAATTGTGGTCACCTAAGCAAAATTCCTTATAATCTAGCTCGTAAAGCACGAAAAGTTTCCGCGATAAGTCGATCCTATAGGTAATTCTGTCCAGTTTCTTGTGACCAATTTCAAAATACATCTCTTATTTCATTGCCAAGCTAAAAACGAAAATATGAACATACTCAATTGACCGTTATTTCCCACACGGTTTGGTAATGGCAGTCAAAGATTTCCTCAAGCTTCACATATGGGAAAAAACTTCAACACGATTAAGATTTCAAATTTATTCATTAACTTTAGAATAGTTGGGTATGTAGAGGGACAGATAATAAACCGCAGTTTCGTGTAAAGATGATTTTAAAAACAAATTACTTATTCATTGAAGTTACATATATTTTTCGTCAACACCTTAATATATTTGAAATATAAATCTATTGGTATTGGCAAAAAATCATCAAATGAATATATACGTCTGGATCCAGTAGAAGTTCCTTGTTCGACTTCATCATCTCTGGCCTCTGAGTTAGATTACACTTGAATAGCTTTGTTTGACTCTCAAGACTTGTTTATTATCGTTTATTTTAATGTCGGGGAGCCCCTGTGACTGACTGCCATTACCCCATCCGTTTGACCCGGGGCTACCCGAAACGCATGTTTTGAGTAAAAGACGGTCAACACTAACATACAAACAAATGAATGCATAGATTGCTTTAGAACTATATAAGCATAGTGTCTACCTAAAAAGTCACTTAATAAAAATATAAAATGGAATATTACTTACAGTGTCGAATATTTTGCCTAATATTACATCAAACGCAGCGAAAAAACAACACGTCTTCCCTTAATAAATATCACCCCTACAATGGCGTCGCTCTCGAAATTACTTTATCTGGCAGCTGCCAATAAGGTGCCATCATCTGCTGCTATTAACGACAAGTTTTTCACGCTATATCGGCAGCTGCCATTGTATTTGCCTCATCCGGTATCCCCGGGCAAATAACACAAGGAAAGCATTGTATTTATTGTAGTATATGTGAGGTTGAATACCTCCTGACCGGGGCTACCCCTCTCTTCCCTACAAAATTTCAGACATAATATACAAAAAATTACAAGTAAATATCAACGGGAAGCATTCAACCTCACATATACTACAATAAATACAATGCTTTCCTTGTGTTATTTGCCTAAAATATAAACCATTCAGTTGCTATCATTTCACGTTTTTTGCTCTATACTTCACCAAAGAGTATAAGAATTTTTACAACACAGAAACAGTGTTTTACTCGTATGTGAGACAATGAAATACACTATTTGATAATTGTGAAGTCATTTTCAGGTTATTAGACTGGAAGTTGAATTGGTTTGCTTTGTGACTATTTTGTATTTTTTGTTGTTTTATTTTACTGTTTTATTCTGTTTAATGTTTCAATAAAAATTTATAGTATAGTCTACCAATAGTTTTTCCAACGAACAAATTCATATAGATAAATTGTTCAGTACGTTTCCTTTGAAATAGCATTCGCACTATAAATTGCATTGGGTTTAAAGCTCAGAAGTTTTATCTTTTTCTTTTTTTCTAAAGTTCATTTCAACTGCAATATAGTAGCAATTCGTCACGAGAGGTACGGCAGTGGAACAGCGAGATCTATTTGCAAGGCAAATTGAAGGGTTGGGTTCAGAAACTCGGATGTATAAATTTTGCAATTTCTCCTTCGCCTACGTTTCCCTCAAGTTATTATGCATCAATATTAACAGAATGTCCTCGTGTTTGATATGATACATGTTTTCTAACGTAAAATTAGAACTTCTTGGAAACAGGAAATTTTAAGTGGATGTTTTAAAGCACGTCAACCTATTTTCTTTTACAGTTCGTGCTACTGCAAAACGGGGATAACAACTTTATTTATGCTGTACTTACACACAATCATAGTCATACGTCTTGCAAATAAAATCAGAAAAATAAACACACTGCTGAACAAGACTGCACTTATTTAATATAAAAGCACATTTACACGTGACGTTTCGATCTTCTAGCCAAGATCCTCATCAGAGTGTACGTCTGATGAGGATCTTGGCTAGAAGATCGAAATGTCACGTATAAATGTGTTTTTATATTAAATAAGTACAGTCTTGTTCAGCAGTGTCTTATTTTTCTTATGCTGTACTTATATCTTTCAAATAATTAAATAGGCAGCACATTGACCAGAGGAAGGCTCACCTAGTCGAAGCACAGGAAGGTGGGAGAGAATGCGATGAGAAAGGCAATGCGTTACATTTAATGCGTGTTCCAAACACATCACTAAAGAGGCGCTTGTTTAACATGTGTTGGAGTGAATGTACGAAATGCCTTATTGCATTGCTACAGACTCAACCTCGGGTTATCGGCTCTGCTGTCTTTTCCTCTGGTCACTGTACGACTGATCTTAATCACTTCTTTCTAATAAAGTTACGTTAGCAAAAGATTAATGCATGATAGGGAAGAGTTTGAACGTTGGCTGAAGTTTGATTTTTTCTGATCATCCCCATTCACTTTTACTTTTGTGCCTCTGCACAACTGGGTTAACAACTTTATTAGTGTTGGAATTATATTTAACAAATAATTAGAAGTTTCTGCAAATGTTAATAATTATTTACTCATTTATGTTTACCATCCATGTCTTAAAATGTTTGTGTATTGATGCATCATATATTGATATACAAACAATAATTTACTTTTAATACTCATATATTAACCTCTAATTATTGCTGCATTCATGCCTTACTACGAGAAGAAAACGTTAGAAAAATGAAATTAAATCTTCCAGCTTAATGTCCCACCATTATATTCTTTAGAATAAGAGCGATGGATGATTCGGGCAAGTGAATGACGTTGAAAGAGTCAGTGAAATGATAAGGTGGGAAGAAACGGGAGTACCCAGAGAAACTCCACGGATAATGTTGTCTGTTGCCTACTACCACAGACTTGTCCTTGAATAGAACAAGAGACCTCATGTAGCAAAGATAAAAGAAAATGTCAAGCTTAAGGGTTAAGGAAATCATCGAATTTTTCTTTTTGTAAGGAAGGGCCGAAAAATTTGGAAGAACCATGCACATTTGTTTTCTTTTCCTACACGTGTAAGTACTAACTCTACGTATTATTTGTTAGGATCTACTGTAAGTTTCGGTACAGAATTTAGGAACACATAGCGTCGCTATTCTACTTATGTTTCATTTCTCTCTCACACACACTCACAGATTCTATATATTTATCTTATTTTGTATAATTTAAGCGTGTGATGCTACAACGAGACAAGAGTAACCTAGTAAATTATTTATAAGTGTAAGTTGAAAGGTCTCAGTTCATTTTGTATGCCTTAGGACAGTCCACGCATGCATCACGATGATTGAGAAAACTTTTAGGCCTGACTGGGTGGATAGAACATTTATATAAAGGCCCCATCGGATTTCTTGTTAAACCATGATGAATCATTCGTTACCCGTATTCAATGCCAATTAGCGGGCGGACCTCACACAAATGCAGCGAAGTACATGCGATCTCTTACCATAACGCTGTTGGTGCAAACGGTAGACTTACGAATCGGACGTTTGAGCGGAGAACGCATTTATATCAATATAGCATTTAAAAGTAAAACACTAAAACTAATAGACAAGGAATGCGAAAGCGCTATTGGACAGTAGAAAAATAGACAATACCGTAACCCGCCTTTTATGACAGGTACAAAGTCCTTGACGTCAGTACTCTATAGACAGTTGCCTCTGTCTCATTCCGCTCCACTGTTACTACACAGGGCACCATTTGAGTTTTATTTGTTGTCTATTTCCCATTAACATGAGAATTCAAACACTTCTCGAGTTATATTCAGGGCATTGTTCTCCAACGTGTTATGCCAGCCCTGAACTGCTGTTCACAACGTGCCGTATTATTGTGCAGATCACCCATTGATATTTAACATCAGTGAGTTTCTAAAACCTTCAGTCACGTCCAATGATAAACCTTTGTCTGAAAACATTAATTGATACTCCGTTTGCAAATTACGAGTAGAGTGAAACACTTGGGAATATGATTTGGTTGATTTAGTTTCACGTCCCACAGTTTTGCCTGCTAAGCTAAAGGAGACGTGGTTTATATATTATAGTCGAATTTGAACAACTTTGGTAGTTCAACTGTACTCCCAATGAGAATCGATTCATAGACCACGCTAACCGAAGTCAAGCATGCTAGCCACTAGACCAAGTGGGGGTTCACTTAGGAGCGCGAACTGGAATGTTCACTAAGTATAACAGAATAGAAATACCGTCAATACTTTCTAGGAACTAGTAAATAGGACGTAATGATATTGTTAATTGCTACATAATATCACTAACCGCTATAGTGTTAAATAGTGGTTAGTGTTAGTCACTAATAATATCACTATATTATTGCTATATATAATACCAAAGAGTATTAAAGATGGATGACGAAGTGTTTTTGATTAATTGGTAGAGTTTTGCTGGAAATGCCAGCACTAAGTCCATTTGTCTACGTTAAGATATGGTAAAATGACAATTTTATGTCATATTGTTACCACAACATACTTATAAGAAGCATCCCAGTAAACCTATGACAGCACATGTTTATTACTGGTAAAAGTATGACAACACACTCCCATTCTTTCTGGTATAAGCGTGACAGCACATTCTTACTCCTTGGTAATAACAGGTTACACCAATTTCAAATTATGAACAGTGTTAAAAAGCAAAAAGAGAACTGGATCGTTAACAGCCTTGTTACTTTTTTATATATATATATATATATATATATATATATATATATATATATATATATATATATATATATATATATATATATATAATTACCAACTAGAATTTCCAATATCACAAAAAGGTCAGAGACATTTTTTCATTCCCGATCTCTACTATTATACATAAAATATTAGAAATGAAAATACTCCTAGATAAACATAATTTCGTCTCCATTCTAAAAGTGTCCATCGATTTAAGCTGCCGTCAGCAATCTAAAACAGGAATGATTAAAAATATTGAGTAACATTCTCACCTTATTCCGATTTAACCCTTACAAGGTAATAAGAACCATGACAATTTTATTTCGTCAATAGCCTTAGTATCCCCTTTCATAATTACAAGCTGTGTTCTGAGATCTTGAAAATGGAAGATGTAAAATCTAATACAGCATAGTATGTTCAAATGCTCAATACCTAAACTTCAAGTATATTCAAGCATGATCTATATTTTTCTGTTCTCTGTTACAAATCAGGAATGACTAATGTCACTGTTCTCTTCTGTGTAGCACCAATATTATTTTCAAGATTAATGCAGCCGCATAAAGCATATTTTATCTTCAAAGAAAAGTTTCATTATAAAATGGAATCAAATTTTCCGTAACAAATTATGATGTAACATTTCTAAGAATGTATTTACTAACTTGTTCCTGTTTAAGAATAAAATTTACAAATATACGTCATATCTTACAATTTGACCATTGTGTTATGTGAAAATATTTGTGATCGTAATTGTTTAGTAAGAGAAAGAAAATGTACAGATTGGTTTTTAGCAAGTTCAAATGTATTACAAACATAACTCTTGTCATTCAACTACTACAGAATGAACAATAGGTTTTGGTCTAAAAGATTATAACCCTCTCAAACTTAATAAAAACCAGCGTGGAAAATTTGAAGTGAGTAATTATTATTTAAGTGTAAGTGTAAAAAGTATATCTACACAATGAACAAAATAATATAAATAATAACAATAAATGCATAATATATTGCATAATAAAATATTAATATTGGGTTCGAGCAAATTTGTCGTCCCCAACTAAGGACCATTGCATTCCTAAATAAACCTGTATATTATGTAAAAATCAACAGTAACTTTTCTAATAGTTGTTTTAATAAAACTTTATTTTTACATTGTTTTGGTATCACTTTGAGACAGTATCACTAAATGAAGACAATTTCTAAATTGGGACATAATACCCTCTTTTACTTGTTCGTTGTACGTGTTGCAGACTTTTTATATTCTCTGAAAGATTACCTACAAAAGTTGTATTGAGACGTAGAGGCACTGCAATGAAAATCTCTTTTTAAAAGGAAAAATAATACCATTAAAAAACAGTGACTTTAGAAAATTTTCTGAGAATGAAATTTCGTTGGAATAAATGAAGATATTGAAATGTATTGGATGCTATTTAATGTTACACTGAGAAAACTAAGCGGTAACCTAGTGGAGGTTAATGGACAAGTTGGCTGCTAGAACCAGTTAATAATTTACAACAACCCTTTTGAGACAAAAAGGTTAATTTTACGAGGTTACCGGTAATCAATCGAAAAAGGTTACTGAAAAATGCGTAGAAACAATACAGTGTTTGGTTGTTATTAAAATATAAAGTAGATTAGAAGAAGGTAACCAATTCAAGAAGGTTAATTTAATTTAAAAGACTGTATTCACTAACCAATTTTCACACAAAGTAAATTTAACCCTCCAGAACTTGTTTACTGGTAACACTGCATTACTAGAAGCACAAACAGTAAGGTCGCCATTTGCAATTTTAAGAACAAAATGTTTAAATAATTATGAATACAACCGAAGGAATGGGAAAACAGTTATTAAAATATGGATTTCGCATAAATTAATAGAGAAATGTGAAGGAAAATTTACTTACGAAGGTTTTTACATTTTCTAAGATTTAACTCAATAAAATGTCATGGGGCATGTTTCTATTACAAATAATCAAACTATATGGTAGCACAACTAATCACGTAACTGTCATCAAATAATTCATACATTCCTAACAATAATTTTGTGATGTTTACAGAAAACATAAAACGTTGCACTTTGCTTTACGGTACAAATACCAAAAACCTTCTACATCTTTGCTTATACGAAAGAGTATCATCCATACAAGTTCTCACTGTTAATTATCAGATACATTTTATATGGACAGAGTACAAGGGAAATCCATACTACAAATCAACAATAAATTTAGGTAGTTGTTACCTATTTTAATATTATATTTCTAGATGTTCTTACATCATCAAAGATGTGATTGAAAGGATAATAGCAATCTCTCGAATTAAGTAAATATGTTATATTAAAGTACGCGGCTAGAAAGTTGTCGCAATCTGTTTCGATAACTGAGCCATCAGTTGTTCTAACATGCTAACTACTATCTATTTCATAAAGATAGGCCCCTGATTTCGCGGTGCTGCCGTGAGGTCCAGTCAAAACTTATATTTAATTGTCGTACCTCGTTGGAATTTCTGGAATATTGTCTTTTCAATACTTAAGACATAAGAATTTTCTTTGTACTATGTAGTGAGAAAAAAATAAAAATTAATGAAAAAGTGCGTATTTTTTTCGTACTTTTTTGGTAGATCAATGTTTATAGAGCTATATCTCAGAAAAGAGTTCACGTGAAATAATTTCCTGTGTACAATATGTAGATGCATTTATTAACTGTAGGTTGTAAAAAGTTCAATTCTCATCACTTGATATTTTTTGTGTAATTAAAACAAATGTACGACGCTCTGATCTCCTTTACCATGGTAGGTAGAGAAACGTACAAAACACTGTTCGAAAATTTGGAAGTCTAGTGTTCTAAATATTTGGAACTATTAACAAAAAAGGGTTTAGTTGGTAGAGTATTTATTTTAAAAAAATGTTTACTTCAACATATTCTCTGCGTTAAGCGGTGAGCCATGTTGCAGCCCAATCTTTAAATTCCCCGCGCTTATATGAAGAAACAGCATACAGTAAATGGAAGTGCGGCATCGCTGTCGTGCAGTGTTGTCGCATTCAGGAAGCTTGTAGCGCGAAGCCTACTTCATAAGAATGTAATAGGAAAAAGTATTTATTATAACCTTTCACAACATCATAAAAATATTAATGCATGTACACTCATGTCCAAAATTATTGTCGCATGTCTATAAATATGTTATTGTAGGAATATAATTTGATAAAGAATTCGCCTGGTATTTCTTATAATGTTAGTATGTGTATAATCGGCAAAGACATGTAGGCTATGTGGCAAATTTCATGTCAAAAGAGCAGTAAATAAGAACAATAAAACGAAACTAAAATTTTCTTATCCATTTAGCAACATTTTGTTTTACTCATGCTAATTTTCGTATTCTTTTCCTATGAAATTTTTTACAAATATACATTTCCCGACTCTACATATAGTATCAGTATTAAAAGTACCCTGCAAAATCATTATCAAATTATATTCTTACAAGAAGACAGTTATAGATATGCGACAATAATTTTGAGCATGAGTGTACACATATCAATGTAATCGAAATAAAACGTTGAAGTAACGCAGCCAAAAACTCATCCCTTAATCTATTTACTTCATTCACTTTTGTCATGGCTTTGTTGACTCATCGCTGCTCCTGCTAGAGTCCAACACACTTGTTTCTGCCGCGATCGTTGCACAGCACAGTGTTGCAATCTAAGTATCCAAAATAATAACTACAAAGCATTGTAGAAAAAAATATACTAACGTAAATGAATAACATGTACAGCCTATTAATAAAGAGAGAGCTTACCTTATTCCAATGGCTACAAACATATTAAGGCTAAGACTAATGGCACACTTCACGCATTAATTAGTCTAATTCTTCTATTCCTGACAAGTTCTCCCCAATCTCCGAGGCTGTGTCAGTTGATTCAGGGTCCACGTAAATTATGAAAGGTGCCGATGCAGCATTATCTTCATATTCATCTATCAGGCCCTCGCGCTCCATAAACTCATTCTCGATCTCTTCAACAAGACGACACCTTGAGTCCCATTCTTCGCTTGTGACACTCTCAAATTTGCATTGTGCGAGCTGCATGACCGCATCCAAATTAAAGGTTGTGTTGTGATATGCCACCCAGTTTTTCACTAGTGCCCATATTTTTTCTATTGGATTTAATTCAGGGTGATATGGTGGAAATCTTAATGCACAATGTCCGTATTCATTTAGCAAGGAGTCAACTTTGTAGGTTACATGTTTAGGTTTGTGTAATTTGATTAATTCGTACAGCTCAGGTCGTGTCATGTCAGGCATGAAAGGTAACCCCTTTTCTTAAAGCCATCTCTGCATATCTTTTTTTAAAGAATCTTGAGTGGGAGCAGGATTTAATTGCGCATGTGATCAGGGGCGTCGTTTCAGACTTCGCTTGAGGGGGGCAAGAGCACCACCAACATAAGAAGACTTTCACGTTTTGTACTAGTATATTAGTAGTCAATCGATTAAAGTATATGTATTACTCAAACTCTTGGGGGGGCAATTGCCCCCTCCTGCCCTCCCTAAATGACGTCCCTGGTTGTGATACGAGGCATTGTCTAAAACAATAACAGATCTGGGTGAAAGATTAGGAATTAGTTTTTCTCGAAGCCATTTCATGAAATTATCGCTGTTAATGTCATCGTGGTAGTCCCCTGATTTCGAATTAGATTTAAACATTAGTAAAGCATTAGGAACAAACCCATCCTTACCTCCGGCGTGAACTATCACAAGACGTCGTCCCTTGGACATAGCCACCCGAAAACATTTGCCAGAATCATCTGACCAACCATATTCTGGAGTATGAGACTATGTAAGTATGTTTCATCTACATATATGATTGGTCGTCCTTCCCGCCTAAAATGCCTTATTTGTCTCAAGAACCGCGTTCTTTAAGCACAAATCTCTTGCTTTTCGCTTAAAATGGTTCTATTATTTGGTGTCTTCCTCCACTTAAAACCCAGCTTATGCAGTAAGCGTCTCAAACTATCTTTACTACCCGCAAAATTTAGTTCTTCTTGTAATGTCGTGTGCAATTTGCTAAGTGTTGGCAATTGCTTTTCACGCATAGCATAGTCATACACACACCTACGGATGACACATTCATCGAAATTGTCCACTGAAGATTTAGGTGCTGGTTTTGGTCTCCTCTTTCCAGGAGTAGAGAATGATGTGGAGGGCCCTTCTGACGACTCAAGAACTTCTCTTTCCTTCACAATTCCTCGAATTGTTCGTTCCGGGACCCCGGTTGCAGCTGCCACTCTTTTACCAAAATGTTAAATTGGAATATTAACACCTACACTAGCTTCCATCTTCAGAAATGAATGAACATTATTCACAATTTCTCTCGCTTGGCTATGTAAAGTCTTTGTTTTCAATTTAGACAACACTGGAGGCATTGTGCAAATAAACGTTTTTACAAGCGTAAAACTTAAAATACTAGGAATAGGCTATCTACAAAACTTTCAACACTAAAAAAACACTCCGAGCTTTTTTTTCAAAAAAAAAAAAAGCTGTCTTCACCACAGTTCGAAAAACGCGCGCACTTAGAAAAAGGTACTTCAACACCACTAATCTCTATTGTCTTATGCTAATAAGTTTTTTTTAAACAATGATTTTTCTAGAAAGAAATCTTGCAGAATACTTCTGCTTCTGAAAGGTATATTTTTGCTGCTTTCGTCTGCCGTTGGCAACACTACACTTTATTCAGCGAATTATAGTTCAGCATGGAAAGAACAATATGCGTCATAATGAAAGATGTCATGCGCAGTTGCCAAACTTACTTCAGCGAAAAGGAGAGAGAATGATATGGAACATAAATTCGCATAGACTTTTAAATTATCTTTCCTCCTCGGTGTCAAGAATTTAACTGACTATTGTGGCAACATAGCACGTGCTAGAAACAAGGGGGCGAAGAAATGCATGTAAGAAGGGCGGGGTGTGAAGCATTTGTATCGCGGCAGAGACTTCTGTGTCGAGCTCTATCTTCCCTAATATTTATAAACAATGGCTCCATTTGTACCTCAAGATCTATCAGTATACACACTCTACAGCTTACGAACATGTTAAAGGTTAAAAAGAAATGTACTGTAGTCTTGGCAATTATGTGTTCACCCAAGTTCTGCGATCAATTCCCCTGCCGAATGTAACACAGAATGAGTCCTTTGTTTTCTTTTAACGAAAGTAAACAATGCAATGAGTAGGGACGAGGGCTGTATTTGCGTCTAATCACGTCGCACTGATTAAGTCTTCAACACTTCCCTTCGGTTCGTAGGCGTCAAAAACTTACACACACACTCACATCATATGGGTTCATTGCAATGAGAGGACGAACGGGCATTTATATTTTCGTGAGTATATCCTGTGCTTTTTGATTGAAAAAAAATGGATATTCCTTCACGAGCGGCGGCATTACAAAAAGAAGAGGCAAAATGTTTAGCGATAATGAAATTGCAGAACTGATGAATGAATCCGACTCAGACGGTTATGAGTTAGTAATTAATAGTAAGGACATTGATTATTCTGTGCTCTGTGGCGTATCCGGGAGTGAACAAGGTAGTAACTCTGTTTCAAGTAAACCTGAGCCTGCGCCGAGAAAAAAACAAAAAAAACTCGTCATTCCTATTCAAAGGCAGATTCTAATGTAGCTTGGAGCTCTTAGATCTGAAAACAGATTGAAATGTAATATTGAAGTGTAAACTCAATATTACATATCAACTAAGGTTATATCATATAATAAACTTTGTGCGTGTTTTTGTTTCTGTGCAAGTGTATTTTGTACTGCGTGCAATAAGTGAAAACTGACAAAAAGCAACAAATTTTCGAGAACCATCACATGCAAATCCAAACAAGATAAGAGTTCGCTTTTCTAGTTTTGAACACTTGGTACATTTACTGTATATCCTGTTAATTTCTAAGAAATTGGTTTAAAATCTGTGGAGACATTACATTTTAAAAATATCTCTACAAAGTGCCGGACAGTGTGCGTGACAAGTTTAAATACCCGTCCGGCTGAGAGTGTATACGCGCCAGGAAAATGTGGCAACGTAGCACTCTGTATAAACTGCGATAGCGAAGGGCGCAAAGCAAAGAAAATCATAATGTCATATTTGTGATTGTTTATCTTTTAAAACAAGTCAAACAGTTTGGTTGAAAAAGGTACTTTAAGATTTTTCTAAAAGTTTTTTTCAGATTGTTAATACACTGCAGCAATTCAGAGATAATGATGTCTCACTTTTTACTGAATAACAAGAAAATTACTACGTGTTGAGTAATGAAATTTTCAGAACTTACAGGTAATAGGTGCACCTACATATCGTGCACAGGAACTTATTTCATGTTATCTCCTTTCCGAGATATAGTCCTATAAACATTGATTTACCAAAAAAGTGCGAAAAAATACGCACTTTTTCATTAATTTCTAGTTTTTCTCACTATATAGTACAAAGAAAATTTGTATGTCTTAAGTATTGAAAAGACAACATTCCAACAATTACAACGAGGTACGACAATGCAGTATAAATTTTGACTGGGCGTCACGGCAGCACCGCGAAGTCAGGGGCCTATCTTTATGAAATGGATAGTAGGTTACCGGTTACAGGCTATGATCAATAGTGGTAACTATGTGATCGGTTAACGTACCCCTGTGAATTATTACACTGTAGTCTAGCAATATTAACCTATAACTCAAGGTTGCAATCACTTTCTCTCTTAAAATTTTTGGCTTGGCTGCTGGGACACACGGCTTTGTTGTCCATATATTGACAAACTAAATTGGTTACTGTCCACCTTTTATTCTTTACTAGTAACCTTTCTTTTTTTCTTTTTCTTTTTTTCCGTGTAAAGTGATGTCTCAATTACTGATCATCATAACCCTCTAATTGAACAGTTCGGAGGAAAACAATGATAATGCTCATTCTAAAACCAAGTGAGTTCGTTACAGAAAACATTGATAAAACTCACGTGAGCTGAATTGTCGAAAGAGTTCAAATTTGAAACAATAGAATATTCAGTATCCAATTTTTTCTATCTTTAACTGTTTCCGCAATTCAGCTGACTTGAGTGTTATTAATGTTTTTGTGTAACCAACTCACGAGATTTTAATATGAAGGTTACCATTGCCCCCCCCCCCCCCGAACTCTTCAATTATGGACACGTAAAAGCAGGATTTAACATCCTTTAGAAAAAGGAATTTCCTTACTTAATATTTTTGGAAGAACATTTCCCTTTACTAATATGTTACTGAGAATGAGTAAAATTGCATTATTATCTCTAGTTTATAAATTAACTACAGCAATTTGAATATAATTAATATGTATTTTATATTGTTATTACCTGTGTTTCGGAATCAAGAAACCTGTGTTTCACAACACACAAACTCCAAGCTATGGTAAAACCGAGAAATAGCGATCGTTTCACGCCGCATTGCTGTCAACCAAAAAGAAAACCACACGAACTTATGCTTCGACTCAATATTTATTCTGCAAAACAGATATAAAAATCAAGTTCGGTATCCATAAGCGAGTGCATAATACATTTCTCAAATTCCTGTTAGTAGATAGTGAAGTGTAGCAGCGCCAGTAATTATAATCCAGCACTCACAATCTGAGTAAGCTTGTCAATACAAAAAAGTATGATAATTATCAACCAAGTTAAGGGTAAGTGTCCATACAAAAAGCAAACATAAATGTACTGATTAATTTGGGATATTAATGGTACGTGAATTCCATGATTCATATAAGAGCTTACGTTATCAAACGAGATCTCCAAGTAATCGTCTAAATATCAATGAACATAACTGCAGATTCCACTGCAAGAGAACGGGCGAGAGAGTCCTAGAGTTCATAATCAATTTTCATTAGATTTCTTAACTACAATATTTGCAAAGAATCTATCGTAACAACTAACATCCATCTTGAGGCATGTGCGAGTATTCCGTAGCATATTGTGTCCGTAATTATTTCCAACAATTTCCAGAACAGGAATATTTGAAATACGGTCCTAGATATTTTCCCCACGGTCCACGAGTCTTGTTGGTTCATGAGTACATATGGCCCGTTGCATACTTAATTTTAATTGTTCACGAATTATTTGGTTGACTTTTTAAAATAGTTTTCATAATCTATATGGTCACCTCAGTTATAAAATACACTGCTTTGAAACAATCTGAGATTCGGATTGTCATCACTACAGCTTGAGACTTTTTTGTATTCATTTCAATTTACACTACGTACAATATACTGATTGAAATGATACTTTGGTATCTGAGCAGCTACTGATCTTTAAATAATGTAAAATAAATGTTTACGTAGCATCTAAACTAAGTAGCAGTATTTTATTAAGTAAAATACATATGTAGTACCTACTAATTTACATTCCATGAGGTTGCTGAAAGGTCTTATGAAAAACAATGTTCGGAATTAGACATTACTACAACTTGATAATGAATTAGTGTAAGGAAGAAGGAGAATATAAGAAAATTAATCAATGGAATTAGAAATACATGGTTATCTACTGTTGAGAAATTTAATTTAATTTTATGTTTTGCGTCCACATGTAACATTTAATCATACATGACGGGGCATACTATTAATGTGCGATACGAACTACAATAGTACCTTGATTTCGCTGTAGTTGGCAGGCTCACTTACCTTCATGCAAATATAAATTATCTCAATATATGTTCTTCTCCACCACAGCTTCTGACCTCTAAGGGAACTGAATTACAGGACCATTAAATTGATAATTGAGTAAATGGTAAATATTATACAAATTTGTATCATTATTGTTAATTACTAAGCATGCTCTGCTTGATCGTTTGTTTATTTACTAACAAGTTAGATGGTTGGGCATAAGTTTGGAAGGGAGAGGTAAAGCTGAAAGAATGATAAGCATATAATCGGAGTCTACTGATCATGATGATAAATTATTACTTCAAGTACAACTTTCGTGAAAACAATGTATAATATAAGAAAAAATATATCTTTAAGTGGGAAATGTACACCATGTCACTAAAATTCTCTCTTTTCTCGTCTTGTGAGCAACACTACTTATCAAAACTGTGTGTTCCACGCAAATCGTTGAACGTTTTCTCTAGTAGCGTCTGCAATATAACAATTTACATATTCGCCTTGGAAGTAATTCTGATTCATGTGATGGCGTTAGGGGCGTGGAACGGAGGTAACTTGCCACAGCCGAAACACAGTGTTCTGCATTTTCGGTTATCTTCTCTTCCTGAATTGTAAGGGTAGGTCAGTTTCTAATGTTTGCTATTACATAAGCTTCCGCTTACCTAATAACTGAGAAATTGAATCCGTAGAGACAACCGACTTTTCAAAGGCATTTTAAATGAGATAGTGTTGTAAACGTTATTACAGCTTTTCTATAAAGTATTTAGTTTTCACGCAAGTCCATTAAGCACTATCGAAATAATTTATTATGCTGGTAATTTGGTAGTAACGAAACAGCTCACAAGTGAGAGCCATGAGTTCAATTATCTGCCAGTTCAAGCACAAAATTTCTGTTTAGGATACATTTGTACATGCTTAAAAGGAACTAGATTACAATCACTCGATCGTAAGTATTTCCAGGACCAACTGATTGACGAATTATACGATATGACGCGTTTTTGCAACTTTTAGTATTTAACAAGAGCAAGTTATTAAATATAACATAATATATTATTATCAAAATTTGATTTTCTTCTAAAAAGACCTTTTTTTTTGAAGATAGAGTATTCTGTGTGTGGCTGAATAACGCCTGCAAATAATATTAGCTGCTCCGATTATAATATTAGCCATTCTTTAGACTTCCAGAGAGACTAAGCAAGTCTCGACGTACCTCGATTTCCTCCATACAATCCATTGTACTGGTACCAGAGATCAGTGAAACATGCACATTCATATAGAGCTGATTCTGGTGATTTCTTGTGTAATTCCTTGAGCTGATTACGATGAGTCCTGTAGGTCTCATATTATGAAGCTTTAAATTTTATTTTCCATCGTTTCCGACACCTTTAACTCTGAAAGGAACCGTGTTTTAACACGTGTTTATTAGAACGTTCTTCATTTATTTGTTGTAAGGTGTCACCACATGGAGTTTGGGCATCGATTTTTTTAACGCACTATGTTTTGAACCATTCTGACTATCTTTTATATAATGAGAAATCTTATTAGCGTACGTATAAATGTGTATTCGGGAGTATTTACCGATTCATAGTATTGACTGCGATCTTAAAGAGGGGCGAAGAAAAATATGCTGCAATGTTTTAATCTAATCACGATTGATGTCTCATAAAATGTTAAGAACTAAACGAATTTTATATTGCTAATGACAATAGTACCTATATTTAAAATTATATATCGTGGTCCTAGGCCTCAGGGGGGTAAGATGTAATATGCACCAGTGAAACGATATTTTAAACTATTTTCTGTATATATAATGAACTCTTCGAGCAACAAATATAATTGTGCTTTCAATTAAGAGATACATATCGATATTAAATATGAACCACTCATTAACAGAAGTGCGGTAACTAATGTGCTGCTAGAATCTTCTCATTACGAATATGTTCTGTACAAAGTATCAGGAACAAAAGACAACATTGTTAATATACATAGTATCCACTTTTAAGGCCAACATACACTAGCGTATTTTCGGTCCGTAAAATGATGTCGTAAATTTCGGTCCGTAAGTTGGCCCATACACCTAGCGTAAAAATAGGCACGTAAAAGAAGAAGAAAAAGAAGCGGTCATTTTTCGCTCTTCCTCTTGCCTGTTGTTTGAGCATGTGGTCGTTTTCCAATTTACTCAAGTTGCTTGAACAAGATGGATCTATCTGAGGCCATGGTTTTAAGTGCAGGGGCTATAAACATTGTGTTGTTAAGTAAAAGAATAACAAAGAAAGCATAGAAGAAACAGACTGGGAGCCACGCCGAAGAAGATTAAAATGCACATTTATCTATATAATTAAGCAGCTCAATCCATTTTGCCTATTTTTGGTACAATCTTAGATCTTTGTACTTAGTGATTTGAGATCACTAAATATTTATATAAATCGTACTTCGAAGGAGGACACAGGACAGGGAAAAAGTTATATTCAATTTTTTACGATGTAGATTGCAAACATTTAAATTTCTAAACAGACACAATAATGATTTAATACAATCTGAACGAGCTTGATGTGTGGTTTCCTCTTACCTTCCGAAATAAGCCTATTGTTTGGAACTGCAGTTTACAAAGAATAAGGGAGTAAAGGAGTGTTCCGATATTGAATAATTGATCGATTTTTTGTTATACAATGTTAAAAAGTGGACTACTGAATGATAAATTCAATTTAAAGAAAATATGATTTATTAATGATTGCAGCTTTCGTTTTTTTTCTTTCTTACAAAATTAGCGAAGAATATAGTAGTAACAAGTAGAATATATTATCCCCTCACGGGATTCCAATTTTTACTACCTTATCCACAGCTCAAAAATAGGCCAGAAAAGGAAAAACAAGACTTATACAACTACCTTCAGCCCCATTCTTTAGAAATAGTTTGAGCCTGGTTACCTCGGCTTTTGTATGTTGGAGAGATCCTCCCCGCTGCTTCCACCTACCTTTTTGATTTCAAAGTTTATCTTGCCATTTAGTTTTTATCTAGTTGTTAAAAATCATTTAAATATTTATTTATTGAAAGGTTAGGTGTTAGCGGACTTAGGTAATTTCATCACCAAAATATTAGCATGTAGGTTATTTCGTCACCGGAAATTTCGACATAGTAATTTTGTCACCAAAATATTAGCATGCAAAAAATTTTGTCATGGTCATTTTTTCACCTTTGTTGAACTAAGTAGAGACAAAGTAAACGACCGAAACAACTGACCTTATCTTAATCAAAGTTGGAAAACAATTCAGTTGGTGTTCGACTCTGGAAAATCAATGTTTCGGATACTCGAAGCAAGAACAATCAGCGGTGAAATAACATAATGTCAGTTTCAGCAAATGTTAAAAGCACAGGCAAAATGGGTCAATAATGGATTTATATATCACTATTTACAAATATTACGTTTTGGCAATATTAAAATTTCAGAACAGAAAATTAGCGAACAAAATATAACTTGTATTAATGCAATAAATGGTTTACATGTTAATTTTCTACTATTCATAACATTATAGGAAACAACAAGCAAATTTTTTAAACATTTAGTTCCAGTGCTATACGTTAAGCACAAAGACTAGAGCCGTTTCTGAAAAATCTGAAACACTCTTCTACTTTGCTGTTTGGGTGCTTGCCCCACATCATCTTGATGAAGCACAGCTGAAACCGTTGCTTCAACTTGTTGAATTTCATGAATAAGCTTCCAAATAGTTGCGTGGGACATTCCTACTAGATGATGAAACTTCTAGTTCCACAATTCACAAATATTATTTATCCTAGAATTGCTGTTAAAGGTAGCTTGGTGAACATTCCAATTGTCTGGGGGATATAGAAGGGGCGCATTACGCAAACACATATTCCCAGACCGAGCTTTAACACGGCGATACGTGTTTGACACGTAAGTGCTATCAACATAGTCCAGAAGTTCCAGCTCTTCCTCCGAAGTCACTTGTATTAATCGGTGCACATCTGCTATTGGAAGAAATGCAAATCTGTTTATTTTCCCGCAAAATAGATGAAAATTTTCATTGCTCTTGTACCGTTCTAAGAGTCCAAGCTCTTGAACCTTCCTCCATGTTGACTGAGTCAGGTGATAAAAGTAACGCTATAAACGAGTTGAATCTCCAAAAGTTGCATTTACAGCCAAAATTTAAGCTATATCAAAATCCATTACCATAGTTACAGGTCCGGATATTCACTAAATTCACTGCACTGATGCATCACCGCCGGAAACAGTTCTTCATATGAATTTTGTGTCTTGGTCTACATTAGGGCGTATACCTAATAAATGAAGTCTCACCTCAAACAACATACACTTTTTTTGGAGCCATTGAAAAGTTGGCGTTCACCATCCATGTTTCACTTTTTAATAGCTTCATAAGGCTATATTTAAAGGAAACATCCAGAAATATTTATACGTTTTTCTTCCTTTATAAAAAATTGTTCTCTTCACATATCCAATAACAATTTGCCAATGTTTACTCAGAGTTGAAATATAATATAATTCTTTTAATACCTACTAAAAAAGGCCACTCTTTTCAAATGACTCTGTTAACTTGGAAGGTCCAAGAGTTTGGGCTCAGAAAACGGTACTAGAACGATGAAACGTTTTCTATTCTGCGGGAAAATTAACAGATTGGCGTATCTTCCCATATTTGTTTGCTATTTTCTGTTCTGAAATGTTGATATTCGCGAAATTTAATATTTGTAAATAGTGAATAATGAACCCATTAGTGCCCCATGTTGCCTGTGCTTTTAACATTTGCTCAAGCAGACATTATTTTATTCTACTGGTGCTTGTTCTTGCGTCGAATACCAGAAACTTCAATTTTGCAGAGTTCAACACCAACTGAATTGTTTTCTAAGTTTTATTAAAATAACGTAAGCTGTTTGATCGTTTGCTTGGTCTTTATTTAATTCAACAAAGGTGAAGAAATAACCGTGACAAAATTTCCTATATGACAATATTTCTGTGATAGAATTACTGGAAACTTTTATGTCTTGTCTCAAATACGATATCTAAAATATGTAACTCTTTATTTAATAATAATAATATATTTTGATATGCTGCATAGTTTTGCTTCAGTTGAAGATTAAAGAAAACAATTTCAAAAACTTTTTCGAGTTCATTCATTGTACTTGTGTTATGTTCTAAAAGACACTGGTGATGAAATTATCGTGACATTATTTTCGGTGACGAAATTACCTATATGGTAATATTTTGGTGACAAAATTACCGCCGCCCGGTGTTAGCATGCGGGGTCAGGTTAAATTCAGTTCTACTCTGGTTTTCGTTTATTGCCAGTTTATCACTGTTTATTTTCATGTTTTCTTTAAATGTAGTCTTTAGTAATTTACTGTATTAAAAAAAATGTTTTAAACACTTAATGACTTTCTTCTTCGTTCTTGCTGTCGGATATGTGACATTAGGGTAAAATGCACCCGAACTTGAGGGTTTCCACATATACATACAAATCAATTGAGTAGTAGTAAAGGCGAACTCAACATCGGATAATTTTCTTTAAATTCGAGTGATAAGTTTCTAAACTTAATACTTTTATCAGATTTCCAAGGTAGGGTTTTCGAATTTTCTTCCTATCCCCCAAAATAAAGTAAGTTCACTGATAGATGAAAATAAAAAGACAAATGCGATTTTATCGAAAATGACTCTAACGATTCTGCTCGTACATCAATATTTCATTACCACTTTTATTATCTGGCATAAGTTATTTCTGTGGTAAAAATATAAAAAGGTTAGTTCACTCTTGCCTGTGATTTTTTTCGAGATATTTTCTCAAACACGAGTCAGTTAATTTTGTTCGTAATTGATAAATAAATGTTTTATTAATAACTGGACAATATGACATAACTAATTTTTCCTGAAAAGATCCACAAGGGGTAGTTTACTCTTGAGGGAGATTTTTTTTCGAATTTCTGAAAAACGCCTTAGGTGATAGTTCATATTTCATAAATAAATGTTTAATTAATAGCCTGCAATATGAAAACATCCACGAAGCAGTCTTGAAGATGAGTTTCTACTATGTTCAATATGTAATGTCTATGAAAAATATACACTATTAAGTAGCAGATTGCGTCAATTATGTCAATTCTTCTAATAATGATGCATATAGTACTTACAAACATGGTAAAACGATTGAGTTGTTCTTGAAATAAATTATTTAAATGACAAGTATTGAGTGTTACATAATATTTTATGGCAATGTACCTTAAGTTGACATTTATCTAGGAAGGTTTGATAGTACTCCCAACACTGAGATTGAGAAATGCTTTAATAAGTTAATATAAATTTATGAGTGTATTTCCTGCAAATGGGTGTATTTTTCAATTCTGGTCTTAGTTATGATCTCTTTTGGGCTTACATCTATTCTACTTTTCAGGTAAGTGCTCGTAAACATATCCCTATCATGATGAGATATAATACAATGCTGAAAAATATTCAACATGGCCGGTACCTTGAATTGAACCAGAACTTTTACGGCTGGGAAGCAACCACACACACACACAAAAGTTGTACAACGATTTGTTATTTGACTTAGTATGTAAGCATCAATGGTGAAATAGGATTATTATTAGATTTAAATATTTGCACAAACTGAGGTTTGTAACAAAATACGAAGAAATAAACATTATATCTCGTGGTTTATTAATTCTTTTTTTACGAGTAATGTCAAGATCGCGTGAAAAAAATAGTTACTTTCTGAACCTATTTCGCTATAAATTTTTGTAAAGTTGAGAAAGCACTTAAAATAACAAGCAGCACATTGTCCAAGTGGCAAGAATCGTCATCGAATTTCGATATTCAAACTCAATTATTTGCTCCGTGTTATCAGGGAAATATCGGATAGTATCTTGTTCAAGGTCATGATTACTACTATTTAAACTTACTTCGTAGGTAGTTATAGCTTTAATGCTGATGATGCTTTGTTCGAATATTTTTTCAGAGAAGCGTCGGATAAAAAAATATTTGCATTAGTTGGTGAAGGAGTGCCCTGCACAAGAGTGAAATGTAATTTATCTTTGTTATTGGGATCGGGTTTATTTGTGTTCGGCCGGAGGGAACCAAGTTCCTGGAAGTATACCTGGAAGAAACATTGTTGCTGGTTGCGCTAACCTTATCTTTCACTTTTCTTTTCTTTTCTTTTCTTTTCTTTTCTTTTCTTTTCTTTTCTTTTCTTTTCTTTTCTTTTCTTTTCTTTTCTTTTCTTTTCTTTTCTTTTCTTTCTTTTTCTTCTTTCGTATTTGTAAATAGCATGGCATCATTTATTAATTAATTAATTTATTTATAACAGGTTTCATATACAGCATTAAGCCATTTTACTCTGAAACGTTTTAACAATTTGATAACACTTTAATAACGATTTGAGGTCAAGATGGTACAAGACAACAGCGACATTACAAAAATAGCTTATTTATAGATGATCTGAAAGTATACTCACTTGAAAAAACGTCTACAGTTTCTGGTAACTGATTATAGGTACCGATAATTTTGTTTAGAAGGGACCTTTGGACAATATTAAATCTCACCGCTCGAGTGTAAAATTACCGACCGCTCGAGAGAGACGATGTTGTTCTAGCGGGTACGCGAAAATTGATCTGACTTAACAACTGTTCATATGATAAGTGGCCATTTACAATTTTTTGCAAAAATATTAGGTCGGAAATTTTGTTTCTCACTAGGGGAGGTTTGATATTGAGGGATTTTAAAACGTTATTTTTTGGAAGTATTCGGAGGCGAGGTACTCGGCAGGATACAATGGCTAAAAAGAAATTAATTACGGAAATTAATTTTTTAAATGAATAGGGCAGGCTATGGACCAGATAGGAGAACAATACTCAATAGTGGGAGCAACATATGATTTATGGATAATTTTCACTTCGGCAAGAATTGGTCAAATGCTATTGACAGTCATATTTTTCTTTAAAAAAATATCACAACAGAGGGCTACAGCGGCTCAGTGCTAAAGCACGGGGTCATGGTTCAATCCCCGTGCAAAAAGGTTTGTGTGGGCAACATAATGTCCGTGGGTTTTCTCAGGGTACTCTCGTTTCCTCCCACATTTCATTCCACCAATTCTCTTAAAATTAATTATGAATTTTAATTAGGAAATAATGTCTCGTTTTGTGTAATAGGAAATATTAGTTTAGCCGAAATCGTATCTTGTATGGAAAGTCTGAAACTAGATTGGAATGGTGATTTCTGGTAAGTCTACCAGCAAACCTCAGCAACGATTCGCGAGGACAACACAAGAACAGGTTTTTCTTCTTGTAATAATACCAGACCAGGGAGAAGGCCGTGGAAAGGGCAAGAGACCACCTGCTGCTCGAAAACCCTTTCATCTGAGCCGTATTTACGCTCGAAGTTAAAAGCAGCCAGACTTTTCCAGCGTATAAAAATTTGTTACGTAAACGTACGCCAGGTCCCATACACTAACGTATTGACAGCTGCTAACAAGACTAGCGCATGAAATTTTATGGCTACGCCCGAAAAATACGTCAATGTATGACTGGTGTTAGGATGATAAATTAATGATAATAGCCTAAAAAGACGATTGTCAAATGCAGTGACACTGCTTTAACCATTCTCAACATCTTTCTTATATCAAAAGAAATTTTAAAATTAAAGTTACAGTGGTAAGATATATGTTGGGGACCTCAAAAAAGGACGAACTATAATATACTGTTAATTTTCTGACCAAGGAAATATATTTTGTATATACAAGGAAACAATATGTAGAAAGATTTCATTATACTTTCAACTGCAGAAGTAATTATCTATTCAAACAATAGTTTGCGGTTGACATAAGATTGAGAAAAATATAGTATAATGATCTTATCCAATTTCGATTTGTTTGATATAATACACCAAGAGAAAAATTGCAACGTTATTGACCATTGTACATATCCATTGTATATATCCGAGTATAGCTAACTATAGGTAAGGTATAAACATATATAGGATTTTCTAACATGTTCTGGCAAGTACTTACTGTGAAGCTACTTCGCTAGAAAATTCATGGTTTTCATAGCTGCATAAGAGGTAGAAGATATTGGTAGAGTCTCTTGTTTAAAATCTAAGTAATGCTAAATCGAATGATATTCCCTTTTGGTTTTCGCTAATTTCATTCTGACACTTTATAAGTCCATCTTGACCAAAATACTTTTTTTTATTACAAAAGTTGAACTTTTACGAAATTTTAATATAACTTTTTAAACTCGATGACAGGATTATTTCCTTCATTATTGGAAAATGTCGACTTCGAAAGGTAAAGACGGTTGGAAGTTCTCCGAAAAGTCATATTCGTTTAAAATCAAAGCATTCATGTTTTAAATAAATGTTATTATACTGCATATGCATTGTAATCCTAACCTATGGGATCACTACATTGTGTCAAAACCGTGAAAGAAATAAAGACACAATTTTCAATAAATAAACGGATGAGGGACAGATACGTTCGGTCTGCCATTCTCGATTATTTGTAAATATTTTTATTTAGTTATTTCAAATCTTTAAAAAAATATGCGATATAAGTCATCAAATCCAATATTATTAGTTGGAGTTGTAGATCATTATTTTAAAATTGAGGGAGTAATCAACTCTCTATAAAAATGTAAAATTTTTACTCATTCTAGAGTGACTTTAATCACAAGAATTGGATATTATGGGAAAGGATGAAATAAATATTTGTAATATTTTATAGGTATAGACTAATTTTTGCCATTTATCGCATAGCTCAACCTTTAATCGGTATGAGTTAGTCGACTCTACATTTATACTCTACATTGAAAGTCGGTTATTAATTTGTAAAGAAAATAAACATTATTTTTCCTCGAAATCGAATATTCTAAGAAGCCTATTTCTGGTCATCTCTTTTAATTTTTTACAGATAATTCATTCTTTCGTGTTTGATATATTTAAAAACTAAATTCTGCGATGATCGGAATATCTTGAGAAAACACTACACTAAGTTCTGTAACATTTGAGTTGTTTATACTGTCTTTCTTTGTAAGTTCAAAATTGAAACATGAGTGGATTTCACCCTTTCACCCTATCATTTTTCATAGTACACAACGACAAATATCAGACTATTATCAGAACTTTGAGGAGAGCAAAAATTGAATTTCATAAAAAGTGGATACATTTCATAAAAATGGTCGAAAAGACAAGCGGACTGATTGACATTCAAACGAACGGAATGGCACAGGAATTACAATATAGACAAATTGTAGAAGTAATTATTTATCATTTTCGATTTTCCTGTCAGAAGACCTTAATTTTATATTTGTAACCGGAATGAAATTCCAAATCATTGTATAGTTGTATAGTTCATATTTGACCACGTATTTTTAATGAGTCATTTCTACCTCCCGGAAGGAAATAGAATTGAACCTCACTCTAAAATATGATAACATATTCTTACTTTCTGGTAAAATTCTGACATCAAATACTAATTCCAGTTACTAGCACATATTCACATGCCTGGAAAAATACGAATATACTATGTATATCTCGATTAAAGAATTACAGTATATTTCTAACCCAGATAAAAGTGTCATTATTTTATTATCATTCACGGTTATCAGCTATTTAGTTACAACACAGGACCTCATGTCTAAAATCGGACCCTATATCTAAAGTTTACATAAAATAAATATAAAATGATAAATTTAAATCAAAATGAAATTAATATTATATTATCAATTATCATAACATTCATGTACACAAATGAAAACTACGGACCTCGATCTCAGGGAAAGGTGTATTAAAATGTCATATATTTAAGCGATTTTAGTAACACAATTTGTTTCGTATGATACATTATGAACTAAACTACATTACATCAACAATGTCTACCGTTGTAAGTTTTTGATTGGTATCTATAGATATTGAATAAAAAAAAACAGCTTTCATATTTCGAATGAGTTCATCTTCCGTAAAGTGTAGATTAGCCTTCGCCTAATTTCCAATTTTTCACGAGATGAAAAAGTGACTAAAGAACAGCGCGCTTCGGTACAAATGAGAAGCTTGGAGATACCATGGAAACCTTGCTCAGCACGCAGGCGATAACGATTTTCAGATGGTGTGGCAAACCTGGTGTACTCTCTTAATCTTCGCGGTAACTAACTTGAAAAAGATTACGAATATGTCACTAGTAGAATGTATTCACGAAATAATCCACTTCTGATTGTATTTTTATACGGGTGTATGAATGTTGAATCTAAAGAAACTATTTTAAATCATATAGGTCCATGGGATAACGAGAAAAATGACACGAAAGTCGGGATATTTGATTCCGCTCTTGAATACATTTCTAATCGCGTTTTTCATACTAATCTAAGGATAATGAATCCAGTTGAGAAATATTAAAGCACATCGGTCTATAACTAACTAGGAAAATGTACTCAAATTTTGGATATTTGATCTACTGCCTATCCAAAAGGTAAAGTGTCCACATTTGAATATATTTCCAATTGAGATTTTTATACTAATTTGAGTAGGGTTGCCATAGGTTGCCATATGACAGACCTTAGATAAAGAAATTTTATTTAGATTTCATAAAAATACTATTCGACAAATCTGTCATATGAATAGCAAGATATGTATTTTATGTATCTAGACTTTTACAATACCAAATACGTAAATATTTTATGTAGCATTTAACATGTACTGTAAACATCTAGTACTGCAAGCAGCATTGAAATCATTTAGTTTTATAAAGTATACTTTATCACTATTACAATAAAAAACTTGAAATGTATGGAGAAAACAACGGTAACTCTAATTTAAAACGAAAATGAATTACTTGATTAGAAAAAGGAATGATGATGCTAGTGTTTGTAACTTGAATTCTTTCCACAGTTCAAGTCATATCAGGTTATCATTGTTTTCTATACTCAATTCAGTTGTTATTGAAATGAGAGTTACCCTTGCTGTCCCCTATGTTCTTAATAAATTAGGTCAGATATGAACCTTAAAGAAGTTATCTGTAACCCTCAGAAACAAAAATTTCCTCATTTTCCTTATAAACCGCCATGATCACTTTTAAAAAGGAAAGGAGAATATTTCTAGGCAAATGACAAGGTCTTGTAACCATAACTTGAGATTACTGAACTCAATGAAACTATTATTAAACATACCATTCCATGCGGCACAAGAAGAATCACTTCCAAGTTTGAATACATGCCCCAGGGACGGGTATGTTTACCAATTGGATTCAGCATTTTCAAATTTGTATACGAAGTGCAATTAAAGCTTTGTCCAAGCGTGAGAGGGCAGTTTTTAGTAGTGACTTTATCGTCAGTTCCTTTATTCTACTTATTTTCGTAAATAAACCCGTTTTGATATTTATCTTGTGTTGCTTCTATGTCTAGCCAGAGGTTGGAAAATAGCCCTCGTACTTTCCATGTCAGAGAAAAATTCATTTCCACACAATATATTGACTGGTTTAAATCATAGTATAGGATATGGGTGGTCCCAGATAGCATGTGCACCATACTGTATGAAAACGGAACAGTTTAAAGGTTATAATTTACCTCTCATTGCCTGTAAAATCAACCCTCAATCTTCATTGATTTTGCTTCGAAGACTACGGATTGCGAAAACAGTTTAATAGAGCAATTATACAATGTATTATTAAATATCAAAATTTTATAATTTTCTCAAGTTATAGTTGGAGCTATTTCCTAAATTGTCAGGAGGTTGAGATGGTAACTTCACTTCAATTTATCTTCCAATATTTAAAGTGAATATATTTCTAATTATAAGAGGATAGGGAGAACTAAGCCTTTGTTCTCCATGGATTAATTCCTATACATAGAAGATATTGGAAAGACTCAGAAGATATGAGATATTACATCAAAATTGACTGTTTCTGGGAAAAGCTAACAGGAAAATTGTTTCATATTTTTTGACATACGTAAACTTCGAAGTAAGAGGACTTGCTGTCTAATCACCTGCTCCTAACCAATTTGAAACAGGAGTAACTTAATAATCGGAATATTTTAAAGGAAATTTAAGCTAAGTTATGTTTCATAAAATTAAGCAGCCTCTATGCAGTATATATTGAAAGATTGTTTTGTATGCATATTTGCAACATTGAGTGGTCTTATCCTTTTCTTCTTGAGGTATTGTGACCCAAAACGTTTTTTTAAAGATAAAAAGAGACACATATTATTTTCTTTACAAAATCAGCAAGTTTTAGGGATTTATAGTTGAACAGACAGACAAATGAACAAATGTTAGTTCATTGGATTCTTTACTTGGGTTTTAGCAGCTTCATTACACCCTAACGTGGGTTTTCGAACCACATTAGGTCCCACTGAGAGTCGAACTCGGGCCTTTCACACCGAAACCGCGTACACAATTGCAGATTGAGATTTTGACTGGAGCTGGCTCTGCTATTAGTGATAAGGAGCTATCTCATTACATACTTCATGGAGTATACTAGAAGGAAGGACGTAAAGTAAAAGTAGGTAGGATTTACAATAATAATGTAACCAATTTTCTTACAAAAGCATTAAGTTAGCAAATATTCAATCCAAAACTACTTTTGGATCGACGCGTTGCATGTGTGCACCTTGTCATATTTTTTATCGGAGGTAAGTATGTAGCAATGCATTTGTATCTTCCCCGTAAAGATATGATAAAAAATTATCTTTGCAAAGAGAATTTTTGTATCATCCCCGTAGAATATGGTTTAAAAATTTTCTTTACAAAGAGAATGTTGGAAGTTTAGGGTTAGCAGCATAGTTAATAGCCACAGCACCGAAGTATATACTTCCACACTAGGACCTGAGTTCTTAAAAAGAGCCGTGGTAAACTTCACTCCCTTATTCATATACACTCTCGATTTCCATTACCTAAAATGTTTGAAACTAAAACGTATGTGTATATTCAATTATAATAAATTCCATATATAAAATAAGTCATAACTGAGTGTACAGCAGAGGTCGCGATGCCTCAGTAGTAGAGCGTTCATCTCTGGTGCATGGAGTCCTTGGTTCAATTCCAGATCACGATAAGTGAACTTTGTGGTGGACAAACACCATGTGCCTGGGTTTCCTTGGGGTTTCCCTGTTCCCTCCCACCTCGTATTTATTCGGTACGTGGAGTTTTCGTTTAAAACAACTAAATATTCTTTCAGCGTTTCTTTAAATATTTGATCTAGAAGGAAATAGATGTGTGTAGAGATAGGAGTGTGCACTTCAATTATTATAATAAGATGATCATATATCGAAATTCTTAGATTCCATGGATACGAATACGTCAGCATAATGTGTCTTTTGTATACCTCCATCCTTCATTTAATATTATATACTTAGATTCTGTGGTTGTTAACAATTCAGTTAAGTTGTGGTTTCTGAATTATTCTTGTGACGAGAATTTGTATTAACATGTACCAATTGTTCCCCAAAACTTTGGCTCACTCTACCTTATGGGTTAAAATCGTGCCTAAACAAATATTCTATTGTCTAAAATCGTGCCTAAACAAATATGGAAGTTTTCTTATTGTTATTATTATTTGATTTTGCGCGTACTTTGCCAAATTAACTTGTTGCTACGCTATAATAATCCTCAAATTTAAAACCTATTATTAGGGGAAATTATGTTAAAATATTTCATGTGGATTGGAGTAAAATTTCGTAAATTATTGCATTGTCTCTGAAGTTAACAGTAAGAAGTCTTTGTATTTTATATATTGTTTATATGTTCCTTATTTGTTAGGTTTTATTATACTTGACACGGAATAAACACTTGTGGATTTTATAAGTAAAAGTATTATTTACATTTCATCCAGCTCTTGTATTTATATATACCAGACGTCCTAATTAGGTGACTGACACATCGATGTCCAGGCCAAAACATTTAATCAAGAAACTTGAAATTTGGACAATGAGTATAACTTGTGACATAGGGTAATTCTAAGGTAGGATGTTTGCATTTTCGATGTGGAAGGAGGGTAAGTAGAGGTGTCAATTATTATATCTCGGAATCTGTGAATGTTAGACACATGAAATTTATAAAATGAACTTATCATAAAAATTAACTCCGTTCTATAAATTCCAACTTTCTGTTACTGAAAAGACCCACATTTTACGTCTTTAGAAATGCTGGGGTTTCGAATACGAAACTAACATTTAAAAAGTTCGATTAGCTCCCATTTCGGCATAACAGTAAGGGACATATTCAAGGGTCACAACACAGTTGCATTTATGTGGTAAGACTTTCGTAGGTATGGCAGTGCTGTATTCTAATAAATTACGTAAACATTGGTAACACATGCCCATAACCAGAAGGATGTATGATTGGGCTAGGAGTAGGGATTCTGCCACAACTGGTACGGGTTGTAATTATTATAATAAGATGCCCATATCTTCGTATTCTTTAAGGCTAGAGATATTAAATTTGCTATTTGGACTTCGTATCTAAAGTACAAAGCGATTTTAGACGTTTTATCTAGAATTAAAGAAAGAGGATGAAGTTACTCATGCAAGACGTTGAAATTTTGTGAGATTCGAGATCAAGCAAATTCTATATGAAATACTCAGTAGAATGAAAGCAAAATATTGCCCATAATAACATATGAATGCATTTGCTAGTCTCTCCATAAACGAAGAAATTCTGATGACTGACTGATGAATGCCCAGAACAAATCGTTTAAGCCAGAAACTTGAAATTTGGACAGTGCATAGTATATGTAATGTAAAGTACCAATAAGAAAGAATATTTGGAAACTCGATTTGAAGAGGGCAATAGAAGTGGCAATCATTATATTAAAATATCCATACTTCTGAATTCGTTAAGAGTAGAGACATGAAGTTTTGTGTAAAAACTTCTCATTTAGAATGATGGCCACGTGTGTTAGCATTTTGGATCCTTAACAAAAGCAACAGAAATTAGTATGAGTACGAAAACAAAAAAAGTAGGTTAACTATTATTACTCGGAATCCATTATAGTGAAGAAAAGTTTGTACTTAAACTTTTTATTTAAAGTAATTGAACATGTGTTTTAGCGTTTCTTGATATTTGACCTAGAAGGGAACAAACGAGGTGAGAAGAAAGATGAGTGTGGGTTGCAGTTAGTATAATAAGATATTATCCACATCTAGAAATCCCTTAGGGAGTATTGTGACTCATTCTATATTAATGCCTGCAATAAGGAAATTCAGGAGATATATAGAATTATTGCTAGTATTTGGGATAAGACAGGGATTGTTTTTGTGGAGAAAATTGAAGAGGTTTTGGAACGGTTAAAAGCATATATGGGAAAGGCAATGGTGAAAAATAAGGAAAATAAAAACGAAAAAAGAAATACAGGTAAAACACATAGGCATAATGCTCAGCATAAGTATGCCAATTTACAGAACATGTACAGTAAAGATCCCTGTAAATTGGCTAAATTTGTGTTTGACGATAGAGATATATTTGAACAGGAAAATGTTACTTTAGAGTCAGAGGAAGTTCGTAAACTATATCATGATTTATAGGGCAAATCAGGTAGGAGCAGGTTAACAATGGTTGAACAAGAGTTAACCGACGAGGAAAAGGACAAACTAAAACAACCTATTACTTTCCAAGAAGTTAAGAAACGAATTAAAAGTGTTCCATCTGGATCATCACCTGGATTACATAAAATTAGTAAAAAGGATATCGATAAAGAGGAGGTTATGTATGTGCTGGTAGAATTGTATAATATAATTTTAACCTCAGGATATGTTCCAATGAGTTGGGAACAGAACAAAACTGTCCTCATTCCTAAAACTGGTAAAGACTTAACTAAGGTAACTAACTGGCGTCCGTTGACAATTTCTTCAATGTTATGTAGAATTCTAACTGGAATTATTGATACCAGGTTAAGATCGGTTATCCATATACATAATGCTCAAAAAGGATTTATACCAGGTAATTCAACTCTTGTTAACTGCTTCATATTGGATACTATGTTGAAGCTGGGAAAAACTGTTAAACCTGTTTATGGTTGTTTTTTTTTTAGATATTTCCAAGGCTTTTGATACAATTCCACACCAAACAATAATAGATGCCTTGAGAAATAGAGCTATACCAGCAAATTATGTAAACACTGTTGCTAATTTGTATGAAAATAATCAAACTGAATTTAGTAATTTGAATGTTAATATTCAGATTAAGCGCGGTGTTCGTCAGGGGGATTCACTTAGTCCATTGTTATTCAATTTGGTATTAGACAGTGTTATAAGGCAATTGGATATAAAGCAGATGGGGTTTAGTTTTCAAAATGTCCGTATTCCTCTACTCGCATATGCCGATGACGCATTGCTAGTTGCTAATTCGCAGCATGAACTTGCAGAGATGTTACAACTCGTATGTGAGTTTTTAGGCAAACTTGATATGAAAATTGCTGTGGATAAATGTTTGTCATTTGGTATTAAGCCACATAGAAAATCGTGGATTATTGATGGTTGTAACCTTAAGTTGGGCAATAGTTTTGTAAGGAATTTAGAAGTAGACGAAGCCTTCAAGTATCTTGGCTGCAAATACACTTTATGTATTGGTATACAGAACAAATATCATTTAAACGAATTAAGTAGAATACTGAGTGTGGTAGATAAACTTTCTTTAAAGACACGCCAGAAAATTTATTTGATTCAAACATATTTGCTCCTAAAGTCTTTTTACGTCTGGATTGCGAGTTTTAGCGAGCCTTCATTTTTGAACTCTGTTGATGACTTAATTAGAAAGTTTTTAAAAAAATGGTTGCATTTGGTAAACTGAACTGTAGACAGTGTATTTTATTCAAAGAAAAGAGACGGTGGACTAGGGTTCCCCAATATTCACAATATTATATTGCTCGCCCAGGTCAAGTTTATTTATACATTAAGATCCCTTGAAAATGATAACTTTTTGACTGAGATGGTAAAGGTATCGAATTTAAATAAATTTGAAGATAAGATTATAAAGAAACTAGATATCGAAAGACCATATAATTTAGTAGTGTTAAATCAAATGAAGTCAAAGTTAAAAGATAAATGTTTTGAAATATGGAAGGGGAAGCAAAGTCAAGGGAAAGGTATTCAGTATTTTCATAATGACCCTATCTCTAATTGTTTCCTTTTTGACAATGAGGTTCTTCCGGATAACCGGTTTATAGACGCACTGAAGGTGCATACAAACACTTATGGCGTTAGGGTAGCTCTGGCTAGAGCTCAGCCAAATTTAAATGTTGAATGTAGAATTTGCAAGGAACCGATTGAGTCTATGGCCCATGTTTTGGGAAAATGTATTCAACATGCTAATCGCCGTATATTTAGACACAATCTAGTGGTTAATATCCTGGAGAAGCATTGTCAGATTAAGGGGTTTAGAACTGGCAAAGAGTTAGAATTCGATACCAGTAAAGGTAAGCTGAAACCGGATCTCGTAGTTGAAAATCTCACCCATAGATATATCCTTGATGTTACTATTCGATTTGAAGAAGGAAATATGGAAGAGACAGCTTTATTAGAGAAAATTACTAAATATGAAGTTTTAAAGGAAAAATTTAATGATAACAAGAAAATCAAGGAAATACAGGTGATTATTGGTTCCAGGGAAGCAATTAGTAAAAGTGCTGAAAAAATTTTGAAAGAATTTAATGTGCCTAATTTTATTGTCAAGCGTATTGCTGTACTAGCTCTGAAATCAAGTATTGAAATTCTAAATGCTCATTTAGATTATACCAACTAGTTTTATTAGTTTACAAACAAGGATGATTTAGAAATTTTTAATGTAGTGTTGAGACGATTGTTTATATATAACAGAATCAAAGGCTTATAATGAGTTTAGGTATTTTAATAATTGGTTTCTTGTTCATTATATTTATTTATTGTCTTTTTATACAGGAAATGTTGGTTGGATAATGTTATTATGTTACTTGTTGTTATAATGGTGTTGTTGCTGTATATAAATGTTTGGAAAACTGTATTACAATTTTAGATAGTTCTTTTTTTATTGTTATTATTTATGCTTTATCTTTCATTACTTGGTCTGTGGTGTACTTGATAATATTTTTAGCTTTTAACTTGTCTGTTTGGGTATTATTGGATTATTAAAATTTTGTATTTTATTGAGGGTTACACAACTATGAGTATTAAAAGGTTGTATGATATGTGTTATAATAGAAGTAACAGTCAGAACGAAGGTAGTAAGAGAGAGAAGACTGAATACAGTTATACATACACCTATTACTATACATTTTTTTAATGAAGTACCATTGCATTTTACTGTTGTTTTTGTATATGTGTGTTAGTTTAAATGAATGTATTGGTTTTTAAAACTGAATAAAGATTAGAGGGGGGTGAAAGTGGTTCCTAAGATGCTTAAATTTTTACCAGCTCTGGGAATACCCCTTTGGGCCTTTATGTTAGAGACGCAAAATTTGGAGTTTTAGGCACACAATTTCAAATATTTAAACATATATGTAAAATTTGTAATGCTCGACTTAAAATTGAAGACAAATTATTGAAGTGCTAACTTAAAACACTCACACTAGACGCTCATGTATATTCTTTTCGTCAAGCTTCAAGCTCAAACGCATTCTATATGAAAGATACAGAGGGAAGAAACGCAAAATAACGCCTACGATGCTTTTGATGGCATTTGCTAGTCTTCTTAATAAATAAATAAATACGTTAATGTTCAATATCATCACTATCTCTTTTCAATTATGCCAGCAGCTAAGGCAATGTTGCGATGAATTAGCATTGCTTGGAGACGAACATGATTTTATATTTTAAATACTGTTGATTTGTCGGAGCCACATATGCAACCCGCCGATCAAAACGTACGTTTGGGTTGCATATCATTTAGTTTCAGACTTTTGTAAAAAAGTTGAAAGTTTTCAGTTTTACGTCCCATGTTATGCCAGGTAGGTTAAAGAAGACGGTGATGATGGGAAATTAATGAAATGGTGGAGTGAAGAAAGTGGGAGGAAATGGGGGAATCCCAAGGAAACCCATGTACACGGCGCTTGTCCACTTGTGCCTCTAGTGAACGGGAATTGAGCCCAGGTTTGTGTAAGCAAATCAGAAGGGTTGGATAGTATATTCAAAATTATTTCTACTTTATCTGTATGTCCTATACTACAGTTCATTCCGCGATATCTATAGTGAGACAGCTGTTTGTAACTAACTATTGAACACAGCGCAGAGTGATTCTATTATGGGGCAATCCAAATGGAATCGACCAATTTCCAGGTCAAAGGTTGCTGACAAAATTTATTTATTTATTTGTTTATTATTTTTTACCTGAGATTTACCACATTGAGCTAGTTGAAAAATGGTATTCATTTATTTTTTTTAGCGGCGCACGTTTGTTTTTAGCGGCCAGTTTAGATAGGCATGTGTGCAACTTTGCACTTTGCTTAGAATTTTGTTAAACGCTGTAACTTTTTACGTTTTAAAGATGATGAGTTCAAACCAAAACCATATGAAAGATAATGGAATGGACATTTTTATGTGCTCTGCCCACATTAAAACGTTCTAAAGAATAAATCTCTGAACATTGAGGTTGGAAATCAAGAAATGACCATTTTGGAATGTACATTTTGTAACGAAATAAGTGAAACTTATCTTCAATTTTTTGTCTACATCAGCGATGGCTGGTACTTATGTTGCATGGTTGTCCAACCGGATATTTTTTTAATACTAAAAATATTTTTAAGTATTAAAGTAGTGTATCATGGAAAAATAAACCTTTGCTCTTGAGCGCAAAACAGTATTCATGCATTTCTTTAAAAAAGAATAAATTAAAAGACTGAAAGAAAGAGAGTGATTTACATTTCCAGTTGCAGAGAGCGTTGCCACTGGAAGCAGTAACATTGAGCATATGGCAGCGAGCTCCTATCTCCTAACATGGGGATGTGGATTTATTCTTGCATCTCTTCTGTCTTCCCGTATCGGCTGCTTGCAGTTGCACCTTCTTCCACAACTGGTCAGCTTCTGTAATACTTGCGAATTCCTCCGCTTGGCACACTCTCTCCGATAGTGTGAGAGAGGTACATACGCTCGGAGAAGGAAGTTTTTCATAAAACACGAAATCGCAAAGAACTAATACAGGTTTTGTGGTAGCGGGGACGGATCTAGGCTGAAAGTTTGGAGGGCGATCGTTCGAAGTCAATAGATTTTATTTAACATGTATAATACAAAGGTGAAAATTGTTGGGATAAGTTTTATTTTTAAAATAAAAAAAATCCTATTCTGTGTGTGTGTGTGTGTGGGGTGAGATCGAGTCTTGAAGAAGAAAATGTCTTACTACTGGTCAAATTCCTATATCTGTTTCCTTTCGTGCATATGATCCCGTGTTCGATTTCCGGCGAGGAGCATAAAAAAAATCTCAAATCATTCAATTTCAATAATCATCTGTTTTCTTTAGCCTAATTTGCTGGAATGTTAAACTATTTTTTTTTTCATTTTCGAAGGAAAACATCTTAGATTTCATGATTCTTTATAGCAGAACAGCAGACAAAAATATGTGGTATCCGAAAATGGACTTTTTGTTTCTTATATTCATACAAAGAAATGCCAGCAAAATGCATATTGTCGGAGGAGAGAGGTGTTTCTGTACCCTTAAGAAAAGAAAGCGGAAAATATTTGAAGTAGCAATGCTTTCTATTCAGAAAATCTTGGCGAGCAGCATTTCAGAGTTCAATGAAGTCATAGAAAAATTTGAAAAGAACGAAGAAAGACCTTCTATGGATAGTTTATATAATTAAATAATTTTGTTTAACTGCGTGCATGAATATATGCAATTTTCTTGCTTTTTTCTTCTTTTTGGATTAACGCTATCATTCATGGCTTACCGCACATGCTACATATTCGATTTATCTCTTGTTCAATAACATGAGTTTAGAAGTTCTGTATATAAATAGTGTATAGACGTACATATATAGTGGTTGTTTGTAAAGAAAGAAAAAAAGAAATAGCTTATATATTAAATCAATATTAGAGAAATACTTTAATCAATAATATGCAAATAGAGCTTAAAAAACTTTCTTCTTTATATTTCATGAGTATTTTTTGGATAAGACTCAAAAATGCTGGGGGAGGGGAACACTTGCGAGCAGTGTTGAATTCAGACATTTTCATATGGGGGGAATGTGAACTCCTCAGGGGAAAGGGGAGTTTGGGTGAAGTAATTTCTACATTTTCTGATTGAAATGTTGAGTTTCTCCGGGGGAATAAATTTCCTTCGGGGGATATTCCCCCCGGGCTACCCCTGAATTAACCCCTGCTTGTGCGTACCTACATACCTTTGATATTGCAACATTGCAACCGGCGCTTGTACAGACCACGAACCGCTACTGGTCTACATAGAGACGAGATAAGAGACAACGTCCGAAACAAGTTTCAGATCTGAGAACCATATGCTTGATTTTTTGGAAATTTCTAAACATTGCGAATTTTCGTAAAGCGTGTATTTTCACCATCAAATATCTCAGGAAAGACACAAGTGAAAAATCTCAAATTTACACAAAATAGACTATCGTTAAGAGACAACAAGTGGGCAAAATTATATCTCTGAGACTTGAGTAGTTTCTGAGTTATAAGTTGTTGTAATGATGTGAAATTCGTGATTTTAACAGCTGAATAGATGCATAGGTTTTGTGTTTATAGTATCTCAGGCATACAATTTCTCTATGTTTCATCAGAAGAAGTGCAGTCAAACAGCAAGAAATTCGAGATTTTCTACTTGTAACAAAATTATCAATACCAGATCATATCATAGGTTTCTACCACTGAAAAACAAATCAAGTGTTATCCATACTCATAATCAAATGGATTTACTGATTTCAGTACTTCAGTACTTCCAGAACATAGCATATTGTCATTTGCACCTAATGATACCGTAGAATGCATTTACAACGAGAAGTGGTCGATTGGGAAAATTGAAAACATCAGTTAGGAAAATAACGATATTTTTGTTCAGTTTGACCATCCCCATGGCTCATTAATTATGCACATTTTATCCATTTAACATTACTGTTGTGCTATTTTGACATTTGTTACAAAGTTTATATCTATGCCGTATGGCGCTTCATGATAGTAAGTCGGGTAAGGATAAATACTTATAACTCAGAAAGTACTCAAGTCTCAGTGATACAATTTTATTCAGTTGTTACTGCGTAACTATCGTCTATTGTGCGCAAATTTGAAAATTTTCACTTGCATCTTTTCTGAGATGTTTGAAGGTGAAAATACTCGATTTTCTAAAATTAGCAATGTTTAAAAATTTTCAAAAAATCAAGTATATGGTTCTCAGATCTGAAACTTGTTTGGGAAGTTGTATATTATCTAGTCTCTATGTAGACAAAAAATGAAGATGATTCTCATTATTTCGTTTCAAAATGTACATTCCAAAATTGCCATTGCTTGGTTTCCAAACTCAATGTTCAGAGCTTTATTCCTTAGAACGTCTTAATATGGGCAGAACACAGAATTTCCTTCACTCCATTATCTTTCATATGGTTTTGGTTTGAACTCATTATCTTTAAAACATAAAAGGTTACAGCGTTTAACAAAATCCTGTGCAAAGTGCAAAATATGCACACATGCCTATAGAAAATGGCCGATAGAAACAAACCTGTACGGCTAAAATATAAAACATTACCGTTATCAACTCTCTGAATGTGGGGGGCCGCGATGGCTCAGTGGTAGAGCAATTCACCTCAAGTGTATGGGGTCCTTGGTTCGATTCCAGCTTGAACTTTGTGGTGGACAAACACCGTGTAAGTAGGTTTTCTCGGGATTCTCCCGTTTCCTCCCACTTCTTTCATTTCACCATCTCATGCGTTTCTCATCATCACCGTCTCCTTTATCCTAACCGTCATAACCGCGGGACGTAAAACTTAGATTTCATTTCACTTTTTTCTGAATGTGATACAAATTTAGGTAAACAATTGATTAAAACACTAAATTTTGTGAGCAAATATCATTGCTCGATTTCATTTGGTTTACCCCATATGCTACTGAACCAGCATTTGTGCATGTCCTTTTGTCTTTCCGTTCAACGATAATTGTGGTAGAAGTTCCCAATTTTAACTTTTGCTGACGTGAGTATCACCAAAGATATCAATTTGGAATTTCCAGTACCCCGCGAATATTACTAGTGATACTCAAAAAAACGGTAAGTCATTAACACCTTTCCCTTCCGGCACGAAATCTTCGTTTACCTCTTACGCAATGAATAAATGACAAGATTGGCACCTGGTGGTTAAGATCGGCACCTGAACAATCCATACTGGGTCTTACTGCCTGTTGCCTACCGCAATACTCTAGAAGTTTTGGAATTCCTATTTCTTTTATTTTCTTTATCTTGTGCCCATCTGTTACCTTCTTGTGCACACAATAGGGGGGACAAGATGTTCGAGTGATATTTCTGTGTCTCAAGCAGGTGTGGTTATAGAAAGAATGGAAAAGTAATGTAAATGAAGGTACCTTATCTCAAGTTTTAGACGATTTTGATGACGACATAGAATTAGGGGCCATCCATATACTACGTAACGCTTTTTGAGCAAATTTTACCCCTCCCTCCTTCTTGTCACACTTCGTAACGCAAGGCCGAACCCATTGCCCATTCGTTATCTAACAATTTTTAATTTTTGTTTTTTTCACCAATTTTCCTTTTTGGGGGGTTATTACAACAGGAAACTATTTTTAATGGCATGTAAAAAATGCTTGAATTATGAATGTATTTGCAGTGTTTTTCGCCAATAAATCAAAGTATGTATTGGAAATAGTAGAACCGTAATAATATTTTAACCTCATAAGGGTTTTACCAGTCCTAACTTTGCAAAACTGCATACTGTCCTATTCCCAAGGAGATCGTATCCATCCTTTTAAGTCACCAATGATGATAAGGAGGAATATCGTCCGAAGATGCAGTTGAAACAGAGTCTAACGAACTGACATTGACCTCTTTCTCAGGGATAAAGGATGCTTCGTGCACTAGAGGTTCGCTAGTGTCAATGATGCAAAGTTCTCTTCCTCGTCGACCACAGATTCGAACTGACTGCATACGTGAAGGAGCAGGGACATCTCGTTTGTGACAAGCTTTCGAGTATCTCCTTTTGACTGCAGTTTACCATTTTCAAATTCTTCTTGTCCTACATCAGTGTGAGAAACAAATGCGAATAAACTTGATTTCTTCAGAAATATTTAAATATGCAAGTCAAAACATTTAGTACGAGATGAATATCCTACGAATTAGGTTTTTAATTTCTTATTTTAATCTGCAAATTGTTTATCATTCCGCCACGGAAAACATTATTTCACGAAAATAATCGCACCTTTCACATGCGAAAGCCCTTAGAAGAAAGGAGTGATATTGATTGAATCAAAGGTCTTTGATAATATTCTCAGAAATAACAATACGAGTGGGAACATGAGTGAATTTTCTAACTCCAGAAAAGCGTATGCTGTAATTACAATGCTGCGATAGCCACATAACGGAGTTTTATTGTACTTTAATAAACGCAGGGTTTGTCATCAGTCATGCTGGTGTCTAGTGCGTCTTCGAATCCCTTCTGTATAATTTAATTTATATAGGATATAGTTCGTAATTTTCCTAAACAATATATATATAAATGGAGTGTCTATGTTTGTAACTTCGATCCCAGCTCGCTCGTGGGTTTTCTCGGGGTTCTCCCGTTTCCTCCCACTTTCTTCATTCCAGCATTTCATTCATTTCTCATCATCACCGTCTCCTTTAGCCTAAACGGCATAACCATGGGACGTAAAATTAACGATTTCATTTCATTTCTATGTTTGTAACTTAATAACTCTTAACCACCCGACCGAGCTCAATCAAATTTTCAAGAGAGATGAACTCGTGGCCTTGAACGTTTTTTATCATTTCACTTTGAAGGTGCAGTTTGGGGAGGGGAAGATTTATAAAAATGATCACAAATGACCTATGTTAATATCAAATCCATAGTTTTCGGGGTCGCTGAGATAAACAGTGACACTTCTGATGCCGTTTAAATGCAACCTCAGTCCCCAGCTTGGGGGAAGGGGAAAGGTGACATATAAAACTCCTCGAAAATGACCAATATTAATGTCGAGTCCATAGTTTTCGGGGTCGCTGAGATAAACAGTAACGCTTTCGATGCTGTTTAAATTACAAATTAACCACGCAACTGGGAGGAGGGGGAGATGCATAAAAATGATCACAAATGACTGATATTAGTGTCGAATCCATAGCTTTTGGGATCGAGAAGGTGGACAGTGACTCTTCCAATGCTGATTAAATCCAAATTCAGTCCCCATTAGTATTTCTCAGGGAAAGATTGTGACATGTAAAAATAATTGAAAATTACTTATATCAACGTCGAATTCACAGTTTTTGGAGTCCCAAATTAGATTGGTGACAGCTTTGGTGCCCTTTATATCCTTAAATAAAAGGTATATTCCTCATGCGAAGAACAGGTATTCTGCTAGTTTATTTATAAAAAAGAAAAGAACTGAAAAATATTTGTTTAAAAGATTTCATATAAATCTGAGAATAAAAATAAAAATTAGAGCAAAAAAACATGTTACGTAACGAAGACCTAAACCCCTCCTTACCTTTTGTCACACTTTGTATCGCAAAGCAGAACCCCCTGCCCCCTTTGCGGTGTTAAGTAATATGTGGACGACCCCTTACGCTATTCCTCGAGTTCATTTTCTTAATTTGAAGTAATAGGAGAATCACGTACAGAAGACAGTAGCAGTTGGGAGGCCAGCAGTAGAGAAAGTTGAGCTTATGGGAGTAAATAATTATTTGTTTTCAGTACCAAACAACGAAAAGGAAATTGTTAACGAATCTATTGAGAATGATAATTATGAATGGTTCGAAATTCATGGGTCTCATCTTTATAGCGACTTTGTTTTCAGCGACAATGAAGGGGATTTGTGTCATCAAGAAAATTATCAGCGAACAAAACTGATCTAATAGCAATTAATGTGTAAAAGTATGTTAGGACGAACAGAAATTATCAACAAGTGATCAGTAAAGGAGACATAAGTTAAAATCAAGAATTAATTTGTGGAATTCAACAAGGAGCAAAGAATTATGAAGTTTCTGAGATTATCGCCATACGTGGGACTTGTGTGATATTCAGAAATTATTAAAGTAAGAAATTCTCGTACAAAAATTAGATTTTTACGTCTACAATGATTAGAAATATATTCCAACTTCTGCTATTTGTTCACTTTACGGGTAATGAAACTGCGGGGATCATAAGAGAAAACGTATTTTGGAAGTTGTGAAACATCGATTGTTCAATGCATGCGTCCCTGTTGAATATGTCACGATTGATGATTGCATGATTCTTTTCCGCGGTCGACTGCATTTCAAGCAATGTAGTCCTCGTAGGAAGTAAAGTGTTCAAAGTCTGCAAACCTATCTGCATCTTCAAATTATTATTGTATGTGGGGGGAAATTGACTTCATACCTAACTGTAGCTTGGGAAGCTTAAGATTTCTCTATCCAACATAATAATACCAACAAGAAAAGTTATGCTTTTGCAACAAAAGTGAATTCTTCGATTCCTCAAAATTCTTTTTTGATGCACATGATGTTATTGTATAGAGCACTTTCTTCGCTAAGCGGTTAGATACGAACCTTTCGCACTGGAAACCCGAGTTAGATACTGGTGGGATCTAATGTGCTTCGGATCCCACTTTAAGCTATAGATGCGTGTACAATATAGCCCCGCTGAAAGGGAAGCTAAAATCAAATTAGAAAACAATGTTATTGTATGCAGGTATATCATGAGTTCACATCTTTGGAATATCACAGTAAATGTCATTTTATATGCAGTTTGTGTTCTCCGATTATAGTTAATTTTACATAATTAAGGTTTATTTCAAATGTTAGCAATAGGTTCAAACGGTTTGAATACTTGTTTGTTTAGATGGAATTCTCATTTAATCTGATGTAAAGGTTGGTTCGTATACGCATGGCGTTCTGTGTTTTTCTTTCCTTCCTTCCTCAACTGCGACAGTGGATTTCACTGTAACGAAAAGTAAAATGGTATATTGAGATTTTATATGTACATAAATGTTCTGTGAAATTGAAGTAGGATAGAATTTTAATGGTTTTATAGTACTATGCGATAATTATTAAGAGGAAATAAGTAAATTTTTATATATATAAAGATACTTAATAGAAACAAAAACAAACAGATAATACTGGTTACTTATTATCCAATAATCTGCTTGAAGAGAAACATCACACAAAAACTTGAAAATAAAAAATGACATTATTAAAGTCTATCTTATACGATTTAAGCATGCTTCTTCTTCCTAATGTATTGCTCCCAAACAAGTTGTATATTACTTTATTACTATCTAACAACATTCGTATAATACAATTTAAATACAATTGATACTAATTAGCCCCATAAAGAATAAAGCAACATTGTTCTCAAAAACTACAATAAATTAGATGCATTATTATTGCATTATATTAAATCATATCAGTCTTCAGGAAGCATATTGTAATAAACTAGAATCAACCCTACGGACTATCTAAAACGAACTTCTACCAGAACTAGACCTAATCTAACTTGCTGGTACTTTTACCAGATCTTCAAATATATTTCACAATCTAACATATTTTAATTCTTCTTATATCAGCATCTACATCTTCAATATTATACGCACTAAAATATATTACTGGAAATGAATGCTTACCTGTGGACAGCTTTGCTTAACTTAAAGACTTACTTTTATTGTTAATTATATTCTGTGAACATCTTTGCTTCACTTGGTAATATGTTTATGTTATTAGTTATATTCTGTTGCTTTCAATACTAATGCATGTATTCTGAAAATGCATTCATTAAACGCGAATACTATAAATAAGTTATCAAAGTAAATTTCTATAGGCTATATACAGTTACTTCTTGTGATGTAATGTTAATTTACTATGTGCGAATCAATTCTGAAAGTAAATAGTATTCAATATTATAACATAGTTAGACATTGTGTTCACAAATATTGTAATCATGCATGCCGGTTCACCTACTGACACACTGTGTTATATCTTATCCCCTATAATTTGATTACATTGCTCCCCGTATATACGTTTCTCACCTAACATTGAACGTCATTATTCGAATTTTTCAAGGTTAAATACGTATTTGGGACTCAATGTTGCCTGAGCTGAGCGACTAATCAGCTCAGTTGTCTATTGCCGGCTTTGGTCGAAAATACTAGAGGACGTGCCTACACCGACACATGAAACAAATATTACTTCAAACTATCGTAATGGTTTGCGAATTCTTGGGACGGACGTTTGTAGTTAAAATGAATGTATATTTTAGAAATGACTGAAAAGCTGCGTAACTTGAAAGATGACAGTGCGGTATAAATTATGAATAAAATATCTACCACTCGAAATTAAATGGAAATGCATGACCAAAGTACATCAATTAGTTATTCATTTCAAAAATTGCTGCAATTCGGTCATGGAGGAAATATCGTATATCCTTGCCGAATTAAGTATATCTAAAAAAGCTACTTAAATTAACAATGATGTATTTGAAAGAAACTGAAAGTAAAGTCCGAGCAAAGAAATGCATATCCGCGCGCTCTCATTTTGAGAATGGTCTGAAATGAAGAGATGTGTTTCCGCCATTACTATTCAATTACGTTTTGTTACTTGTCCAGGAAATATACGAAATCACCTAGAACAATTCCAACAGAAACATTTTTTTAAAACTTTTGTACCTTTGACGTGTCCTCAATAACATCAAAAGTTTACCAAAATCCCATTGGGGGAAATCTGCCATATTGTCCGCCATTTTGAGAACTTATTTTGAACTGTAAAACACAGTTTCCAGTACAGAATTCACTGTAGCTTGGCTCCTACTCATACACTTGATACGAATGTCATTTCAAAATGTAGGAAAAACTTTGCACTAAGCGATGCTTACATTTTTATTAACATATTCTAGAAACTCAAGCAAAGAAACTGTATTTTTTGTTATGTTAAATTGTGTAATTTACCTTATAACATGAATAGAGTGGTGTTTCACTGTGAGGAACAAACTTAAATGTTTGAAACTTCTGTATCACTTTCACTTTCGTCTTCTGGTCCAGTTACAATTCTGCAGTTTGTGCAAGAAGTACCATTGCACTCAGAACAATCCGCAAGAGCAACGGTTTGATTTACATTCTGATTTATAGCTACACCGTATGACGGAAAGCAGAGTCGATGGTGCTGGCTGCATATCAGTCAAATAAGAAAACAATGCACCATTTAATAGTCGCCATCCCCATTCTATTGCTTGTAATATACTATTTCCAAGCCATTGCTGTACCTGATAGTATACACGCGAGTTATGAAACTTTGCAGCCGCTGATGTTGTTGTTGAAGTTTTAGGATGCAATGAAGTTACATTTAGCGATACCTTATGCAAACAATTCTATATCGGAGCGTGTTTAGAGATTCTGATTTCTCCCAATTATGAATGGCAACTAGGGCCTTTTCTCCAGCAGATATAACCTCTTCTTTGGTTAATGGTGGTAATTAAAGATATCAGCACACTCCATTAGTACCTGACTATGAGTGGTAAGAAATTTCATCATATTTTCTTTTCCAATACCAAACAATTGAGATGTTGTATAACATCCTAACAAAGCATGAAGAAGTGGTAATATATGACGAACGTAGTCGCGTATTTTCGCGTATTTCCTGTCCTACTGAAATAATATTCCAAGTTTTAGACCTTGCCTTGGGTCTTGACTTCTGGAGGAAAGAGAATTCTTCTGCATGTTGTGGATACATAGTAGTAAAGAATAACTCATATATCAGTGTCATTAGCCATAACGATTGGTTCACCTTCAGCAGCAGTAGATATCGCTCTATGTACTATAAGAACATCAGATCACCTGGTGAATGCTTGATCTCATATCCTGCTTGAACGAGACTGTTGCTAAGCAAGTGACTAAACTTTTGTTTATTCTCGCTATTTGCTAGGAAGTCTTCTTTCTTCATAGTCAATTTCATTTCAGGTTATACCTTAGACCGAGTTGTACCACGACCTTTTCTCCGTCGTATATGTGCTGCATCCTTAGTAGAGGTTGCCTCTGAATATATATCAAATATGATTATAGCCTCCTTATACCTTCTCTGAACGTACTATACGTACTTCTAACATATATCTGAAAACCTCGTTCCACTTGACCAGAATATTCAATGTAAAAGAGCGCCTCGGTCACTTATGTACATAGGAATCTGCAAAGATGTCTGAGAACTAGGCATAGGAAACCAGAGCGCATCTAACAATGGTGATATGTTGGCTAGGCAAGGTAGAAGGTAGGTATCAAATAAAGATACTGGAAAACTACATAGTTCGTAACTAATTATTTCGTTACTTATAGTTACGAGTGTAGAAGCCACAATGATAAGACGCAGGAATAGCAGAAAAGTATCAATTTGAACAATGTCGTCTTGAATGGGGATATGTGTTGTTACTCCCATTGTAACAGCTTGTGTTTTACGACTAAACCTGTAATCCACTACATTCTTTCCTGTCATTGAGTGCAACACACTGATTCCCACTGTCTCTGCTGTATCTACATTTACATTGGCAAAGGCAATTACACTGGAAGTTAAACTATGTAGCGATTTATCCGTTTGAAATGGGTTTTGTGTGCTTAAGAATTCTAGGATCTTCCGAACATCTTGAGAATCACTCAGCTGTCTTCGTTCAGAGGCATGCTTGTGCTGTTCACTAGTTTCGTATATGATCCTTGCAAAATCTTGAAGTGCCCTATTAACATTAGAACAGGTTGCATTGACTGAACTTATACGTGCCGTTGTGATTCAATCATACCTCGTCCTATAGTAAGTTCACCCCTTCCTTTGATGGACCTCATGAGCATTTGCTCAATTACCAAATCTGTTGATAATCCACTCCAAAATTGATCACTTTGTCTCACAACGTAAAAACCATGAAGAAACTTTTCGCGGACTGCAGGATGAGTAACATGAAGCTGCTGCATGTTCTGAAGATGTAAGTAAATGCATTTTATATACTGGTTGTGACCTGATACTGTATAAAAGGGAAGCATGTCATGAAGACTTTTTAAAAGTAGAAGCCAGTTTCCAGTTCTTTCTGCAATCAGAATCTTCTTCAAGATATCATGTCTATGATAGGAAGATCCTTGTCTACAATAGGAAGAAGAATGATAGGAAGAATTTTCCTGAATGATTACCCTTATGTAACATATGCATTGTTGCAGACCAATCAGTACAAGGGGACTTTGTGAAGTGGGATAGTTTCCACAGTAGATCAGGAAGTAGTTTCTCCTTATTACAGTCACTGCGTACAGTTTCTAACTCCGTATATGACATACAATTAGCATTCGTTGTTAGTATTTCCTTCACTGATAACATCCTGTACTGATACATTACTACTTGGAATGATTTTGCAAACTTCGTTAAAATTTCCAAGCGTCACATTTGCAATGGTGGCCATCCCATGGAAAGTCCCATGTCCGCCAAGGGTTCTGACATTATGATCTACGTTATCTGTCGCATGGTGAAGAGTTGATGTGCATTTACATTAAGATTCATAGGAGATACAGCTGCATTGCTTTCAGAAATGATGATGTATTTGTACTCCTAGACCTATTTGCAAAGGTGCGATGATTACTCGGGGTCTTGTAGCTTAAATGATTGACTGACCAATGGATGCTACTGTCTCTTGCCTCGGTCCAATTATTGCAAAGAGGAGTTCACGTAGACTTTGTGGAATATATTCAATATATTTGTTCACAGAGGACATATCGCCAATTTCTAGATAATTATCTCCATGCACTAAAATATCTTTGATGTCAGTTCTCAATAAATTCGCTACCCTTTTAATAATGTGTATCTTTTCGCAAATGGGATCATCACCATTGTTGGATTGCTGTAGGGTTCTTGAAGAATTCGATCAGCAGTACTTTTGAAAGTCACAACACTTGATCGTCCTAGCATTTCATTTATCACTATCTCATCTTTAAAATGTTTCATCACTTGCTGATTCATGTATTTTTCACGGTATGACTGATCTGAATATTCTTTCTGCTCGAGATATTGCATCATCAATTCCACTAGATTAGTCACTCTTGGTTGTTCATCATCATACTTTTTCAAGTGAGCCATCACTTGAAAGAAAATCCTCCGCCTTGTGTTTTCTAACGGTCTTCCGACGGGCGCTAGTCTAAGGCGTTTAACGTCACTTCGGGCTGCAGAAGAGGTTTATCTTTCCCTGCCCTGAAGTTCACGCTACACTGGTGGTTAAATAATGCATCATGAGCATGTAGCTCCCCAACTACCTCCACTTTTTCTTGTACTTACCGATTCCACTGATCCTTCATCTGCGCACAAATACTCAACATGGTTGATCAGAAATTTACAGTTGAAACAGGTAATACGAACATATATTTGTTTTTTTGTAAATTTTTATCACTAATTGTGCACTCTACATCACAAAACAAGCAATGAGTCAAGAAACAAAAGGTGGAGGTCTGAGACCTGCGCTTTACTGGAGAATATGAGTCAGTAGCCAAATTTAAGTTTGAGTGTTTTACAGCTGCAATGTATTTCGGATTGCACCAAGTTTTCCTACATTCTACATGTACTTTCTGTTCTTCTTCCACACGCACATTAATTACTCTCTCCATGCTTGTTTTATTCATTCCTTCACACCCTTTCAATTTAAGTGTTACTGTCTGTTTTACGTTTAGATCTTGTTGACACAACGGGTTTTCCTTACAACGATATATTATTATTGTAACGGTATTATCAATCTGTACCTGTTTTTATCGACATGATCAGAGGCGTAATAACTGAGCAGATGTATATTTAAAAGAGAAAAAATAGTTAATAGGTTGTCATGAAGAAATGGTTGTTAATATGTAAAAAGTATGTATAGAAGAATAAACAAGTGGTATCTAGACAGGATTCTTATAATATAAAGGACAAAAGGAACAATTATGGTCAGTAATTGATAGTAAATGCGTTTAATATTGTAGCTTATTGATCTAGAGTTACTATATATTAACGAACTAGGGCTAAAACGAGAACAAATTATCGTTTATCCTTTGAACAATATCTTTAAATGATTACAAGTTAACTAGTTTCTTATGATCAGCAGTATTTGGTACCGAAGAGAACCTCAAAATAGAAATACTCATATCAATATTTTAAATACACTCTGTAAAGAAAAAATAGCGACACTTGCTCGGATATAGTTTTCACAACATACATTAACCAATATGAGTTTTTACATGAATTCCTGATAATATTACAATGCATATTCTTAATAAGCAGTTCATTCTTAATACTTGCGCCGCAGTTTCAGATGTTTTATATGCATATAATGAATTTATATGCATATATTAGTAGCTATGTGTGTTTTCAGCAAAAACGGCTGTGGGAAGAATTATACATAAAAGTATGAAAAATCAACAATAATAGCACAAAACAAAAAAAATAATTTCTTAAGAGTAAGACATATTGTATACGAACATTGAGAGGTACAATACATCAAACTAGATTTCGTATGTGGACCATGGGCATTAGGAATCAGGGGAATCGTCGAGGCCTTTTGGTGACAAGGCTTTTGCAAAATGCAACCTTGATTTCATGGAATCACTCCCGGATTATCTGTTCCGTGAGTTCCATTCTTTCCGAGATAGTTGTCTATTAAGTCTTCTGCTCATATTGACCCAAACTTTACAATTGGATTCATGTCAGGTGTGTTTGGAGGCCTCATGAGTCTTTGAATAGTCATATTCTTGCACCACGTATTAACGATTTTCGTTCATTGACATGAAGCATTTACGTCCTGGAAAATGAAGTAGTCCATATCTTCTTCAGGAAAGTTATCTTTAGCTGTTTGAAGAATTTTACGTACCAGAATTTGAAGACATTTTTGTACATCAAATGACTCTTCACATATATCCATTGTTCTGACGTCTTTGACAGTGAAGCAAGCCCATACCATCACTCAGTAACTGAATATTTGCATCTCTTAAACAAAATCCGTATGAAGTTTCTCGCTCATTCGTATCCACAACTTCACACCACTATCTTTTCCAACTATTCTAAACCTTTTTCAACGGAGAAAACAACATGCTTCCAGTTATCATAAGTCAAAGTAGCATATCGCCACACAAACGTTCGTGTTGAAGTCTTCAGTGTTTTTGTTAGTTTCGACTTGCCAGGCGGTTTTTTCTTCGTAATATTCTCCTCATACAGTTAAGACAATACAGTCGTACGACTGACTGCAGTTCCAAGATCAAAACGATTTTTGGGGAAGTTATTCCTTAACTCTGCAGTGCCATTGATTTTATTTGGCGATCAGCTCTGGGTGATGCTTTCTTTTTTCTATTACACTGTTGACGAAGGGATGATTTCTTATACTATTTTTGCTTGTGAATTACTTTTTCTGCCGCCGAATGGTAAATTCTGAGTATTCCAACCATCTTCCTTAGATATGTAACTTAGCTGTGCAAAGCAAGAAGTATGTCTTGTTCACGTGACGACAAGTCACATTTCTTACCAATCATACTTGTTTACAGTTCACATGTAGCAACAATTTCATACAAAAACAACACTGCACAACAACAATATTGCCACTTGACACTGTTCAAACAATTACAAAGCATAGAACAACCACAAAGTGCTAATTACCTGGGCAGACACATCAAAAATGCAATGCAGAATTCTCACCCCAATAATTTACGAGACGCTCTCAGGTGCCATCTGGAGAGAATATTACTGATACATAAATAATTAGTAAGCGCCATTGTACACCATAGGTGTCACAGATAATGGAAATGAATTATCAGACTCATAATTTCCTTCTATTCCTCTTCTAGCAGGCTGCAACTATGGTTTTCTGTGTAAGTTACCTTGAGAATTGAGGTGTCGCTATTTTTTCTTTACAGAGTGTACTTATTGTTCATACTTCATTAATTTTATTATATAAACAAATCATAACTGGCAACAAAGTAACTGTAAAACCAAAATGTAAGAAATAATAAGTAGTCCAGAAGTGGTACTGAAAAGAATAGAGGTACCCTAGAACAAATTGCAACAGAAATGAGTTTTCTTTCTTTTCTTACCTATGGTTTGTCTTGAATAATGTATCGCACATGTGGAAATGGTTCATAAAGGAACCATAAAGGAACCGTTAGAAAACAACCATATGAGTTCATTAAAAGAAAAGAATTAATTTACCATAGTTAAAACTCGTAGAGTTTGTGTTTCCGCCCCTTCAATGCCCTACAAGTTTCAGCACGGTATTAACTTAGCAGTTGTTATTACTTAAGGGTTAAACTAGTTTGAACCGTAGAGTATTTTGTTATAGTAAGATTAGTATACGTACAAGAATGACCAGAAATTAACAACTTCACAAAATATCTCCTCTGCAATCATATTCTTCAAACAACTACTTCATCAAGACTAGTGAGTTATAACATGAAGATTATTTTATGAAAATATATGCATTGCTTAGTGCAAATGTTTTCCTATATTTTGACATGACATTTGTAGCATTCGTACGGATAGGAGCCAAGCTACAGTGAATTCTGTACTGCAAACTGTGTTTTACAGTTCTATAAAAGAGTTTTCAAAATGCTGTCAATATGGCGGATTTTCTCCAATGGGATTTCGGTAGACTTATGACATGTTGTTCAGGACACTTCATAGAACCAGAAAATTAAAAAAAATCATTTCTACTGCGTTTTGTTCTAGGTTACCCCTATTTTTTTCAGTACCGGTCCTGGACTATATACTCTATAAGAATGCTAAAAGATATATATAGGAACTAAGCCCTAGAAAAAATGGTACTCATCAGGTTATGGTATGCTGATTATATAAATCTGATAAGAAATGATATGAAAAGGAAAAAAAAACGCAAATGTTCTTTACTGGCTGAAGGAACATGAGTTCAGAAGGAAATACAAAGACTAAAAAATATATGGCATTTCACAGTAACAGTAATATTGAAAATTATGAGTACGTTAAATATCAAATAATGTTTTCAACAAAGTGATTATTTTCAAATATCTAAGCTCAACTATATCCACTATCAATTAGCATTTCTTAACCATATCCACGAACAAATTAAATTACGTCTAGCTGAGAATTGGTGCTATTATTCAGTCCAAACCCTCTTGTCCTCGCGAATTATGTAAAAGAATTTGAAGCTTAAAATATAAGACTATAATTATGCCTATGGTACTATCTGATTGCGAAATGTCGTCGCTTGCCCTAATAGAAAAATGCAGGCGGAAAGTATTTAAAACTAAAATTCTGAGAAGAATATTGAGACCCAAGAAGGATCAAAATGGAGAATAGCGAAAAAAACTCACAACGATATATATATATATATATATATATATATATATATATATATATATATATATATATATATATATATACCGTTTACCTAACATTGTTGGAGTCACTAAGTCTAGGGGGCTCAAGCGGCAGCTCAAGAAACCAAAACGGAATAAAGTAGGAACGTATGCAACATTTTAATTTGATACGCAATTGAAAAAAGACAATTAAAAGAACACAATAGCAGATAAAACTACAATATTAAATGGGTCTCGCAGAAGGAATATGAAGTAAAAACTGGATCTAGTTGGCTTATGACAAAAGTCAATAGGAAACTTTTGTGAATATGTCATTGAATTTCTGGAGTCCATTGGTAACAGTATGTGTTAGTTGAAAGAATAATAACGAATTAATTGTACTGAATTAAAGAAAATGATCCAAGATAAATTACACGAAACTTATTCAAATCTGACATAGCATTACATAAGATTATATTAAATAAGACTTTCCATGACATTTTCAAAAATATCTAGTGATTGTAACTACAACCACTCAAGAAAAACTAGTAATTTTAGCTTCCTTAGATAGGGTTGGTTATTAACAGGAGAAAAAAATCCTATCATATTATTATATCTTGCTATAGTTTACAATAATGCAGATATATGCTTTGACCAATAATGTTGTAATATGTTTTCGATTCTTGACATAATATATATGATCAACAGGCATTGGACCATAAAGTTATATGTTGTTTTTTTTTCGAACTTATGTCAAATAGCAAACCATAGTCTAAATAGACATGTGCTTCGAGAACATAATATACTTTCAAATTTGTATTTCGATAGTTTCCTAGCATATGTAAAATGTGTTCAATCTTGGTAAAAATGTAGTAGTATATTTTAGTTTGTTCCTTTCTAAGACCACAGTCTGTATTTCATCATTGCAATTGTAAATTATATGGCTATTGATTCCGTAAATATTTTATCATTTATTGATACATCAATCACGACTACTTAAAAATATTGTAGCACTATCCTTTTATGTGAGCCAGTCCCAGCTTTTCCATGTACATACATGAAACTATTAAGACAAAGTTAGAATTCTGTTTCTAAGACTTTTTAAATTCCTAAGATATCCCACGAAAGATTAATGAAGTATTACTACTTTTTATTTTCATATTTTTTAGATCACCGTCCATAGTTTGCCATCTCAAAAGTAGATACTTCGGCTGAAAGCTATGTGATCATTATTTGCTTTTTCATATAAGACAAATCTATAAAGAACTAGAATACAATAGCATATTTATTATTTCCTCTATTCAACTGCAGCTAACGAGTAATGCCGATATTTATTTGATAATTGAAGATGCAATTAAGAAATTAGGAATATATATAGGAAATAGTTCAAAATATGATAGTGCAATGTCTATCTTCACTCGATTTTTTGAGATGTTGGACCACGACCTGAAATTGAAAATGAATAATATGATCACTAACGTTATAATACTAGATAGGTTCTTAACATTTTATAATGATATTTATGTTATAAAATATCAATATCATTATTGACACTGCAACGACATCATGTAAAAAATGAAATGAAATCTTTGAGTTTTACGTCCCACGATTATCCCGGTTAGGCTAAAGGAGACGGTGATGATGAGTAATGAATGAAATGGTGGAATGAAGAAAGTGGGAGGAAACGGGAGAGCCCCCGAGAAAACCCACGCACACGGTGTTTGTCCACCACAAAGTTCACTTGGAACGACATCTTGTAGTTTCAGTGTAATTTCAAATATCTTTTCCAATATTTCCGGTCAATGTATGATTTTAAAATACGCACTAACCAGTTTGAAGAAGAATAAGAAAGTACGAGAAAGAAAAGATAATCAAAATTGATTCTAATATGGTGATTACTTGTGATGAGTTTTTTCTTTACCTTGTCATAGCAAAGTTTTGTAAAATAAACGATGTAATTCAGGAACCATCATAAAGGGATGTACGCATAATTATAAAAGGTGTATATTTATTTCAATAAGTGTGTGCCACAATAAAAACCAGGAAAGCTAAACGCAGCAGAAACAGTTTTAAGTGATTTTGGTAATTTAATATAGCTATAATTATGATTGAGGACCTATGTATAACGAGTTACGTTATAACACCAATATTGACAAGGAGAGAATACTGTCACATACTTTTCGTCCCTCTTTAATATGCTGGCTCAGACTTTAATTCGATACATACTTGGTAATTGGAAAAAGTAATTATACTCAAGCTTCTTAAGCTTCCTTTTATATACAGTATAAAATAACTAGGAATTATTAACGATACAGAATTATATTCTACTCCTACTCTCCTACTCTTTGGACCTAAGTTCACGGTTGATAACTCTGAAAGTGGATAGAACTATCTATTAAAGATATAACGACACCTTATAACAACTAAATCGGAATTAAGTGAGAATGTTATATCATGTTTTTTGCTCATCTTCGAGATCGAATAGAACAGTTTTAATGGATAGGTAGTTTCATAATTGAAGAAAAATTATAATTATCTTTTTAATTCTTCTTTTTGTGGTTTAAAATATGGTACTACGTTTTAGACCTACAACTATTTTCTTCTTTGGAGACATTATAGTGTCAAAATTTAGATGTGGAAATTAGTATGAAACTTTTTTAAAAGGGTGGTATTATCTGATATAAAATTATATATGTTTTTCATGTTAAGATAAGTCATTTTATTTTATTTTCATTTATTTACAAGCCTGTCCATAAACAAAATCTCCAATCTTTCATATGTTCGATTGGCGGGAGAGTCAGGAATTGGTAGTCTTCTATATAGTCAGTTTGAAACAGGAAAATTAAAAGATCAAATTAAGCAAGCATTTTAATTAGAAATTAGACTTTAACAATCATGAAATACTTCTGACAGACTGTACAATTACAAATGGCGTCATTTCTTTGCTCTTGCTTTCCAACTTCAAAAATTTAAATGCTTTTACGTAGCTTCAACGATATATATATATATATATATATATATATATATATATATATATATATATATATATATATATATATATATATATATATATATATATTGTAGATGCCCATTTAATCCTAAGGTAGAATGAAGATTATTGCTAAAGTGTCACTGGTGTTGAAGAATTTTCTCCTTGCTTAATCAGCTACACTTTTAACACGATTTTAATGAGAGGAAACAAGTAAAGCAAAGAAGGGTAGAAAACAAACAAAAAAATCGATTCATAAGTTTTAATGAGGTATTCATTTCAAAAGAAGAAACGTCATGTCGCTGAATACTTGGTCTGAAAATGTAAACTGGAGTGAACATTATGAAATTAGATACGAATTCACTGTCACAATTATTAGTTTAAATTGTTTTCTCTTTGATTGTGATATTTGACATTCCCCTACAAATTTACTATTTAACACTGTAACTCAAAAATGTAAGTATGTTTACCTTATATCAAAAAAGAGAGATTTCTATTGAATTAATGCATGGTATTGGATAATTTGTTGACATAATATGCAACAACTGACCTATTTGTGAGAACATTGATTATTATGAAATATATTTGTGTCTACACTTCTCGCCATTAAAACTAGAAGACCAAGAAAAACATAAGATAGCGGCGCCACACTTTGTAGGCTGACGCCGGATGATACAAATACCAAATAATTACTTACTGCTCTTTGTGACGTGTGACAACGTGGTGACAGCTGTGCATAAATGGTAATGGCCAGTAACCTGTGGGCTCACCATGAGCGGCGAAACGCTTAGAAGATCAGTTGTTAGATACCCTCCTAGAGTATGAGTAGCGATGCGTCTTCGTCAATGCCGCAGCCCATCAACTGTAGCTGGCAAAGTTCGCACTGCAGAGAGGCGTTGTGCTTCTATTGACCAGGTGTGTTGAATCAGTGAGAGATCGGGAGAACGAGTTGGACAAAGAAGCAGGGAAATATTTTGTCTAGCAAGGAAGTGTAAGGCACTACGTGAAATATGAGAGCGCAAGTTAACTTGCTGGAATTTAGTCCCAGCGGGATTTACAATAAGAAATCGTAACTAGATTTAACACTTTGTTAATCTACCGTTAGTTGGTCAAAAGTCTTTCAATGAGTAGGAAGCAAGAACGGTTAAGGAATCCAATGGCTCCCCGTATCATAACACCGGTTCTTAAAGACGTGGCGATGCAAGGTTCAGGCGTGCATATCTTAGTGATAAACATGGATACGGTCATCATGATGCTGCAGATAGAAACGCTATTCATATGAAATGAGAATCCTGCCATTCGTCTCTCTATGAGTAACATTCGGAACACTATTATAGCTTTCCATATCTGTGTTACGGAGTTACCGGAAACCGCAAGAATGAGAGTCCTACAAACATAGCCGTCTCTGCCAAAAAATGAAGAATAGTTTCTGGGGACATTAAACGATGTAAAAAGCCTTTGTAAAGCCATTGTTCCTATATGCGTTTCACTATGGCAGCATTTCATGCAATAAGGTGCGAATTCCGTCGAAGGAAAATCTACACTTATGATACGGCATTATACGACTTGATCAAAGGCTCAAAGCTGCTGGAAGGACCGCCTTATACTATGACTATGTATCTTTTGACCATGTACACACACACACACACACACACACACACACACACACACACACATCTATCTTCGTCTACCACTGAAATATAACTCTTTGGCTGGCCTCTTGTTGCTGTGATTAGAGGAATATCAGGTGTCTCTGCTGTTTGATGGTGCTTTCGTGCTTAGCGATCCTTTCATACTTTATACCTAGTATGTGACATCACATATTTACAACTGTTTGATTTGTTCTGTCTCTTTAAGGTATTAAATGCTGCTTCACTCTTGCTGTGAATGAGGTCATAGGGGACATACAGGATAGTTCGTTCACGTGGAAAGAGTTACTAACTATCAGTCAAGAGACACACTAAACATAAAGTATATGTGTACAATATATGGAAAACGTGTTTAATATTAATTCTGCATCATGATTTTAAGGTTTAGAAATATTTTTGACTAACGGGATTACTTTTAGAAACTTTCTTTTCTGGTTAAATAATGAAAATTGAATAAAATGCAATCACGTTGTTTTACAAAGGTTAATAATGAAAATATTGTTGTTGTGTGATTGAGACATTTTTTTAACTTAACAGTTTTAAGTATTACACACATACACACATTTTTATATTTTTTTTTACTTATGTACCCAAAGCATAAGTTTAAACATTATGTACCAAACGCATTTGTTTGGCAAAAACATTATAAGATAATACAAGAAACTACACAATTTTCACTGTGATTATTGTTACTATTATTATTATCATTATTATTATTATATCTCTACTGGTTCAGTGGCCAGCGCACATGAATTTAGTACACATGGTTCAAGGTTCGACTTCCGGTGAGAGAGTCTTATAAATTTTGAAAACGTTACGATGATTCAGATTATACCCAAATTCCTCAAATAGCCAAGGAGCTGATAGGGAAGCTGAAGTTCAAACAAATAGATCAACCGATATGTTTAATGTATATCCATCCATCCATTGGAGGTTTATTCCCCTCTCCATTAAGAAATGTTCCATGAGGGAACACCTATTACAGATGTTTCGTTTCATTATTAAAAAATATTTAGAAGCTATACCAGTGTTGTACAAAATTCTTCCTTGGTCGATCATTTAATCTTCTGAAGTGTAAAAAGTATAGGAGTTTCGTACAAAACAGGTCTAATGAAGTCATGACATACAGCGTCCTCACTTAACATGACCCTATATATTTCTGAGGGCTGGAAATTAAAGAATGCCGAGACTTTAATTTACTTTATTTAAATTTGATCCTAAAACAGAAATGTAAATATTAAATATTAAATATCTCTATGTTTACGATAGGTATCCTACTTGGAATACTTGTATGAAGATACAAAACTAACTTCTCAAAAAATGTTTTACCAACTTAAAGTAATGGAATTATAAACTACTATTATCAGTGGCGTATTTAGGGGGGCTTCCGGGCTTAAGCCCCCCCCGAAATCTTATTTACTATAGTAAAGTATATGAAATATCTTGCAGAATTTTTAAATTTTCAGGCAAAGCCCCCCCCCCGAAAGTTAGCAAAGCCCTCCCCGAAACAAAATCGTAAATACGCCACTGACTATTATAATATTTTGTGTTTCAAATAAAATCTTCGTTGTACATGTAATCATTCCCAATCTAGTGTAGGAATCATCCAATACTATATCAAGTAAAACAAAATTAAATTACCACTGCATACAGTTCATAGATCATTTGGATGTGACTAGAAAATTACCATATTTCGTATTGTCCCCCCCAACCACGCAGTGTGTCGTCGACTATTTACGGACACATTTTAAGAAACATAGTTCTGTGCATTGAATGTAAATTTTGAAACATTAGTTACGGTTAAAACTACTACTACCATCACTACTGCTATTATTGTTGCTACTGTTCCTACTACTACTACTACTACTACTACTACTACTACTACTACTAATAATAATAATAATAATAATAATAATAATAATAATAATAATAATAATAATAATAATAATAATGTTTATTATATTTCCTAATATGTTTTTTTCATTTCTGGAGTGAACTAGCACTCTCCTCTTCTATGAAACTTACCTTATTCATTTTTGTCATAAGTTGAAATATGTCGTTAGCTATACCAATCTTTAAAATTGTTTGATACACTTGCATTAAATATCTACTACTATTTCCGTTTTTCACGAGGAAAGTACAAATTCTCCTAACAGAAGTTTAATGAACTTGAGGTTGAAGATTTTCACTTTACAACCTACGATGCTTCCTTCTTGGTGCTACATTTTTATTAATGGCGGTATATTATCAAAATCTATTACAAAGATGAAAGAGGTCTGTATGCTTAAATTTAATAAATCATATAGAGTTAATAATAATAGTTTCCAGTGATACGAACGTAAAATGAACGTCAATGGTACATTCAGAAACAGGTTCAAAATGTCTCCTTTCCCGAATGATGTTATATTTAATTCGTATAATATAAAGGTTGAACATTTTATGTCAAAATAAAGTAAAAGTGTTTGGTCCTAACCAGCTTTATGTAATATCCGTAGGTCATAGACAGATACTTTGGAACTATTTCTATGTGATGCTCAGTAATTAGATATTTTCTGTTTGTAAGATAGGGGATTCTTGTTAATTCTTATAGGTACTATTTAGTATGCTGACCTGGCTCCCTAATACAAAATACTTCATTCGCAACAATTTCCAAATGCTCATTGTAAGGTCAATTTAACATGAACACACGTATATTAATAGGCATTTGTGGAGTTTGGTTGTTAAGGCAGCAACTTTGGTATATATATATATATATATATATATATATATATATATATATATATATATATATATATATATATATATATATATATAGATAGATAGATAGATAGATAGATAGATAGATAGATAGATAAATATAGATACAAATGATACCGACATTTTATGTTACCCTCTTACGAGAAATGGCTAAAATATTTGAAATAAGCATTAAAGCATTAAAACAGAGTGATTGACTTAGAAATGAGATTTTGATTTGGTTTGAGTTTAACGTCCCTTTCAGTAGCAACTCTATGTGATATGCACACCTACAGTTAACTTGGGTTAAAAACTACATGAGCTCCAACTTTGAACTGAATTCGGGACCCTACTCAGAGGGCTATTGTGCTAATCATATAGCGATCATAAGTTCTTCGTTAAAAATAAATTAACACTTGTTACAGATTTTTCGAAATTTTTGTTGTCAAAGATGAAACAGGGAGACAATCCAAATAATATATTTATTTCTGATTTTATATTCATATAAATATCAAATTGAGGAAACGGCAGAACCGTTTGAACGGAAGTTTTGAACATAGTTAGCAGTTAACTCAAATCGGATTTTCAACATTCTGCTTTGATTTGGAGAACACGTATCATAAATTGAGAAAAAGGGTTCTTTTTTCTGAAAGGAATAGAATATCTCAGCAGCCTCAGAAGTTATGAAAGTAAAATCCCGGCATATTAGCGTTTGATTAAAACAAGTGAATGCATGGTTTAGCGTTTTCGGATGTTCCGTTCATAAGTGGGGGAAAAAGAAAGGCATTATTATAATATTTTTAATTATGATGTTGTCCTTATAGAGATCTTGCCTAAGAATTTACATGAATCGGATGAATACATTTGAAATTACATTTTGAACATATTTAACACTAGGGTCAAGATGAAAATTTTTTATTTCAGTTTGGTTCTAATGTTTTTCATAAGAGGCGAAATGGGATTGAAGTTGCTTGTCAAAAATAGAGCATCTCATGAGCGTGTGAGTGCGGGAAGCAGTGTGTGGGTCGTTCCGATGAATATACATAAGTGAAAATGGTATTTTGCATGTTGAGCTCAAGGGAACCACTTACTTACTAGTGTTTGAATATTCCAAGAACAAATTGAAAAAGCAGATCTTAAATGTTCAGCAATATAACTAAGATATAAATATAAATATGTTGTGATATTATTGAATTACACTGAAATTTTAAGTGTTTAAAACAAAAACACGAAAGCCCGTAAATAAAGTGTAGTAGGTGTTTTAAATTAAAAGGAAATGACAATGTGAGTAAACCTTTACCGCTGATATTTAGTGTTTTATTACTTGCATATGTCGATAGTAAAAGCGCCGTATCCATAGTAAAAGCAATAAGTGTGTGAAGTGACTGAGCATGTGCTGGAAGTGACATTTATATAACATCAACAAGTGGAGCGTACATATATCACAATGTAAGTGAACTCAAGCTTTTTTACTGATTCGTCAGTGCATAAAATATATAAGAAAATGGAGAGTAAAATCTTATTTCTCAAACATTTACAGTCAGACTGGAGACCAAATTCTGGTAACTGCATGAAATTCGAAAAAGAATCGGATAGTGTAGACTCATTTTGAATATTTATATTTGGGGCGGAGGTGTCTGTCTTGGTGCTCTCTTTGGAATGCCTAAGTCGTATGCAACCAAATTCACTAATAAATCAATTTGGTTGCATATACACAAGGGGTAAATCCACACAATTTCAAATAGATATAATATGAATTAACAATCAAAAGTACTTTAATTTATCAACGTACTTTCCACGGACTTAAGGAAATAGAACAAGAAACCACAATGGATCAATAATCGCGTTATTCAGATGAATCATACACTGATATAGTTGATAAATTAGAAGAAGAACAGAGTTTTTAATGCATCCAAGAGTAAGTAAATTCAAATTAAATTAATCTAAAATAGAATAGCAAAATAAAATAGAAACCAAGGATATGAAAAGAGAAATATATATTCCCCTGCTGATAAATATAAGGGTGGAAAGGAAAAAGGAAGGCCAGTCAGCAAAACAAAACACAAAAGACGATGAATAACAACGTAGAAGAACAAAGAAAATATTTGGGAAAGGGGACGGAGGAAGATCTTACTCTGATGTATGAATTAATCCTCGAATTTGTAGATCTAACTAAAAAGAAGTAAAGCTAGTTATTCTATTGACATAAAAAACTAGTAAAATATCTCATGGAGCAATCGAAAACTAAATGCATAAATGAAAATTTCCGAATGGTAAACCACAAACTAGAACAAGAAACTGAAAGATTAAAAGCAGAAAAAATAATAAAAAACAATTGATTTTTAAACAAAACAAACTATCAATACTATGAGAAATCCATACAAATAACATGGTTGGTTTTCCAAAATAAAAATAATAATCCGGTTAAATGCAAATGAATATAAACTGGTAATGGACGAAATTAAAGATTTACTAGAAAAAGGAATGGAGTTGATTTTGCAGGAACCATAGACAAAAAAAATATGGAAACTCGATACACAAGGAAACTCGATGTTTAAAAGATACAGCTAAAAACCACAGACTGCCACTGGAAACACACACAGAAGCATAAATACTTTAATTATAATGCAATTTGTTGAAAATTGGATGGAGTCTTAAGAACTTTGAAACAGTTTAGAAGATTTTACCTGGTAAATTGTTACTACCTTTTTAGCTTGAATATAGATCCTTTTCTAAACAACATAGACGACTTCTGCCAGACATAGAAAGAAAACAATATTTTAGTACGTATGTATGAGCTAGAATGTTAAAACAATACTGTGGTACAGTGGCAAGACCGATAAAAGAGGAGAAAGAGTGAAATACCTGGCAGAATCATAATTTATTTATAGTAAACGAGAAGGAAACCCCCACATGTAGAACACATTCAAGAGCTCAAAATCAAATTTTGATCATATATTTCTTTCAACTACGATGAGCTATCGAACAAAAAGAATTAAAAGCTTTAGATGCGGATATAGTCAGTGACCGCTATGTAATAATCTTCAATATTATTAAAACAAACATAAACGAAGAAATAAACATGAAAAAAGAAAAGTTTCAATTAATCTTCAAAAATATAAACTGGAAGATGTTCCGGAATACAATAAAACTACCAAAAATTTGAGAAGTATATAACGTAGTAGAATTTACCCAGAAAAAAAGAAGACGGAATTAAGGAGGTAACGAAAATATCAACTACAAACAACAGCACAATTACAGAGAAGAATACCTTCTGGACAAATGAACTACAAAATGTAAATAGGAAAATAAGAAAAGCTGGAAAATTAGACAACAACACTACAGAAGAAATCTAAGAGAGAATATTACAGAAATATAGAAACTTAAAACAAACTCATAGTTTTAAAAGTTGGCACTCTTATGTAGGTTATAACTTAGATTCAATATAGATTCTTGGGAGAACCCTATAAAATAATAAGACACAAAGTTAAAAAGCAAACCCTTGATATGAAATGGAAAGTAGACTAAAGATTGGGAGGAGAATGGGGGACTGTGGAATACCCTATAAACACCTTATTACCTAAAGCTAACCCTGAGGAATATAACGAAACAAAAGCATATTTAAGACAGTTAATGAGAACAAATACTATGCAAGATGAAAACGTAGAAGGAAGGAATCAAAATATAATATATTACGTAAAACGTTAAGAAACAACGTCTCTGTTTTTTAATAAACAACTTGCAAAAGACACTAAATGCAAGTTGTTTATTAAAAAACAGAGACAAGTGGGCGCCACATTTGTCGAGGTTAATCAATTTGTGTTTCGAAAAAGAAGAACTCCACATAACACGGAAAGATTCAAATTTTGAAATTTTCCAGAAATTCTATGATAAAAAAATGACAATCCCTAATCATAGAGAACTAAATGTGTGTACTATAGTACGTAAAGTACTCGAGGGTCAATAATAGGAAGATTAAATTTAAAACAATTTTATCAAATGATATGTTACAATTCGGTTACGGGGAAAATGCAGAAAATCCAATTAAAATACTAACAAATCTAACAAAGAGCCAAATGGTAATATATGCTCACATGAACGGAGCTTCCTACAACTTATAGTGATCGGCCTTTTTTAGAGAATGTTTATAATACCTAATCAATGTGCAAGAGATTATAGGAGTTGTGATATATGCAGATGACTTAACACTTGTATATTTTGCATTATCAGGGAATGAGTTGGACCGGAAAGGGAAAGCTGTAATGACAGAAATCCATACCTGGAGTACAAGAAATGAACTAAAATTATCTGATAGCAAAAAAAAAAAGTACAATATTTGGTCACACATCAAAGAGAGATACAATCACAAAACTTAAGGTATAAATATCCAAATAGTAAACGAATTTACGTATTTAGGAATTTGGATGGTAAACAGTTTAGTTAAAAAAGCAGAAGAAATAACACAAAAATAAAAGAAAATACAATAAACTGTTAGAAATATCAACAAGAGATTTTAGATTAGACTATTTTCTTTTAAATTGTATAGAAAAATAATAATTTTAAATTTAATTTTACAATATTGTGCAGGCAAACGCGAACGTAGGATTTATATGAATTAAACGAACCATAACTAGAATACAAAGATAAAATTTTATGAGGACATATTATATCATTAAACATACTATCCGAAACTATATAAATTTTAACATGCGAAGAACATATACACCTCCGAATACCTTGAAAATGTATGAAAACGTGCATTAAGAGTCCAAAATGGATAAAAGATTTGAAATTACAGAACAAATTCCACAAATAGATACCGACATTGAAAAGAATAATAAGCTCAAATATGAAAATAAACAAGCGAATTTCCATAGAGAAGAAAGAAGTAGGAATATTATTTTAAATCTATAAGTACCTGAAAATATGGTAAATATAAGCACAGAATTAGCGGAATATATTTCAGGTTATCAACCATTTTATATATAACCAACCAATAAACAATTATCAATACGAAAGAACCAAGAAGTTACCCTTACAATTATCGCTTACCAAACGCCACAATTTTACGTGTATTACCAATGTACTCTGTGACACTTTTTCAATAAAGATGACATATACCACACACACTTATACACGTTCATTCCTGTGTTTACACTTACACAGCAGGGTTGTTATTTGGGATAGTATAGGGTTCATATAATTTTCAGGTATATATATATATATATATATAACTCAATAACTAAAGAAAAGATCGAACAGAAATAAAGCCATTTCTAGAAAAAGACTCTCCCCCAGTTTCTTTTATGTGATCTATGGGTTATGTGATATCCAGAATACATTGCCCATATTAATCCTGCATTACATATTTTGTCATATCGGTCCCTAAATATCACTTTTAGAATTCATTAACGAATGTATGCTCCTCCATCGAAACTGCACTAAATCTCTTGGCATTAGGGTAACATGGTATTTTTCATTAGGACTCGAAAACGTTGTATGCGTAGAAGAAATTCCATAATAGACTTTAATGGACGTTCGACTGACTTAGACGACAGTCCAACTTGGTCCTATAGTTTTCCAACGTAGTAAGTCACCTTCAATCTGGTAAACAATAGAATGATAGCTTTGTTTGTTACTATTGTTTCAACATTAATACTAAATCTGTGTTGTATTGTTATAACTGGGTCAAAATTAATAAATTTGAAGAAATATAATACTTGGTCTTATAATTGAAACTGATATTTCAGAATGACAGCTCTCTGGTGTCAAAATGTGCAACTGTTATACATTAAATTTTGTATGTGTGATAGGCTGCTGATAGTTTTATTTCGTAATTTTACTTTACACACTTCTACACTGACATATACACACTAAAGGCACATATTTGAAAATAAATTTAGAGTAAATATTGTAGATGCATATCTTCTTACAATATGTTCTTTTACATATTTTCTACGTTCCACACTCAAGAAAAGATATTGAAATATTTGCATAACGAACAATGTCACTTTGAAATTTTATTTAAATTTAAATTACTTCAACTTATCGTCTTTCATTAGATATACTACAGAACGAAAACAAAGAAGCAAAGTAAATCAACATGTTTAAAAACAAATTTAGAGTAAGTATTTGAATACGACTATTTTGTACATTTCATACATCATAGTTTTTTTTTTTTTTAAATAAATAGGTATTTCGAAACCTATAAATGTCACTTTACTTCATTCTGAATTTCAGGTTTTGCTTTAATCTTATTAAAACATTTATTCAAAAATCAAACGAATAAAAAGAGGAAATTCGAAACATTTGGGAATTGATTTTATGTGAACAACGTAGTCTACAATTTCTTACAATACATATGTGCTAAAACACTGCTTACGTCTCCAAAACCAATTGTGTTATTTCAAAGCTTAATTTCATTCCAAATTTTACTTTATTTCACACACGCAAGTGTTTAAATATTAACAACTAATTTAAGATTAAATTCAGATCAGGTAGTCACGATTCGTCACACTCCATACATCTTTTAATTAAAAATATTTATATGCTTGGTATTTGCAAGATCAATTGTTGAGGAACATTTGGATTCAAATGAGTGGAATGCGGCTGTTTTAATTTCTATAATATTCAAATATTTGGAATTCGGGAGAATTGCAACCTAATATCTGACTCTACCTTGAGACCTTGTCTGTGTTTACTTTCAGTAGGAAAAAGGAACTGAAAATCCTGTTCTATGTACGTAAGTGATTACGAAAAAACAAGACAACAAATTTGGTCTTATGTAAGAAGATATTAAACTCGACTTTTAGAAACACCAGAGTTCAGAGAGTCATTTCTGTTAAGAACTTCTCCTTTATCACAGAGTCAGATATCAATTCAATCAAGCAATCTGATTATCAGAAAACAACTATTCAAACTATCGTTTTTTAAGATACAGTACAAACTAAATATTACTAGAACTTTTGTGTGCAATTATTTACTAAAGTAAGATTTGAAGCTAGATAGGAAATCTAATACGCATAATCAAATTCATTTTGAATATATCTAGGTATGTCTGAACCTACATATCCTCAAAATTGTTTTGCCATAAGAAGCTGTACAGCTTTCAATTCTTATTGAGTATGCTTAAACCTCAATTTCTTTTAAACTTTTCTATATTATTTGTCATTTTAAAACAATACTTTATTTTCTATTAAATTATAGATAAACATGTTAAATATGTGAGCAAACTATTTCAACTTCATTACCCAACACACGGCGTGCATCTTATTGATAAATCAAAAGTAATAAAAAAACTGTGGGTTCGTTCCTCAGTCTAAAGTGATGAATCAAAATTTTAACCCGAAAGGTTCTCCTTATTCTTGTTTAAAGATATAAAGATGAATGACATGCAGTCTTTCCATTTCATGAATTCTTGAATTGTTTGGTATTATGCTATCAAAATTCCTAAAACGTAACGCGTTCATCAAGGACTTCTTTCAGAAAGTGATACGCTTTCATTGCAATGGCATTCATCTGAACAGTAGCTACTACAATTTCAACTTTCTACTTTCTCTCTTATTTTACGGATAGTGCCAGAAGACATCACAGTCATTTCATGGTGTCATGTTTACACACGTTAACGTATTTGTCCCACGAAATGTTACGCACTATTTATACTCTTATTATTTAGGAAGTTTCAGCGCCTATTATTGTAATTGAAAGTGGCTTGCAAATAATCGAATCATCGTAAAACATTAATGTTAATGTTATTATGCTCTTCGGTGTGTTATTTCTTAAGAATAATTGCAAATACTTTTGTGTAACCATTAAAAGTCATCTCGGTTAGAAATAGAGCAATTATAGACTAAATATAACGTTATATGAATATCATAAAGAAAACTCCCAGTTACCACATTGTATCTGAACAACTACCTATTGGTACTCACTTATAAAGCCTTAGTGCACAGATCACCACTCACAATAACCAGAATTAGTTCCATTTGTACAAGAAAGACATGAAATCAATCTCCATGAATACAAGGAACGGAAAGAAATAGAAATTAAAACGATGCAGAAATAAAGCTAATTAAAGGTGGAAACGTCCGTGGTGAAAATTATTGATTGATAGGAACGTCTAAACCAAACAGACTAATTGAATTTGGAATTAATGATGGTATTATTATTTGGTTGTTTTGGTTGCGTAAATCCAAATATTTAACGTGATTCACACATCACACTTCAGTCTAGATGTTTTTCGTTTTCACAAAAAGTGTTCTGATATTCATTGATCAGGAAAAATCTTATCTAAAATTGTAAATTAAACATAACTTTCTTACAAGGCTGTCTATATTCTTTATTACAAATTAACGAGAAATGTTACAGTAAATTGTAATTTATTCTTATTTTGTTATTGTATAAATAGTTTACATTTTGTACAGTTAATTAACCCATTAAGGCCCATGATCCCCATTTGGGGATCGGTGATTAAATATTTTTTTCTGTAATCCTCTTAACTTTATATCGTGTTTTGTTTGTTCCGGTCTGTAGTTAAATACTACAGTTAACGTATGCAACCAATATTTGTCATTATTATACACAAAACAATAACTTACGTTCTAATAAATTGAAACAAGTTCAACTTTTCGTTTTTGAAAATACACAATAAATTTATTTTATCAATAAGTTTACAATGAATGTAGATTTGGGTTTTAGTTTCACACTACGGTACATAAAATGCTTCTACATTGCACTAAACTGAATATAATTGCTCGACAATACTTACGATCTGAAATATATATGCAATTACATTGATCCCCATTTGGTGATCATGGGCCATAGCGTGTTGTTTTTTATCCTATATGTAAAGTTTAGGAAAGAGCAGTATTCCCTTGAATTTTACTGTGAGTTTCCACCACTGTTATGAAAATACGGTAGATTGACAGACAATTGCATCACAGATGGCAGCACCAGATAATAAGTTGTGTTGTAGGTGGCAGATCTTCCCAGACTTGTTTTATTTGGAGGGATAGACAGTGATTGTAAGCTAATGTTTGAAGCATGGACGTTATTTTCGTTCTTTTGTTTGTGTTTACGTCTAATGTACGCCAAATCAGTTATCAGAATAGACTAGTGTGTTTTAGTTTTGATCAATTTCCTTGTGAACATTTTTAGAAAATGAGTCGAAAGTATTTGACACTCAAAGAAGTAGAAGACTTGCTTCTTGATCCTAGTTCCTTCGAAAATGAAGATTTAGAGGACGACTCTCCAATTGACATTTGCGAATTACCTCCTGATAATGTAGACTCACTTTCTGATATTGAGGAGGGTGACGATGAAGAATTAGTTGATACAGCTTCGCGCGATGTACCTGGTTTTGTTGAGATTCATACCTCGAGCGGCACTCAGTTTAGTAGTGACGAAACTGAAAGTGTTTCAAACTGTCCAGAAGTTCCTCGCAAGAAGCAAAAAACAAGTTTCTATAAAAGTCGCTGGTTGAAGAAAGATGGTGAATATTCTTCTTTGCGTAAACAGACCAATACTTGGAATACTAATCGTAAGAAGCTCATATCTTTTGTACAAGAGAAAACTAATGGGGAAGTGCTTGAACTATTTTCTAGCAATGAAGTCTTGGAGTATATTGTTCAAGAAAGTGTAAAGTACGCATTTTAGAGTAATGACCACGTTCTTTCTGTGTCATCTGACTGTGTTCGAAAATTTTTGGTATTCTTATTTTTAGTGGATATCACGTTCTCCCCCAACAACGGTTATATTGGTGTGAAGATGATGATATGAATGTAGGTATTGTTAGAAAGTGCATGAGCAGGAACCGGTTTATGGATATTAAAAAGTACATTCATTTTAATGACAACGAAGATCTCGCTGCTATTACACCTATATGTCCAACAATAAAACTATATGTCATCATTTTACCTATCTTGTATTTTTCCGGTAGCTGATATTTTATTGTTTAGGTACGTTTACATGAATGTATTTTTACATACAGGTTTGTTTACAATTGCAGAGCTAACTGAGAAAAAATGTATGTGTATTGTTTTCAACAAAAATATCTTTAGTAACAGAAAAATTTACCCGTATTGTTTTCAACAAACATATCTATGCTAACAAAATATATTCACGGCATGTCCCATGATCGCCATTTGGGGATCGTACATAAATTGGAAGTTTTAAACAATAAAAAGGTTTGAAAAAAATCTTATTCCTTTTTTTCTCACTAAAAACACTGAAACACGTCTACCAGATGAGTTTGGTTTAAAAACAAAATTTGGGCCTTAATGGGTTAATAGATTTCTTGAACTATATTATCATAATACTACATAATGTGAAGTGACCCATAGTTATGTATATTTCTGTTATAAATTATTAAATTTAATTATAATCATTTAATTAATTTATTTTCATTTTTAAAAATAAGACATATAAGGATTATTAAAAGTTCTAATTCAGTTATTTTTATGTTGTATATTTATAAATAGCTTAAGTAAAGATGCACACTTTTATTGGAAAGGCTACCAATAAAATTTTTCTTTTTCCTTTAATACGTTCCCTTCTGCCTAGTCTAAACTAAATATTCCCTCCACAGCACAGTATCTTTAACCAATTATACAACAAAATCCAAAAACCTTCCACGTTAACTTTTACATATACTATTTACTTTGTAATAAGTATTTAAGTTAGTCATTTTGTCCTCATCTTTACACATTTACTGCTACACTAAAATATCTTCTGTCCAGGAACATTAACTCCAGCACCAACAAAATAGCGCATACGCACTACAAGTATTTTCGGATAAATCTAAAACATAAAGTGAAGATGGCGAACTACAGTCAATGTCCTTATTGTCTTAGTTTTTATTACCTGTAAAGATTGATATTTATTTTTTTTTTGTTTGTTTCTTTTTTTCTTTTCTGTTCCGTTTAACAAAATGGAATTCATACTTTAAAGTTTTATCATGAAATCAATCATTTCTTTTATACGAAACCATGGAAAGAAGTTATTGCTTTGCACTTGCCTATAAAATACGTGCATTCATATTAGTTCCTAGTGAAATACATATGTTTTTATACCTGTTGATAACTGCGATAAATCTTTTTTTCTGCTCCATTTGAAGAATATCGCACTAATAAAATACTGAATATTTCTTTAGATTCCTACTGAAATCACATAATCTGTTCAAAAAAGGTCAAAAGCTCTGAACTTTGGAAATGTGATTGATAAAGTAGAATAGCATTTGGCTTTCTCTCAAATGAATAAAAGCGTAAAGACAAAGACTTCTGTTACTCCCTCTTAGGATTTGTGACTAAAGTGCTCTGTTCTCTTCAAGTGACCCAAAAAAAAATTCTGAAAGGAGAAAGGAAAAGAGAAACTTTTTCTTCTGAAGATTTTCTGCATTGCAAATAAACCTTAACCATTGTAGTCGGGTTGCCAGTGAGGTCAGAAGAGACACATAGAGTTCTGAAGAGCAAAAGGGGAAATTGAAAGGAGAATGTAGGTAAGAAAACAAGACACACACACACGGAGCGAGAGGAGGAGAAAGAGAGAGCGGGAAAGAGAGTAAGAGAAGATGAATGAGGTGAAGTTGGAGCGCAAGAGAGAATAGAAAGGAGAAGGAGAATTAGTGACTAAGAGAGAGAACAGAGAAGAAAGAAAGGGGATGAAATATCCCTACCTTTCCATTTCAACTTCCATGACAAAACACTGGCTGTACATCCATAAAGGTCTTGGATTAAACAAGAACAGATATGTTTTACCCGCCCCACAATTCTAACCAACTAAATAGATAAATGAGCACTAGGTATAATTACTCTGCTTAATACCCGTGAAAATCAACAATTAAAAACAGATGAAAAATAAAGAAGCTTTTTGCATGAATTAATATATTTAAATGGGAAAAAAGATTGGCTCAAATAACAAATTACATCTGCACAGAATAGCTAATTGATTGAAGAGGATCATTTAAAGAGTGAGCGATTTAATTTAATGGAAGATCCAGCTATCTTAATGGAAGATATTTAAAGTAAGAAGATAATCTCCTACCATCTTACCACTTTCAAAGAAGATAATAAAGATCACACAATTAACTTTTGAATAACTTGAGGTGTACAACAATAGACAAAATATTTGCATAACTTTAAATGGTATTTTTCCGTAGGAACTCCATTTTCTTTATATACTATTTTGTCTTTGAGAGTACATAATGACATATGGAAGTAACTAATATTGATTTGTTTATTTACAAAATAGCGCTAAAGAAAATAGTAAATTACAAGCAAGGAAACGTAGTCTATAGCTCGTTCAACTCTTGACATCACTAGAATACATTTGAGAAACAACTGAAGTTACTTCAAACTAGACAGTTAGAGCTATGAAATTGTGCAGTGCTAGAACAAAGTTGCACATTGTTTTAATATAAAATGTACATGCAATACTTTCTAACGTAAAATATTCATATCTAATTAATATTTTATATTAACATTAATGGAAAGAAAAGTAGAAACTCGAGACTTCTCCTTTCTGATACGGGGGCACTGATTCTATTCGAGGACAGATTGATTTGTGGTAGTAAACACCATGGGCTTACTGAGAAATCTCCCATTTCCTCCCATAGTCTTATTATAATAACTATTGTATAATCATTCACTTTCATTAATCATGTGTATTCATTAGCTTAAAGGGCATAACTCTAGGGTGTTAGTTAAATATGAAGAAGAAAAGACGCATTACTTTCTACAGTCTCTTCTTAAAAAAACAATTAGCTTCAAGAAAGTATACATTGAATCATTATTTTTAACGTAACACTGCGAAGTTAATAGTGTCCACAAAATCTATGTAGACAGACAGACCTTTGAAATACAAAATCGTTTCATTTCTGTATTTCTGCAGATTTTAATACAAAATCCGTAACATATCTATTTGATAGCAATAGACAAGTAAAAAGTTCGTAGTAGAAACAAGAAGCGAAGTGGAATCAAGCTAAATAGAATAAGTTTCTTCTCAGAATTATGAATTAGCCTTTTCTGTAACATCCAAAGTCAGTAGTTCAATTTTTACTTTTGATATTTATAGCAGCATGCAATGAGTATTGTCTTCAAAGTTCATACCACCGGCTGATTATGAATATAAATATATGTATCTCATATATAAGAATACACACCAAGTTACTTTCACAAATGAAATTCAATTCACAGAAAACCCTTCAAGACCATAAGTGTATGCCTTTCTCTCAGGCATATCAACTACTGGAAAAAACTAAAAATTCGTATGCCCCGTAAGTGTATTGTAGAATCTTCAAATAACTTTTATATAGCAGTATAAATTGAAAGTTTAAACTTCTTTGTAAACAAAATTCAACTAAAATAAGCCTAAAGTATCTCTACCCTTCATTAGTTCCCCAATTTATCACTTTCTTCATCTGCGTAAACGTCTTAGAGTATAATAAACTATTTTTCTGAAAGAAAACGAACGAGTCTACAATTGAGCTTAGTTTATTTTTTCAAATGCAATTCGTGTGCCATTTTTACAGTGATCAAGATTCAAAAATTTGAAATAGAGAACATGGTCAACTCTTATAATACTTCATCTTCTATATCTGTGGTATGTTAAGAAATTATATGCTATGTTATTCCTACAGAGTACGACCTGTAAGAACAACACTTGAAAATACACTCGCAATTTTTATTTTTATTTTCGATATAAGGAGAAACAATACACAAATTGGTACAGAGAAAGCTGTTTATGCAATCTGTCATCGATTCCACAGAAAATCATCCACATTAGACAGGTTGCTGACTTACAGAAAATAACACCAATTTGCTGCAAAAGAGTTATATGTTGTGATATGTAAACGCATTTCTAATTAATCATTATCTCCGTGTAAATTTCCACTTTATAATGATACAATTTAAACATTATTTTCACAATATAAAATAACATTATATGCAATAAATAACTAAGTGTTGTTCACGTACTGTGCTCTGAAAGTAATTTCAGTATGATAATTACCTACAAACATTAAAGTATGATAATTATTTATTGACTATTTCATTTATTCCGTCATTCTGTAGGATTACAAGTACAGATAAAACCCTCAGCTTAAAACAATACTCAGAATGCCCATGCTGTCTCATCTGTATAAGGAGTGAAACAGGAAGAGCTATTGTTATAGTTGTGATTAAAATAGTTAGAATCACTGATGGCTCAATAGTAGAGTGCTCACCTAAACTGGGTGGGGTCGCTGATACGACCCAAGCTCGCGCCAAGAGAGCTTTGTAGTGGGCTTGCATGATCTACCTCGGTGTTCTCTCGTTTCCCTCTTATTTATTAATTATACCATTTCATCCATTCTTATCATTAATGTTTCATTTAGCCTACAGGGTGTACGCATGGGACGCCAAACTGAAAAATATCGAGCTACAAGTATCCTGCACATGGGCGGTGACTACAAAGAACTTCTTCCGTTACATACTTTTTGCTTTTCCTCATCTTTGGAACATGAATTAATTCGACATTTGCTTTAAATTTCATGTTTATTTCTCACAATGTAAAAGCTTCTACGATGAGACGGAAACAAAAGTCGTTTATGCATAGCTGAATAAATCCCTCTATACTATACTACCAAGTGTTTTGCAATCTAGAAACAATATGAGTGAGAAAACTCTCTTATACCCACGCGGACAACAAACATAAAAACGAACGCAGTATAGTGGTAGAGCGTTCACCTACGGTTGCATAGTGTCCTTGGCTCTATCACAGCTCGCGCCAAGTGAGCTTCGTGGTGGACAAACAGCGTGTGCATGGGTTTCGTTGGGGTTCTAACGTTTCCTCCCACTTTCTACATTCCATCATTTCATTCATTTCTCACCGTCGCCGTCTTCTTTAGCCTAGCCGGCATAAACGTGGGAAGTAAAAAAGATTTCATTTTATGTTCATTTCAACAAACATAATAAGTAATAAATAGAACTATCTGCTTCTGCAATTTTAAGACAATTCAATAGATAATCCCCCTTTTCCTTGGGTTTATTAACCTTTAATATTTCACAATAGATTCAGAATGTTGTACAAGGGTGTATAAGAAATAAACATGATCACAGGCTGTTGGATGGTAAGGTCTCCAACGTACGAAGGTAGGCTAAAGTTAACAAAATAAGAAAAATGTTACTACAATGTAATCAAGTTTCAAAATAGAAAGCGGATCAATGTACAGAGTGATAATTAACTGACATATTACCCGAAAATACATGTTCAAGAGAATTGTCATTCAGTTAGCCAAGCTGCCAACATAGAGAGCTGATCAAATTAACAGATTTTACAGTACTTTTATAAAAAGAATACAATACTTCCAAATTGGTTCTTATTTTCTTCTTCTTTTTCTTCTTCTTATCACCATTCTGTTTTCTTTTGTAGTAGTAGTATCATAACAAACGAAGATGTTTTAAAACGGATAGGAGAGAACAAGGCACTTCTATCCAGCATCCTTCTAAGAAAGGTCAGTTGGATTGCACACAAACTTTGCAAAGAAATTATCTGGATTTACATTTGTTTACACACTATAGAAGAAAAGATGTAATGGAAGCAAGAAATAGGAAGCAGAAGAACATAACTGATCGCTGATTTGAGAAATAGCAGAAAATATTGGGAGTTAGAAGAGGAAGGTGAAAATTGAGAAATGTCTGAGAAACATTTCCAGACCCAAATCTAAAAGTTAAATAGAAATCTACATTAGTCCTAGAACATGCTAAAAGGCAGAATACTTACTACTACTACAATAATAATAATAATAATAATAATAATAATAATAATAATAATAATAATAATAATAATAATAATAATAATAATAATAATAAAATAATAATAATACTATAGTAGTAGTAGTAGTAGTAGTAGTAGTATCATGAACGATTCCTCCTATGATAGTACTTGAGTAGTATTTGAAATTGTGAACATAAGTCAAAAGTTAGAAAATGTGTGCTCGTGTTACAAATATCTTATAGCAAATGATTTCCCTAAAACTTAGACATATTCAGATTTATATAACAAATTAAAATTAGCTTATGACCAAAAATAAGGTAGATAATTGACAATTTCTCGTGTATAATTATTTTACAATCCTAAAGGTATTATTAATGTGTTATGGCTATATTTATACCGTTTAAGTTACATATTACATAATTGAATTTTTTGAATTGAATTGAATTGAATTGAATTGAATAGTAATTTTATCCATGTTTAGGTAACGATTAGAATGAGGATGAGAAGGAAAGAGATCAAATGTTTAATTGACTATTGAAATAGACTGTAACATGTAATTTCTTTAATAATGAAAGGACAATATATATATCTACGTACGCAGACAGTGTACGGTGTAAAGCTTTCGTATAAAAGAAGAAAAAGAAAAGAAAAAGAAAAACAACATTAGTGCTGTGCTCAATCGCGGAAAAAGGATGTATTTCTGCTGTTTATCGGTCCTCCAATATTGGGTGTTGTGGATAGCACACTGTTTTAAACTAGACCAAGGACTGTTTTCAACTAGAGCAAGGATAGTACAAGGTGCTGTCGCAATATTAAAGAATCTTAATAAAGCACGATTTACATTTGGTGACTACGTCTCTCATATATCGTAGAGAGAAAATAAACAATAGAAAGCTGTATGAATGCCGTATTCTTCATACGCAATTTGTAGTGACTCTGAATGAGACAGGAAGTGATGAAAATTTTCGGAAATCTTGAAACATTTTTCAAAAATATTTCCGCTTCATGAAAAGTTTATTTGTTTCTTAAAACATTGTTATACAAGTTGTTATACAAGTTACATGAAAACAGTTGACCAGAGTGAAACATTTAGCAATTCCTCATTTCCAGGAACATATTATGTACTTTTTCCATGTATTCATTTTTGATCACAAATAAAGACATAATATTGACTTTCTATCAATTTCATACACGTAACAGAATGTTTTCTTGTAACGTAATTACTTTTCTTTATTTACATAGTTACATCTAATAAATAACTAGAGTTAGTAAGACTATTCATGGCTTTGGATTAATTGTTTTAACAAAAAGACACTGACCAAAGCTTAAAACTTTACTTTATTTTAAATTATAATTTGTAACTGTAAGAACTGGACAGGGGGCTTACCAATTAATGAATCATGGCAAGGAAGTTTGAATAACATAGAGAAGGAAAAAAAAGAAAATAAATAAATAAATAAATAAAAATATAAAAATAAAAAAAATAAAAATAAAAGGCCCTTATAAAAACCAAAAATAAAGGAAGTGATTAATTGGAAAGTGAACATGAAGACTTATAGGATGGGCTGAAGGCCTCGGTAAATAAGAAAAATAAATAAATAAATAAAAATTAAAAAGTACAACAATGACTCTATATATGACTGTTAAAAGAATTTAAATTTTTTTTATAACAATGAATATATATATGACGGTTAAAGAATTTAAACTCTGTTATAACAACATTTATATATATGTCTGTATTTTCATTAATTTCGATCGTGTCTGAAGAAGGATATGCTAGATATCCGAAACAGTTACAAATTATAATTTAAAATAAAGTAAAGTTTTAAGCTTTGGTCAGTGTCTCTTTTGTTAAAATAACTAGAGCTAATAGAAAGTATCTATGGTCTTTCTTATTTTTCAAAATTCCATTTAACTCATTATAACAAATGTTGAAAACTTTAAGAAAATAAGAATAATTTATGTAGTCAAAATAAAGTAGATTGTAACTAATAAACAGATTACATTTTGCAGTTGTCCTTTCAATTATATATATATATATATATATATATATATATATATATATATATATATATATATATATATATATATATATATATATATATATATAAAAGAAAACGAAACTGCAAGAAAGTGTAAGATCCAGTAAGTAATTTCGTTTAACTTATAAATATTGGTTATGTACTTTTATTCTTATTACATAATCGTTACATATCCTTTCAGTATTTTTTAGACAATTTTTAAAAATAAAACTTTTTTTCTTATTTTCACTGCAAGATTCTTTCTGCCTCTACTTTTCAGAACTAAAATATATGTTGTAGAGAGAGAGAAATTAAGAAAGAAAGAATGAATCATATAAAACTTGGTTTCAAAGTCCAAACTTTCAATGGGCTGGATACGTCATTGTTTATACAACTATAGAGAAATGGATTTTGTAGCTATCGATAAAATGTTCTGTTCTTAATTAAATAAAAAACTTTAGTTTTCTATATCTACTTTACACACACACACACACACACATATATATATATATATATATATATATATATATATATATATATATATATATATATATATATATATATATATATATATATGGGTTGATTTGTTAATTTACCATTGGGGGGGATAGTTGGATCACAATGTGTATTGCATTTGCATATACATTAGGGGCAGTGGGGCTTCAAACTTGTGAGATGGCCAAAAATGTTTCCTGGAACCTCCTCTAATCAGAGTAATATTTTATGTTCGAATTCCAAATCTAGCTAAACAAAACATTCAATTACCAAAAGTAACAAAACAATAACAGAAAATATAGTAAAGATAGAATAATTCAAAAAGTACGTATATCCAACAAAATAAAGTTGTCTTTTTTAAAAACAAAAATGTTACTTACGTTTTAGTTGAAAAGGCGAGATGCATGTGAACATTCTTCGACATTTCTTGCTTCCCCGGTAGGATTGTCTGTAGCACTGTGACACTTCAATTTTTTCGACATTGTTGCATATTTTTCGGCATTAAAGAAACGCAAAGGTGGATCATTTACAGATGTAGGAAGGAGCTTGCTAAGTGTTACAATCTGCATACAATTCCGCAGATCACTCAATGTTTGATTCATAGCACTAAACTTACGTTCACATTTTGTTGTTGATATCGGTATTACTTCCACAGCTTTCTTGGAACAGCTGGAGACGTATAAGAAGAATTTTTCTAGACAAACGAAATTATTTCACTACGAAGAAACATCATTCATTGACTGTTTCAACAATTTGGATAATCGCGGGATGGCATCGTCTCCTGAGAACACTAGTTCATTTTCATCAACAGGCCGACAAGCAGGGTTACACTGAATCATCAACGAAAAAGTCTTTATTTGGAAAATGTTGTCTGAAAGGGATTGAAGAAATTTCAATCGGAAAGTGTCAAATTTTGTTTTATCACTAACAGTAGGCTTAGTGATGGACGATCCTTTGAATGTGCTTCTTTGCTCTAATTCATTAAGAGCAGTCTTTAACAGCGAGCAACAGTCTTTAACGCGCAAATTGATTGATGTGCCAAATCGATTTCTCGTTTGGCTTCAACTGCAGATGCACTTCTGTTCTGCAAATAGAGTGAAAGACCTTTCAAAATTTCAAGAACATCATCAAGAACATTCATCAATGTAAATTACTTGATGAATAACCAGCTGGTTAGTTTCTTGAAATGAAATTTTTTGAGTTTTACGTCCCACGATTATGCCGGTTAGGCTAAAGAAGCCGGTGATAATGAGTAATGAATGAAATGGTGCAATGAAGAAAGTGGGAGGAAACGGGAGAGCCCCGAGAAAACCCACGCACACGGTTTTTGTCCACCACAAATTTCACTTGGCGGGAGCAGGGTTTGAACCCGAGACCCCAAGCGCCAGAGTTGAACGCTCTGCAACTGAGCCACCGCGGCCCGGGTTAGCTTCTTTATTAACCTCGAATTTAGATCTGTCACGCACCGGACGGGATGTATCCTTACTACATTTGGTCAAACAACTGCCCAATGCAATGTAACTATCCCACAGTGACCGAAGTGAAGGAAGATGCAATCCAACGTACTCCAAACACACGACCCAATTTCAGAATATTTGTTGCAGTTTCTCTGATAACTGTTTAAGTAGTCTCTGGTTTCTTGGGCTATGGGAAAACACTTAATATAAAACATCCATAAATGATTGCATATGTTACACATCAGAAACAGTTTTAATCACATCTTGAACTGTAAGCTCAAGTTTATGATTCATACAGTGAACCACAATTAAGTCGTTGTTCAACAGTTCAGGTTATCTTGTTGTAACTCCATTGTAACAACCCTGCATCTGTGCTGCAGCATCTATTGCTAAGCCAACAAGGTTATTCTTCAGAACGTTTTCCATTATGCCATGGTTAGATAAAGTCTCTAACAAGTTTTCTAATATAGATTCTGCTGTAGTGTTAAGTTCGAAAAAAAAATAGTTACACGCAACACATTCAAAAAGTACACGAAAATAAATTATCATACAAGATTTATTAAATGTTGTGCTCTCATGAATTAAAATACTAAAATTTTATCCTGGCTCCACAATAAACTTAGCAAGACTTCATACTTACTACGAACCTAACTCCTCTTGTAGTTAGTTACTGTGCTAAGCAGTGATCAAGTATTGCAAACGTACTTGTGAGATCAGCGCAGATACCCTACATAGGAGATTGACAGAGGATCTTCATCTTCTGGAGGGTTTATCTTAAATTTTGAAGGTCATTGCTTGTAATCACAGTTTGACCAACTCTTTTGTCGCTTTGTTAGGGCTACCTGTTGCATTATCTGAGCGGGGTTTGTTTACGTCCCTTTATGCGGTGCATATTTTTATCGCACCTTGCATAAACTACCGGGATTAGTTCAAGGTCCCACGCCTAAAGCAGTGGCTGATGCCAAACGCGATCCTCGAACGAATCGACGTACCCGTCAGCTCTCGGAGGGTAGTTTAGAATCGGCTGATAAGCGTTTCAGATCTCGCTCTCCTACCTATATTCGTGAGTCGGAAGAATCGGAACCAATGCAGACGGCTCCTGGGGATCCTAGCACATCTACTATTGGATTACAACCGTCATATGCAGCCAACGTATAGTTATAAATGTAAAGGCAAACCGAACCCAACTCCTGACCACCCGGAGATGACGGTACCGCTACGTACCATAGATTCTAACGTGTCTTTGTCACAGTCTATCACCTCTCCTCTTATTGTGGAAAACTTCCTCCGCTACATAACACTCATATTACAAAATATTTTCCCATTCCAACGTCAACTTATACTAGATCATGTTATTGCAGCAGCCACCACTATATTTCAAGTTAACTTGTATGCTACATATTCTGGACCATACGTTCATTTCCATATTGCTCCCCGAGATACGGCAGTTTAACTCCGTAATTTTGTGTATGAATATGGCGCTTACACTTCTTTTTCTGAACATTCGTTCTTTAGCGCAACACCGCATACTATTTGAGCAGTTACTGTTTGAGGAAAATATCGATTTATTTGTACTAAATGAGACTGCACTCAAACCTGCTACTTATGCCCGATTTCCTCGATATCATTTTTTTCGCTGCGATTATGGAGACAATAACGTACGAGCCCAAGGTGGCGCTGCAATTGGAGTTCGTAATAAACTCACTTATAGATGCAACTCTGTTCCACAGCATATGCAGTTACCGGAACACCTAGTGACAACAGTTTACGTTCCTCACCTTATATTAACAGTAGCTACAATATACGTTCGACCAGGTCATATCATTCCTCTTGCCTTCTTCACCTATTTGTTTCACCACTTTAAACATCTTGTCATATTAGCCGACGTTAATATTCACAGTCGCTCTGCCCGTGATAAAGCTGAGTTTTTCGATCATATAACTCTTAATTTAAATGGGCATGTCCATCAATTGCCCAAACATACGCGACCAAGCAGTCAGACTACACCCGATGTTGTTATTAGCACTGCTTCTATGGTCGATAAATGTAATATACATGTACTAGATTGTATCGGCAGCGACCATCTTCCGGTGAAAGTCGTTATCAACCATCAACTAACTGAATCAACTATGAGAACTATCATGTTATACTACAAGGCGAACTGGGATCAGTTTCGTACTGATATAGATGTTGCTCTTTCCTCCTTTGTACCACCGACATCAGAGACCGACCTTAATAATACCGTCGATAGCATTAGCACAGCTATCACCAGTAGCGCCAACAAAAACATACCTACATATCGAGGCAAAACATACCAACCTATGCTACCTCCGCAGTACTTGACTCTCGTCAAAAAGTCTCGCACTTACTTTCGAAAATACGAACAGACACGGAATCCAGAGTATTTGACTCAAGCAAGACGATGGCAAAGGACAGTTCATAACTATATTGTTGCTCATAAACGGCTTACCTGGAGCAAAGCATGCAATCAATTGAATACAGAGTCACATCGCACGAAATACTGGAAAAAATTTCATCTTCTAACTGGACAGACAGTTAGTTCATCTTATCCTCTCATACAGGATAATCAATCTCTAGATACAGATAGCAGACGCTTTAGCCACACATCTACAGTCAGTCTTTACACCGCCTTGCACACATCAATTCAGCCCTAGAGTTTCTGAAGAGGCAATTGCACAATTACTTCAACCTTCCATCCAGCATACTTTAGAAGCGGATAATCCTTTGACTCGCGAAATCACTTCCGCGGAGATACAGTCCATCATCAAGCGGAAACGTAGTACTGCCCCAGGCTTTGACCAAATAACTTACAGATTACTTAAGGAATATTCGGCAATTTTTTTCATATTTCTAGCATCGATATATACATTTATGCTTCGAACTGGTTTCTATCCTCTTGAGTGGAAGGTATCTAAAGTCTGTATGTTTCTGAAACCCAACAAACCACCGCATTCCGTACAGTCCTATCGTCCAATCCAGTTAACTTCCACGTTAGGTAAAGTCTTTGAAAAATACTCGTATCTCGTTTACCATACATTATGGATCTACAACTTCTACCTCTCCATCAAACAGGATTTCGACCTCATTATAGCATAAATGATCAACTACTTCGTCTAACTACCATTATTACCAATCATTATAATAAGTATCTTCCGTCCTGTCTCGTTTTAATGGATCTGGAAAAAGCTTTTGATCGGATTTGGCATTATGGATTATTTTATAAACTTCTTAAACTGGGTCTTCCTGTTACATACCTCCGAGTCATATTTTCTTTTATACTCAACCGAATAGCCTACGTCAGCATAAACAACTCATTATCACATCCAGTCTTTCCGTACACAGGAGTACCGCAAGGTTCTAGTCTATCTCCTCTTTTATACATACTCTATGCTTCCGATTTACCGTCTCCTTTGCAGAACACTTATCTCTTTCAATATGCTGATGATACAGCTTTTCTTACACTGGGAAACACGATACAGCAGATTAATACAAACTTACAGATTACAATTAGGCTTTCTGAATTGGTGTAGTAAATGGAGACTTTCAGTTAATGAAGACAAAACACAAACACTTGTTATTTTACCTCCTAAATGCCGCAGCAAAGTTAGACGAAATCCAAATTTACTACAGATACGTGTGGGAGATCACTTTCTTCAACCAGCTAAAACAGTAACATACTTAGGAATCATTTTTGACGATAAGTTGCGATGGACACCCCAGCTTCAGAAACTTGTTCTCAAAGCAAAGAACCGCTTACAACTTCTTCGTCGTCTGGTTGGCCAGACCTGGGGTTTAAATTCCAAATTATTGCTTAACACATACAAAGCATTTATGCGGAGTATACTTACATTTGGACACATAGCCTGGTGTTCAGCGCCTCCGAAATTTTACAATAGACTTGAAATTCTTGAGAGACATGCCATTTGTCTTGCATTTAGGATAAAACTTCCGTATCATAATGCTGACTTGTATGACAAAATTACCTTTCCTCCGCTTGTTCAACATATAGCACAATTGCGTCAGAAGTTCATAACTACCAGTCTCCATGATCGTAAGGATATCTTTCTTGACACCATATTTACAGATTTACAACAAGAATCTCAATCTAAGTACTGCTATACACAACTCAGAGTTTTGCTTTCCATATACATCCGCACTCTTCCAGCAGATCACCACCATGCCACCTTCTACCGTCACCAACTCATCCGTCAACATCTTCCACATCTTTTTCCATCATAGCACTTGTCTCACTACAACACTAATCTGGGCTTACCCCATGTTTCTCATCAGTCCTGAGCCGCCCCAGGACAGAAGATCAATCTGCATTTGTTTGTACTAACATCTATATGTTGTGTTGTGGCGTTACGAGCACCTCACTCATCATCATTTTTCCATTTTTTGCATTTTCTACATTATTTATTAGTTTCAGTTTTTTCCGCACCTTTTTGTTATCTTTTGTATGTGCACCTTTCCTTACTAGTTTGTTATTATTCATATATTATTAATGTTATTGTTGTTTAATATCTTTATTTATTGATTTTTATTAGTGTATAATAACAATAATTGCTTCACAGCTCTTTGACCAGCTATGAGTTTAATAAAGAATAATTGATGCTCCCACACCCCTGGCCAAGAGAGAGGGCGAAACCCTCTAGTGGCCGTTTCTTTATACCCATTCGTTCCAAGTTCTTCAGCAATCAACCAATGTTATACTTAAATTGATGCCCAAACACCTTCCAACTCAATAAATAAAAGACTGTCACTACCCACCACTCCAAAAAAAAAAAAAAAAAAGCAAGACTTTTTCATCTCCTCGGCAATAAACATCATGTGTTTGCACGCGTGAAAGGAGTATAACATATTTTCCACGGAAACCCTATTTAATCTCTGAAGCTCAACCAAAGAAGAATGTGTCAATAGCAATCATATATGCAGTACGCATGAGTGCTGCTGTTGTTCTATTTTTTCCTTCATTTTGCAGTTACCACAGACTCGTGCTTTTTGTATGGATTCCTCAATGTGCTGTTTCTTCCGACTATTATCCATTATTTGCATGCACTTGCGGTGGGACTTGCATCTTCCATGATCAATAATTTTTTCATCAAGTTTCTTGGGATTAGTTGCAGAAACACCGTCTATAAACGGATTGTCGATACGTACACGTTCCATACTATCTAGTTCAGAGATCGAATTTCACTGCACACGGAACAAATAATTTATTTTATTTTCTTTATTGCCAACCGCGGTCTGCTCTTCTTCTAGTTATTAGAACGAGATAATTCAACACAACCACAGACATTTGCATTACTCTCGTTTCCCGACTCTATGAAACGATACTATTAGCATCACATTTAGCACGTTTTTCTGCTGGTGGGACTTCTATATCGGTATTCACTTCATCAGAAAGTTTTATCTTACTAGATGAAGTGCCTTCATTTGCTGTTGTATTTGGCGATCTCTCTTCCTGTTGTTTCGTACTGGGAGCATAAAATGACAATATAGTTCGTTGTTCTCCATTATGACGGCTGTACGTAAATGGTACTATAGACACGCTTTTTAATGTTTAAGATTAGTTACACGAACACAAATGTTCAAAAATAATACACACGCATAAGTTTATGATTTCATAAAAAAAAAGCCAAATATAAGAAACTACCAGAATATTGATCGACATATGTATTCAGTTTACGCCGGTGTAAAATGCACTTAGTTCCAGAACGAACGCAGAGCTACTATCAACTCAACACGAGAGAACACTACAGGGATCATCATATTTAATTTGCCGCAAACAACTCTAAAGTCCTGGCCCTTCCTATTTCTTTTCTTTTTCTTTAAATCCAAATGGAACCTATATAACTCTTCGATTGTTTGAAAGTTCAAATTAACCGAGGTTATGTTTGTTGCCAGTTTAACACTGGCCCCTATGTGGCTGGGGAGGCTGTAGGATCATTCTTGCCTTTGGGGAGGCTGTAGGATTCAAAATTTAAAACATATGTTGACCGCAAGAGCAATAAACGTTTCTTCCTTCTATAATATGATGCACGGGCAAGAGGAAAAACTCTGGTCCACTTGTGCTTTTGCTAGTACCTCAATTGTTTCTTTTCTGGTCGGTGGAAGAAGAAACGCATTATTGGTATATTGATGTCCGGTGCTCCGAGTTTCAATGGTAAGCTTAAAAATCAAATTTCTCCCTTCATCTTTGCTTATAAACAGAAAGGAGACCTTCCAAATATACTACAGACCTTGAAACAACACGCATTTTTGGTTTTGTTTTCTTACAAGATTCATTTAAAACTCCCCAAAATGGTGTTTTTATGCGAGTAGCTAGCGCAAACAAATACAGCCTCATGTACGGGAAAGAAGAAAAGGGAAGTGGGACAGAACAAGCGTCATCCAAACTTAGAAAACATAATACTCTAAGAGTGTGATTTTAAATATTTTCCATGATAAAAGAACTATGTACAGAGAGGGAAAAAACACTATCTCTGGTTTGACGACATTAGCTGAACCAGAAGCCGGGATGATTTTTCCAGAGGAGGGGAAATCCCAGGCATCCCCTCCTACAAATCAAACACAGTATATATATATATATATATATATATATATATATATATATATATATATATATATATATATATATATATATATATATATATATATATATATATATATATATATAAACACCTTGTGAATTTTTCATTACTAAGTACCAAATTATATTTAAAAATTTTCCCTTTATGTAAAGTTGTTATTGGAAAATTATAATTTCTGTTATTTAATATTCCTATACATGCATTCAACCTACTTTATCAGGTATAGCTTTATGTTGACTTAATGCTTAATCGTATACATCTGTTTAGAACCGAAAATTTTCTGAAAATGATAGTAAAGAGCAATAAACGTTTCTACTGGAATAAACGTTATGAAAAGTTGCTACTGGAAAACTACAATTTGCTGTTTTTTAATATTATTATCGGGTAGTTTTGGGCACTGGACAAAAAAAAAATGGTAAAACTTCGCACAGATGTTAAAATATAATTTGACAACATACAATACAGAAATGTAGTCGAATACCTTACCCATAGTCTTATGGAATTTATTTTCAAAAATTTTTGAATGATTGTGGAGAAGAACAAAAGTGCTAACTTTGCTGCAATTACCAATATTTATTAAAGTGTACACGTATGTACAATATGGGCAGGTATTATAGATAAAATGAGCTGTGATTAGTAATCAAATCATTATATCTGTCCGTTTTGTACAAAATAAATATACCCATACAATACGGTATAACGAAAAAAACTTTTTTTTTTGTGAAATGTTAAGGTGGGTAATGGCCATTTGTGGTTGAAAAGAAGTATACTTTTTAAAGACTTTTTGGAGGGTGTTGAGGTGGAATGCGAAGTTTCGATAATGAATAAGTTATGCAACACGCAGAGCAATTTAACAAAAATGTCATTATGAGGGTATCTTATGTATTTTTTTGCATTATGGATATTTTGTGTTTTGACTATGACAAATATATTAAATTCCTCCTCAGTAGTGGTTTCTTATGCTGTTTACTTATACTTTGATCAAACATTGTCAATTTAATATTAAAGTGCCTTTTTCTATTGATGTTTTCCAAATTGGTTTTGACCTTGAGTTTTATTTGAAAGTTTTCCCGTAGAAAATATTTTAAAAAATATATTTGCTTTCCTAATTACTAACAGCTCCTCAATTAGTGTCCAGCGCTTCGCTTATTTTCACAGCTTATTATGCTTTAGAAATAACCTAGAGCTCACCACAAAGTCTTGGCTTGACTGCGAGATCCACTCAATTACTCACCCTAAATTATGTTGGCAAATATGATTTTACTAAGAGGCGGACCAAGATTTACCTCTAACTTTTTCCTTCGACTTTAAAGTCACTTTTTGTTAGAAATGTTGGCATATATCCTCTAGACTTCAATGTCGCTTTGATGTAGCCATCACCTGCACTGACTCCGAAAACTGACGAAATAGCCTCTGTAATGATTTTCATAATTCGGTCCACTACTTGAGTGTAGCAGGAAAAGTCTTGAATTTCCGCTTCTGTTTATTTTTGTTTTGTTTTTGTTAGTAATAGAGGTATCTACTTCTTCATTTGAAATATTATTCGTCAACAGACGTACGTGGGGGGAGCATTAAGCCCAATCATTCATATCATAGTATTGTTCTGCGCTAGGTAGGTAAAAATGGGGCGATTGTGCGCACCTAAGCAATTTCTGTTATAATTGGAAAAGTAGTGTTTGAGAAAACATAAAATTTAGCTTAATTCTTCTTCATCCTTTCTTCTTTTAAACGAAACAACTAAAATTGAAGGAAAACAAAATGTACGTGAGTAATGCAATATCTACTGAAATCTGTACTTGCGCACAGTTCCCCAACCTATGGAGTAACGATATGCAAGGGGCAATATAATGGTGCGCAGTAAAAATAGTTCAGGAATTAATACGTATATGTAGTTATTATATTAATAACACATACGTTGAAGTCTCAATATGTAAAATTGAAAGTAAATGAATGGGAGGAGACCAATGCCGCTCGAACACACGGGACGTGAAGCGAAGCTAAGTGGCACGAAATGAAATGACGCTTTTTGCGTGTTCGTCCCGATCTCTACATTCGCTTCTAATTTTCTCGTGCTGCTTCGCTTAATTCCACACCGATTCTTATCATGTTCTGTGTGTTCGTATTCTTACTTACTCGTATTTTCATTTACATAATCGCGCACGTAATTTTTGGCTTGTTTGCCATCTGTACACTCGATACCACAATTCATTGTCTTTTCTAAAGTCACCACAAATTCTACAACATTCATTAGTGTCTTCAACGATTAAAGTACTGCCGTATCCCAGTTCTATCTATACTTCTCAATTCATCATCATCAGAAACAACTTCTTTAGTCTTAATGCCTGACTCAGACGACTCTGGAAGTTGACTTTCCCATAGTTTGTTCTTGATACTTTTCTTTCCAAACGAATTTTATGGTGTTTCGCTACTTTATTCTGTTTATTTTCACTTCTTTCTTGTTTTTTCATTTCGTAAACTAGACCCAGGTATGTTCAAGCATCTGTCAACTTTCCATATTCTTCTTCTTCTTCTTTCATTTCCGATAGCGTCCAGAGCGTTTCTCAAACTCACTTGAGAGCGAGAATTCTTCTTTTTATTGTTGTTGTTGTTGCTGTTGTTGTTGTTGCAATTCGCAAACATCTGCGAACAAAATTGAAACTTTGGTATAAATTCATGTTTCAACTTTAATGTCATTTGCAGGAATTGTGCACACTCGATTACATATACGGAGTAATTGTGCGCACGCTTCCTCGGAAGCAAACCATTACCCCAATACTTAGTTAATACTTAGTCAACATTACAAAACAATACTTAGTTAATAGAAAAATATTAAAAACAATACCTCATAGCAAATACCTCACAACAAGTAGACATGTGTATAGACAAGGTCGTGCTTTATCGAAACAAACACAGTTCAAAACAGTAGAGAAAAAAAAATTAAGATATACTTCCTTATTTTCCTAAACAGAAAAATAACAAGAAAGCGCAGAAAAACAAACATACACTCGTCTCACACAACGCAATACAACTGGCGCGAGAAGTAAAATGTGGCAGTAAATCCTGTGACGACCGCTAGGTTGGGATAAGGCAGTACTTTGATTGTTGGAGACATTAATAAATGTTGCAGAATTTGTGGTGACTTTGGAAAAGACAATGAATTGTGGTATCGAGTGTACTGATGCCAAACAAGCCAAAAATTCCTTGCGCGATTATGTAAATGAAAATAAGAGTAACTAAGATTACGAACACAGAACGAACACGCAGAAAGCGTCACTTCCTTTCGTGCCACGTAGCTTCGTTTCACGTCCCGTGCGTTTGTGCGGCGTTAGCCTCCTCCCATTCATTTTCTTTCAATTTTACATATTGAGACGAATTTGAGAACTAAATTTGCAACTTTAGCGCTGTAAACGTAAACGAAGTATACAGTATCGTCTGGCTTCTGTCTGGCAAGTTGTTCTCAGCACTGAAGTTGCAAATTTCATATTTTATTTTTCGAAATTCAATAGAAGTTGGTATAGTTTCAGATTTATAGTCTTTTACTAGTCCAACAAATTTACAAGTGTACAAGAACTTGGCTGTATTTTTCACATTTATGTTTATTACTACTCTTGGTAAAGCATTTACATGAGGTAGACTACCTAGTTCTAAAGGAACTTATTAATCATTATTTAGTGTATAAAGAAATTATATTTATGAATATGCAATTCATATTTTTCCTGTTAACTTCAATATTTTCTCGTTTATAGAAACATCTTATGTTTTTATCGGTTTTCAGTGACATCAACTCACCAATGCGAATGCCACTTAAACATACTTTCGCCCCTAGTAAAGTTGCTCATTAAGGTCGAGAAATTTAATGTTTTCGTTTTTATTACAACGGAAGTACTCTATAGGGTTATAGCTAAGCTTCGTAACAACATGTAATTTTTCCTCTTGCCCCTTAATTTCCTCTCTTGGATGGGAAAATTTTCAGCTTTTGGATGTTCTCCTTTATTTGTATTACAAACCTTATGATTGTTCCAAAGTTTATGTTTCTGCATCTACTAAACGTATCCTATTGGTTTTGAATTAGGTGACGCAACTATATAGCTTTTACTCTGCGCCTATGTTCCTCCTTGGAGTAGGAAATTTCCATTTTTCGATTTTTTCTCTTGGTTTGTATCACAAATCTTTGATGGTGTTATCGTATACTACGTTTTTCAAGTGTGACTATTATAATATTTATTTTACTTCTCACGCTAAAATAAGCATTTCCTTCGTTCATGTTTTATCTTTATAGGGACATCAAGGTGTTTCATACCTTAAACAAAAACTTTATTTTTCAGGACAAAACTACTTAGTAATTTTCTTTTAAATAGCTATTTTTAATATGTTTTGTTAAATATGTAATTATTTGTTTCCTGAGCCATTTCATGATCTTTTAGACAATATTTTGCGACGTTTAAGGCATAAATGAATGCATATTTTCAAGCTTTTTATGTGTTAGACATCAGAATACAGTTACTAAAATAACAACTAGAAGCAGAAGGCTAAGAGAAGCGATCTATGTACTGCACACTAAACTATTATTTTCGCACTCAATTCTTGAAACAAGAGCAAAATGAAGAAAGTTAGGTACAGCTTCCGGATAGAAAGCTTCAATGCAACCGGCGGCGTACAAATTACCCACAGAGGAGTTAGGTTGAGTCTAGTCACATCAAGTAGAAGAAGGGAAAGGGGACTTAAAAACAACCTGGCCACGCACTTCTGTTTAAAACGCTGAACTCTCAGAGCCGTGTATGGAATTATTATTGCTGTTTTGTTTAAAATAAAGATAGAAGTGCACGGATTTTTAGGGAAGATACATGGGTAACTAGAAGTTTCTTAACAAGACTGCACTTCTGGTGCAAAGTATGCTGTTACGTTGTACACATAACGCGAGTGTAAACCTAGCAATAATTGCAAAATGTTACTTTCTGATACAACTTCCGAATGTCTGAACGAAATAGGCGAAGGCAACTCAGAGCTTTTGTGAATGCAGCATTGAACCTTCGGTTTCCATAGACCATGGATTTGAATAGAAAACTAATTTAAATACGAAAAGGTAATAATTAGGCTCCGAACATTAAATAATTGACCCTTCCGTTATATATATGTTTGAAAGACAAAAATGTTTGCTTTTGTGAATGTTGGATGGGAGATGGAGCTCAAAGTGACTTCCGCCCTTCCAGCAAATATGTGCAATAGAAATAGAATATTGTACATCATTTCCTACTGACATTTGGTTTTGCAACACTGTGTCAAAGAACTGCTAAAATGGACTAGAAACATCTTTGTTCTTTCGCCATGTTTTCTTGCACTTGATAAAGAAGAATATAACGATGGAAAACCATTTTTAACACAGTTTCCGTTTACCATCTCCTATAACATTCTAGACAGTATATTTCTTTGATTTTTAGTTTGTAATTCTTACAAATTGACAAGAAAGAGAATCAGTAGAATTTCTTTTTTTTATCCTTCCTCATTAATGCTCTTATAGATGTTTAGTGAATTGCTTTTATTATTTTTTGTTGCTTGCAAACTTTTCTTTATACATTTCTGAATTTCTGCTGTAGACATGTTAATTCGATAAACCCTTATCACCATATTGTTATACTGGTTACAAGAAATGGGAACGCCTTAAAATTATAACTTATCAGATTAATATAGCATTGGATCATTTTTCCATCTCAGAACAGCCCTAAAGTGTCGTAGAATCAAGTCATAGAGGTCGTAAATGGTAGTAAATGGAACATTACGTTATTCTACGTTAAGGGCTTTATTCTGTTCCGGGAGAGAATAAGGCGGAGGAAATGTGAGCCGAATTCGTGTGCCCGAAATGGACCACAGACGTACTATTACGCTTAGTTCCAGGAATTGGACAGATGAGGGAACTGGTTCAACTTCATCTGATGCTGGTCAAATCACGACGCAACAGCTCCAGTTGTGTGAAAAAGTGTATTATCATGTTGAAATATGGCGTCATTACGCTGAGAGTATACATGGAATATAGAATGCTTATGACCTCCTAAAACGATAACATAATCACGGGTAGTGTTGTGACCGGTAAGGGTTAGGATAGGGCCCACTGGAAAGCGGGATATAACGGTCTACAGCATCACAAAGACGCCGCCAAGTTTCAAGGTTGGACGGAGACAATGTGAATCATTGGTTTCTTTGTTTGTCAGCTATATATGAATATGACATGTGGTTTGAAATAAAATGAACGATGACTCATTGACCATATCACATGTTTCTTGTCATCAGCGGTTCATGTTTCACGTGTAGGGCAGCATTGTTATCGTGTTAACGGGTGCTGGCCTTTTATCAGCTTTTTTACACGTGTAAGTCAAAATCATGGCGGACGTGATCGTCGACACAAGTTGTGGGAACTGCTGCTTGAGTTCGTCTGTTAGTTGCACTGTGGTCACACGAAGGTTCTGAGTGACACTCCACTTTGATTCTCGAAGCTTTCGTTCTTTATATTTCCTGTTCACCGATGTGAGTTTGTAGTGAATTTTGTAGCCTTTCAACACTATGATCACTGTCTTCACAGCAAACACAATACACTTGCCTTTTTCGTCATTTGAACACTACATATCCGAGTACCAATAATGTTCCCTCTTTGGAAATCAGAGAGGTCACCCAATTTACAGCGTCCCCTTAGTCATTGTATACTGACATATCACTACTAACATTATGGTGCTATAGTCGCCGCATGACAGTTTCCAAACCAGACGTCTGAAATACATCCACGTTCAGGTGTTTCTGATATATTGATAATCATATGTGTGTATCCTGTGAAGTAACCAGCCTCACATTTCCATATGTTGAATTTTAATTCTAGTTAATATAACAAATAAATTACTAATAATAGAAATAATGATAAAAGTTAAAAAGCGTCATGATTCCTAAAAATCAATAACGCCATTCGAAGCAAAAAAAAAAACAAAAACATATAAGCATTTTCTAAAATCAACGTGTGAAAAATGTTTCAAAAATTGGTAATTGTAATTCGAAAATACCATCGATAAAGGTAACATGTAACTATAGTCGCGGAAAAGATATGAACTATAGTGTTGATAAACATATAATTCATAGTAATAAAACGATCAGAATATTGCACATGTTCAGATTTTATATATTTAATTGTTTGTTTGAGTCAGCTGATATGGTTAAGTGACCAGAAACAATAGGATTGCTACCGCAATATCTGACTCTCTGTCGCGAGTTTAGTTTCCTGCTTAGAACATCATCGGTATTTACTGTTTCTCCACTATTTATTAAACCTCCATCATTCGTTTCCCATCGTTTCCTCTCACTTAGTGAGCATTATCGTGAAAACCAGAAATAGAAACAAACTATTTGTTTATTTGAAACAAACAGGCAAATTAGGACTAATAGCAGTTGGAAAACCTATATTATTTCGTGCATTAAGTAAGTAATTAACACACAAAATTATTCTTTACTTTTACTGGAAGAGCTAAATGATACGTAAATAATAAACGTAGTTGTATCTTGTCGAACTCTCCTTGTAAATGAATGATTATAAGATTATTTTCGTTATTTTTAGTTACCTCAAAAATTTGTCACCGAAGGCTGAAGAATGGTTTGAAAGTTGTTTCATGTTAAAAAAAAAAAAAGAAAAAATCAGTGACATTACTTTCCAAGCATTACTTCGCAAAAATTAGAGTTAACAATTTTCTTTCTAGAATTTTAATAGTTCTATTATTAAAAAAAAATCATACACATTCTCAATCTCTAAGTCTAAATTACATTTTACATGAAATGGTTGATTTAAAATTAAATTCAGGAAGAGAAATATAAACTCATAAACCCTTCCCTTAATAGGGAAATATAGAATGATCTTCCATTATAGATGAAGAACTCGTAATTCACATTAGAGATTTACCTGCGTTGGTTTCCTTTTGTCTTCCAAGACAATTAACATTCTAATTACTTCTTCCTGATAAAAGAACAAAGCACAGTATTCTGTGACGTTAAATAGCTTCAAAGTTAATTGTCTTTGTTTTCCCCTCTCGTAATACGGTAATGTTTTCCATACATAACAAAAACAATATTCCTTGAGTAACAAGCTTCAAAATTTCCCTTCAACTGCAGACCAACAATACACATGTTTTATATCAAATAATATACACAAATGAGCAAAATGTAAGTTTCATAAAAGTAACAAAAGATTGAGAATATTAATTTTTAATGCATTTTTACATGCGTCTTATAATTTATTGTTATTGATTGTTCAAATATGTAATTCTTGAGAGTTAGTAATTAACTGCACTATGACCATCTTGTGCTAGTATTATGCTGTCTAATAATGAATAGTACGTGAGACAATGCACGAAAAATGGTCCATTATTTCTGCAGAAACGGTTTAAAGTATAAACCCTAAAAACAAAAGTTGGAATTAAGCTAAAGCATGTGCAAGCTCATGTTAATCTGATTAAGATCTTCTTATTCTGCGTGAGATAAATATGAATAACATTCCAATTTAAGGAAGTTTTGATATCGTAAGGTGAGGTGAATAATGATATCAAGAGAAACTTAATATGAATATCGTATACTTTCGTGGTGTAGAAACTGTAACCTGTTTGTGTTTACTACCTGGATGTACATCAAACAGTAGACAAATAACGATTCTGTAAATAAACAAGTTTCTACATATGAATCAATATACTTATGTTAGTGATTGTACGTACTATATATACCCATTGCGTATTAGGGGAGAGTGGGGAAATCGTGCGCGAAGAGTAATCATGAGCACCACTTTTCTAGCGATCCCAGCGTGAATAAAAAACTCATTCTCTGGGTTGTAATTTCAGAATGGTAACCTGAAAAAGACTGTAGATCTGAAACTATACCAACGTCTATTGAAATTCGAAAAATGAAATATGAAATTTGTAACTTCAGTGCTGAGAACAACTTACCAGACAGAAGCCAGACGATACTGTATACTTTTCTTCCGTTCACAGCGCAAAAGTTGCATATTTAGTTTTCAAATTCGAATTGCAATCCAACTTAGCATTGTTTCAGCTTTCCAGAACTGAACTCTTCTACGTAAGTATTCTGAGACGATGCCAAGGTTTATTGAAATCCCAAAATCTAAAAATTAAATTAACTAAATTTAAATTTTTAAAACATGCTCTATACAGTATCAACTCGAGAAACTTTTGCCTTTCAACTTGTTCTCAGTACTAAATTTTCAAATTTCATGTTTCCGAATTTCAGTAAAACTTGGGATCGTTTTAAATCTGTATACTTTTCTTATAACGTAACTCGTTATACACAGGTCCTCAGTAATAGTTATAGTTAGATTAAATTACTAAAATCACCTAAAGCAGTTTATATTGTATTTAGCTTTCCTGTTTTTCTTTTTATTGTGACACATCCTTATTCAAATAGATATACACCTTTATGATTATGCATACATCCTTTTTTTAAAGGTGATTCCAGAATTATATAATTTTATTTACAAAATTGTTGTTATGACAACCTAAAGACAAAAACTAATCAACTCATCATCTTTACAAGATGTCAATAATAATCTTAGAATTATTTTTTTAATTTCTATTTCTTTTTCATACTTCTCTTCTTCTTCTAACTGGTTAGTGCACATTTTAAAATCACAAGTTGCCCGGAAATATAAGGAAAGATACTTAAAATTTCACAGAAAATACAAGATACTGTTATATACTTTTCTATATTACTAGAACTTTGTTTTATTTCTCATAGTTGTTTCTTTCGTAGAATTAGTACGTAATTTTTTATAAAAAATTTCAGATAGTTTCTATAATATGCTAGCACGTTTGGGACCAGTAAAGCAGACATCTTTGTAGCAACTGCTGCCAGCTCTTCCGGTGGCTTGTCTACGAACTAGTGTGCTACATAAGTCAAAACATGGTGTATTTTGCTGCAAAATGACACCGAAACTATGTGTGTAAGATAAATGAAAAAATCAATATGAGTTTTCAAAGTTGTAAAGTCCTTTTCGATATTCCCTATCTCTCTCTCTCTCTCTCTCTCTCTCTCTCTCTCTATATATATATATATATATATATATATATATATATATATATATATATATATATATATATATATATAATATCCTTTTTAGGATAATTACTTTAAAATATTTTCTATTTGTCATGACCAAAAAGAAGAGCATTGAGGGTGATCACGTTTACAATCAGTTTGTAAGTTGTTCAGTTGGTATTTAAATCAAGTAATTGCATCAAAGAGCGATCCATAGGCTTTTTTTAGTTATTTATAATAAGCGTTGTTTAAATCTTGAAAATATTCTTTTTTACATTTTAGAGCCATTTGTTTTTGTTCATGTGTTTAAAGTTTTTTTTTTAAAAAAACTATTTTATTCTTTTATAGTACAACTGTTCTATTCATTACAGCTTGTTTTGTTTGTACTTTTGTTTTTAAAAACGGAACCATGTTTGTAAAAGAAAAAAAAGAGTTTCCAGATGTATTCTGAAAAATCATGAAAATTTGAAATTTTGTTCGCCCTTTTGTATGTAAACCTCTGTGAATATTCTCGCTTGCATACGAGAAGATTGATTTTGGAAACGCTATAAAATGCAGCAAGAGAAGTAACCTAAAAGATTAGAAATATATGATAGTCATCAAAATCATCATAGTTATTTTGCCCTTACTGGCAGGTCACTTGCAGCAGCTAAGAAGCTTCCATGCTCCACGGTCCTCCGCTAACCTCTTCGTCTTCACGTATGATCTTTCTCTTTCTATATCATCCATTAATTGTAGTTTCCTTCCCCCTCTGCCTCTCTTTTTTGCCACCATACCATCTATGACGTTACTCATGATACAATCTCTTCTTAGGCAATGTCCCAACCAGTTTCTCTTCCTCTTCTTGACAATATCTAAAAGTGTTCTTTTCTCCACCACCATTTCTAACAACCACTTATTCGTTTTCCGTTCGACCCAACTAATTCTTTCCATTCTTCTCCACACCCACATTTCGAATGCTTCCAGTCTTTTTTCATCATTTTTACGTAATGTCCATGTTTCCGTCCCGTATAGTACAACACTCGACACGAAGCATTATTTGAGTCTTTTTCTCAACTCTCTATTCAATGTCCCACAAAACAGACTTTTCTTCTTCCTAAAGGCTTCTTTCGTCATTCCTATCCTTGGTTTTATTTTACATTCGCACTTCATGTCATTACGAAGAATACTACCCAGATATCGAAAACTATTCACTTGTTATCTTTGCTCCTTTCCCACTTTTATATTTGACACAGACATCTACGTTCCAATCACCATGGTTTTTGTCTTTCTAACATTTATTTTCATCCCATATTTTTCAAAGTCAATCCTCAGGTTTTCTAACATTTTATTGATTTCCTTTTCAGATTCTGCAACAATCGCCACATCGTCTGCAAATCTTATGTATCTAATCATTCTACCTCCTACCGAAATGCCATCATCATCATGTAAACTCTTCTTCACTATCTCTTCTAGATAGACATTAAATAGTGTTGGGGAGAGGCAGCATCCTTGTCGAACTCCCCTTCCAATTGCACTCTCTTCCGTCAGTTCTTCCCCTATCCTAACACTTACTTGTTGGTTCATGTGTAAGTTTCTTATGAGTCATCGATCTTTCCATTCCAACCCTATCTTCTTTAGAACTCTCAATTCTCGCGGTCAAAAGCCTTTTCTAGATCTATAAATACAACATACACCTCCTTCCCTTTTTCTATAATTCTTTCACCGATCGCCCTAAATAATCCAATAGCATCTCTTGTGCCCTTATCTCTTCTGAACCCGAACTGCTCCTCCTCAACTTCTTCATTTGTTCTTTCATATAACCTTCTGTTCAGTACTCGGAGCAAAATTTTAGCTGCATGAGATATGAGACTAATAGTTCTATAATCCTCACATCTCTTTGGGTTCGATTTCTTAGCCATCGGTATCAGGATCGTCTGCAGGAAGTATTTTGGCCACTCCCCTGTCTCATGTATTTCATTGCATAGTCGGAACAATTCTTTCTTTCCCTTGTTTTCTATATTTTTAATGAATTCGATTGGTATATTATCTATTCCGGGTGCCTTTCCATTCCTAATCTCGGATATAGCCTTTTCAAACTCATCCCGAAGAATACTAAATCCTTTATCATCCTCGCCTGCTTCATTTTCTACTTCAACATTTAGGTTACACGGTCTATCCCTACTCTCACATAAGTGTTCCTCGTATTCTTTCCATCTTTCCATGACCTCATTTCTGTCGCTGACTACCTTTCCATTTTTGTTTTCTACTGCCATCGAAATACACCCTTGTTTCGTCCGAAATTCTACAGATTTCACCTCCTTATACATTTCCTCATATTTCCCAACTCTTTCTAATTCTGCTATGTCCACGCATTTTCTTTTGTAAAACTCTTCCCACGCTCTGTCTACTTCTCTCCGTAACTCATTACTCAATTTTCTGTACATTTTTCTGCCCTCTTCTGTATCAACCTATTTCCACGTCTTCCGTTATCTGTTTTTTAGCAACATCTGCTCTGTAACCCATGGTTTCTTAGCCGTTTTGTGTTCGTGGTAACCTACTGCTTCTTCTGCAGCCTGCTGTAAGCAAAGTTAAATGTATTATCATTGGGCGTTACTATCTGCACCTATTCTTTTCTGGTTTGAATATTTTTCTTCGAATTTTTCAACGAAAAGTTTTTTTTTTTATTTCTTCGTTTTTCAACTTTTCAGTATTCAACACTTTGTTACCTACTTTTCTTCTGTCTACATTTTTCAGTTGAATATCTACTTCGGCCAGCACAAGATTATGATCAGAGAAAATATCAGCCCTGGGAAGGGTCTTCGCGTTCTTTAAGCTTTTCCGGTACCTGTCCTGAATCATAACATATTCTATTTGATATCTGGCACCGTCTATTGGTGATTTTCATGTATCTTCTCTTTTGAAAAATGAAAAAATGAAATCTTTAAGTTTTACGTCCCACGGTTATGCCGGTTAGGCTAAAGGAGACGGTGATGATGAGAGATGAGTGAAATGGTGGAATGAAGAAAGTGGGAGGAAACGGGAGAACCCCGAGAAAACCCACGAGCACGGTGTTTGTCCACCACAAAGTTCACTTGGCGGAGGCTGGGATCGAACCCGGGACCCCAAGCACCAGAGGTGAACGCTCTACCACTGAGCCACCGCGCCCCCATCTTCTCTTTTGCTATTATTTATGATTGTAGCAACGAAATATTAAATTGTCATATGGCTTATGCAGTTGTGCAAAATTTCATCTTTGTATAACATCAGGAAATAAGTTAAATTAACGCTGCCAGATTTGTGGTCGCAGTTGAACCTTTGCAAATTAAATAAAAGTAGGTAAAAATAATCATTTTATAGTAGCAGATGGGCTTATAATTGTTATTATCATTTACGTTGTGAACGCACACAACACCAGCATTGGTATTTCTAGTTATTTATGCAAATAACTTAAACACCTTTTTTTTTTAATAACAGAAGATCCTTACATTTTAATCTCATTAGAGCACATTTTTACTAAGTAACAATTTATCAACACATACCTTTGAAACAAGTATAAATAATTACACACGTTGAGCAATAGTTTAAATTTCTTCTCTCATAAATTAGAGCTCATTTCAAATAAATTAAAATTTACTTCTAAATTCTATATGTACAGCATATGACATACCAAAAATCTAACTTATTATTAATATTTACATGTAATTAACAATGAAACACGTATTTAGTTAGCATTACTTTTGTGCTTGTGTCATTTTCAATACGTAAGATACACATACTTTCAAACATCTACTTAGTTATTTGGAGCTAGATACAATATAAAATATCACTTCATTGTAATCAAATATATATAATCTTCCTTTGCGTAAAAGAAGAAAATCTTCCAACAATTATTGTCCAAGCGACAAACATAAAGGATTTTTCATTATTTTCATAATTGAGAAAATTCGTTCACAAGGTACTTTGGTACATGAAAAGCGTTGCAACGTACCTTTATTCTTTATATAACTATAATATAATGATTCGTGTTAATTTAGTTCTTGAAGCAGCTTCTGTGCGCAAGTCACAGACTTTACAATGTTTTCGACTGTTGCTTCTCCATTCATTTTTCTTACTTCCATTATTTTTATATTCTTAATTTTCATGTCTTCCTCTTCATGATCATATCGCTCGCTATCAACTTCGTTACTTATAATATCATGTTTTGTTTACATACTGAGACATAGTCTCTATAATGGTGATGAAACTGGAGAAGGTACTCTCGAAATTGTTTTCTTCCCACTTTACAATAATTAGTTAGAGTACTAAGAGCATATTCCGATTGTTCTTCTATCAGACTGATCTCGTGGAAAATTATAGGATCTAGCAAAGAAATATCTTTTATCAATATTTCATTAATTAATAATTAAATTGCTGGATTGCAGTATCCAATACAATATTGGAAACTTTTACCTCATATACTTTAGATGGAGAATCGAAACTTCCTGCTTCATCATGGAGCAGCTCCTCTGCTTAAAAAGTTCTTACTCGGATTCTGTTTACAGGAAGAGAAATATCAACTGAAACGTCATATTCTGTATCATTCAATTTTATGTTAAAATTTTTGGCAAGGTCCATGTAATTACAATAGAACTAGATTCGTTTATTTTTGCCTGAGGTTTGATTCTAACGTGCAAATCATTGTTTTAGCTCTGAAATAATCTAACTAAATTTTTATTATTACTCTGCCGAAATAGGTGCGGTTCGATTAAATAGGAGCTGGAAACGAAAACAAGAAGAATGGTTTAAGATTCACGAAAGTTTTCAACGAAACGCTTAAGATTAAATGTTGCCTCTACTTTAAAATCATTCATGTCGGCGAATAGAGATTCGGGCAATGTCATGAACCTCTTCCGTCTCTAAGGGAAACTTTAAAAAATCAAAGATATAAGGCGCATCAAGGAAGTAAGTTTCCCATGCATCCCGTAGCTAGGAAACCGTATGTTGTGCAAAGCAACTGCGTGTACTTGAGAGAATAAGGTAATAACATGGCGCATGCGCCAGCAAAACTTCCGTAATTCTCTTAGTAGCGTCGTGGCAGTGATTGAAGGTTGGCGTTCCAACTCCAGCTCCCGTTCCGTGTGAAGGGCGAGCAATGATAAAGTTTTTGAATGCACAAGGCATAGCACCGATTGAAATCCATCGTCAGCTGTATCGTTGCAAAAATGTCAATGCTGACCCTGTGGACCTTGCTTTGTGCTCTAGGATCAGTTGCTTCAACACAAAACTTCTTGATCAACAGGCACTCCGTGACAGTAGTGTGCAATAAGGAGCGGAAAATCTGCAGGATCTGCTTGCTCATGCCGCTATTCCCATGGACCTGGCATAGCTAACGATGGATTTCTATTAATGCTATGCCCTGTGCATTCAAACACTTTATCACTGCTCGCACTTCACACGTGGTGGGAGTTGGAATAGGAACGTTCATCTTCAACCACTGCCACGACGCTACTGAGAGCACTAGGGAAGTTCAGTTAGTGTATGTGCCATGCTAGGACCTCACTATCGCACGTACAAGCAGTCGATTTGCGCAACATACCGTTTCCTAGCTATGGGACGCGTGGGAAACTTACCTTCTGGATGCGCCTCGTACTGTTAAGAATTCAATTTTAAGTCCACCTTTTTGTCCCATTGATTTATATATAATCGGAAACGATGCTGTGTATCACTTGAGTTTTTATTATCCACTTAATTTACTCTTGCATTTTATGTGAATCTGAGATTTTTAAAAAATCGTCTGTCCTTGAAGTAATCCTAGAAAGTCATTCGCAACTTACAATCTTCTGTTATATTTGTCTTAATCGAATTTTGCACATACGCAGGAATGCACATGCTGAACATTTGGATTATCCGTTCTTGTTTTTATATTTGTTTATTTTATTAGCTTCTCCTGCTTAGCGTCCATCTTATTGGGAAGAAAATCCACTTAAAACTTTGCTGGGTTTTGAGTAGGAACATCTGTTACAGGATTGGGTAATGTTTAAGAATTTAATCAAGTGTGTTTCTTTTTCAAAGAAAATATTAACTGGCTCGTTGCCATAAGCTACTGTGGCTTTAAACGCCGCAATGTTGGGGGGTATGTCATTCATGGGACCTTTTGGTATTGATAAAAATATAGAAGAACATATTCTGCTTTATAAATTTTAATCTTTTTTCTTATACAGATAGAAGTCAATGGGATATAAGTTAGATAGAAATATTTTTCATTGTGGTTTTTATCTGAGATTTAATTAGGCCCACTTCTAACTGAAGTTAAGATGGGCTTATCCTGCATTTACAAGGTAGCACTTTGAGTCTACCTCTGGCAAAATGCAACAAAGTAACTGGACTCTATCTCCATACTAAATTTCGTATTACTCAAAGAGTTTTGTTCATCGTACGACAGTTCTCGAGAATATTTCTTCTGACTTCGGCGAAAGTTCTGAAAACGAGGTGCCACAATAACAAAATTCTCATTGATGTTCTACAAAAATCGGCGCCAGGGTCTAGAAGCATTATACCCATTATAATAGTTGTATTTGAAGCAGGATATATCAAAAGTTTGAAATTCATTAAAAGGTCATATATATAGGGCGGAAGGTAACGGCACCGAAAAGCTTTGGGACGTGGTTCTTTATATAAAATGAAACAAAAAAGTTCTAATAAACAAGGGTCGAAAACGTTTCCTTTCAGAGTTATGAACTGCCGAAATTTCGAAAAATCACGTTTCAAAAACTTAGAAACTATAGCACTTATCTCAAGCAGTTTAAGGAATTACACAGGAACCAGTATGCACTTATCTAAATATCCATGTTTTACCATCTTCCTTTATCGGCCAAACGTACTGTAAAAAGGAAGTTGAGGTATAGAGAGACTCCTTTAAGTACTAATGGCGCGTTCGTTTCCATGGTACCGGTGACTTCTGAAACATGGAATTTACCTAAAAAGACAGGAATATTACTAGTTTTCAAAAATTTTGGGAAAGTTTACAACATTAATCGTAAATTTGTGGTATATAATAATATTGGCAAAAAAATACTAGCATACATGTTTTCGGATATTTAGTTGATACAGTACCACAAATGTCACGAACTGCTGCACTCCTGATGCAACCCCCAGATAAAGAAAAAAATGAAAAGCGAAAAGCAGTGGCAGGTGGCAAAAGCAGCTGGATAATCCACTCGTGTTGCTTTCATATACTGTGCATATAAACACTATTAACCATAAGTTTTCATTGTTCCATATTTGAAAAGTGGCGTCATTTGGGAGAGCAACTGACACCCTGTTTCACCCGCGAGATAACTAATAAAACGTTTATTAGAAATGTGCATATTTATATCTACACTTTAATCCAGGTGTCTCCAAGCTTTTTAACCTAAGGGTCACACTGATCTCTTCACTAAGTTCTGGGGGCCAAGACCTAGCTAGCTCATAATACAATATATATATATATATCCAGTGCCATCTTGTGGAGAGCAGCGAAATTACTCAAAACGTAAATTATCCTTGATTAATCGGAGTACACATCGCCATTTTGTAGCAAGTAGCAGAACTGAAGCATGTTCTGGAAAAATTCTTCTACGTGAAATCTGCAAGATTCGAGTACTTTCAAGCGTTTTCAAATATTTTCTATAGACCGAGGACAAGTGGTATAAATACGAGAGACAACCAAGAGTTGGACAGTTACAAATTTTGAGTTCTGAGCGACAAGTGTAATCTAAGAAGCCAAATATAATGTGACTAGTGTGTTTTGTGACTGTAGTTTCTTAGTCAAAATACATTGTATTTAATTGAAAGTAGATAATCAAAACGCAATAATTGAAAACTCCATCTTTAAATTGTATTAATTAGCATTATTGTGATATTGAAGTTTGTGCTTTTTGTGTTGATTTGGGAAAGAAACAAAAGATATATAGTGATTAAAGACCGTTTAAAGAACAATAAGCATATCTATATTTCGTGATCTAGTCAAGTAATAAGTCATATGTATAATTTACTATGAAACAACATTAGCTCTCGAAGATTATAATATAAAACAGCATTATGAGACTAAACTTTCTCAGAATTACTCCAAATTTACAGGAAGCCTACAATTAGAATAACATGAATCTTTGGAAAGCGTGTTGAGGTCTAAGCAATAGTTGTTTAGGTAAATGCTGAACAAGAAGCAGCAACTCGTACTAGTTTCCGTGTGCCTTATTCAATAGCAAAACAGGAGAAACCAGTTACTAACAGCAAATTAACCGATGATTGTATCATTGTAGCAGCAGAAGAAACGTGTTCAGAAAAAAAAGTAATTTATACGAAAACAACAGATTGTCAGGAAAAACTGTGTCTCGAAGAGTAGGTGATATTGTTAGAAAATTTATTGACTCAATTATCTGACAAACATCGACATTCAGAGTGATTCCATTAGTTCTGGATGAGTCAACAGACGTTTCAGATACTGCTTAAGTATTACTTTTTATTCGAAGCATAGATAAAAATTATAAAGTGTATGAACAGCTTCTTGGCAATCATAGCATCCGCAGCACTGCCAATAAAGAAGATAGTTTTAGAGGAGTTGAAACTGTTGCCAAGAAAAACAATTTTTAATAAACAAACATGAAGTATATCATTCCTGATGGTGGCAGAAACATGTCTTGAAAAAGTAAAGATGTCGCTGCTCTCATATCTAAAGCTGTAGAAGGTGACAGTGGTTCAAAATTATTAATTGTACATTGTATCATTCACCAACAGTGTTGGTACGAAAAATGCTTGGATATGACAGAAGTTTGAAAGCCAGTCGTGTCAGATATTAGTTATATCAGATCAATGGGCTCAATTATAGCCAATTCTGTTTACCATATTATATCGCAGTACGCCGGCTTAGCTGTGGAAAATTCTAATGAGATTGTTTGAGCAACGAATCATAATTTAAATTTTCTTGAATGAAAATAATTTCCTGCTGGCTGAGTTTTATAACAATAAGTGGTTATAGAAGTCAGCATTGTATATGGATTAAACAAAACATATGATTGAAATCTTTCAGTTTTAAGTCCCATGATTATGCCGGCTTTTCTAAAAGAGACGGTAAAATAAATGAATGACCTTAATATATAATTGTAATTGTAAGAAGAAAACCAGCTTCTGCCTGATTTATACACTCACATTAAGACCTCTTAACACAAAGTGTTGTTTCAATCTTAATTGCAAAACAAGTTTTAATACATTCACATTTTAGTACATGCTAAACATTTTGTCAGCAAAATAAGACTAATTCCGACGGATTTTTCAAAATGCTTTTAACGCCGACATAGAAGCCCTTGTCCCAGAACTTCAAATTTAAATGATTGACTTACAATGTAGCAATATGTTTTTAAAGTATTCAAATTCGTCATTGCTGACATTTATGTCTTCCACTTACATAGTTCGATCAATTGCATAAAATTGCTCGTGGCATTCTTTGAACTTTCGGAACTACTTATTTATGTGAAACATTGTTCGAAAATGAAACTTTCAAAAATATTTAAAAATGCAAGTTGACTAATGATCATTTAAAGTTACTGCTAGTAATTTCTAGTAGTAAACTTGATAAACAACTGCAAACAATTGTCAGTAGAAAGTTACAGATACGTGAATATCATTAGTCATTATTAAAAAATATTTAATTTCATTATGTGAATTACCTATCTATATAAATTGTTGTAATATTTTGGGATAAATCTCATGTATTTAATGCTCACATTGATTATATATAACAGTTATTGTATTTCATAATTGGTCGTAGTTGAAAATAAACTGTGACAGGCCTTGGCTTGGAGACCTCTGCTTTAAACAACAGTATAGTACGCTGACGAAAAATGTAAAACTATACTTATATCAGAGGGTCTTGCCTCAAACCTGAAATCATGCTACTGGGCTGAAATGACACACTGAGTAAATTCTATGTATTAATAATCAAGGATTTAATATTACCTAATTTCTCTTTTATGCAATCAACATGTGCCTTGGTTGATCTAAAGCTCAATGTTTTACGTCAACATCTGTTCCACTTTGGATTCTTAAAGCTTTCATTCAGAGTTTCGAACATTGGGATAAACTGTCAGGGAACTGGACAGGTAGTCGTTCAGAGTGTCATCAGGAGGTCAGCCTTGTCATCATTTGTAATAAACCTTATTGATGCCTGACCTTTACAAACTTGATACGAGTTGTAGGAAGTGAAGATTAGACAATACAGAACTTAAATGTTTCTGTAAGTTTTTTCATAACCTTGGCTCTCTTATATTAAAATTTTAATTAATTCATCCTTTACTTTTAATATCACGGACTATGTTAATTTTTTCTCCATTTTAATGGCTATCGTTTTGATTTCAATACAAGCTAAACTACTATTGCCTTTTTATGAAGAAAATATAGTAATTGAGCATGCTCAACAGAAATTACCGATTCTTGTTTGATTACATTCTCAACAACATAGGACATTTTCTTAGTATTCGATATGCATTTACACAGACTTTTTTCTTTTATCATTAAACTAACTTGGATAGAATATTTGGGAAGGAATTTCAATAATGAACTCCACTTTCCAGAAGATTTAAAGACTTATATAAGAAATTGATATTCAAGTAGTTGTCTTGTTTCGAATACGAACTTTGTGCTATGTGAAAAATAAGAAAACGCTTGTTTTGTAGATGTGATGATATATTTCGTGCACCAGAGAGAGATCTGAAGAGATATCGAGTTATGGTAATATGATGGGTGGATATCTTATATCTCTCATGGGATCTTCGAGACAGGCAGTCATCGTTTGCGACGTCAGTGAATACAAAATGGCTTAATATCGATTCTTTGACAAAGCAACTAAGAAAGAAGCTTATGTCTAGTATCTTTCAGTTATCAATTTTCCTCTTCTTTCGTGCTTAATTTGAAAGTGGAAACTCCTCATAAATAATATATAATGAAGGAAAATATTCATTTCTATAATTAGTATCCATTCACAAATATTTTTGTAATTGTAATTGTTTCATATTCTTCAATGACTCTTAACTAAAACTTCCTCTTAATAAACAATTGAATAATTTTATTGGTATTATTATAATTTTGCATTTTGCATCTTTTAAAAATAATCCGTCAAATATGATATTTTAACATTCACCACATTTACAAAGCTGAAACACAATAAAATTTTCAGTGGCATAGAAAGTCAAAAAATCACTACTTCATCTTTTTACAAGAACATATATAAGGTGATTCTTTATAGGGTTTACAACTTCAATCAGTCATAATTATTTATTGGAATCACATACAGACTTGGATTATATGTCATTATACTGCAAAACACTTCAAGTATTTTGTGACAAATCCATTATGTTTCAATGCGTGCACCTGCAGTCATCCTGGACACATACCAAAGAAAGTCGATTTCCTGGCAAACAGTAGCCAGCACTGCACTTCGGGGTAAAGTGGCTGGTATGATGCGATGCTTCAGTTCATGTAGGGGAGGGGTGCACACCTTAGTTTTCACAAACCAGCAGAGAAAGAAGTCAAGTGGCGCATAATCTGGAGACCGTGGCGCAGACAATTGGTCCACCACGACCTATCCACTTATCTGGAAAACGCTGATCAAGAAATTCTCTTACATCTATCAGGTAGTGCGGCAGAGCACCATCTTGTTGCCACCATAAGCAGCCATCGTGGTCCTCTTCATCTAACTGTGGAACAAGGAAATTTTGAAGCATATCAGGTCCTCTCCCTAACTGCTTCACCATATCGTCAGTCATGGATGAGCACCTTCGAGCCTTTGTGTGTCGCACAAAACAACCTATTTCAACAAATGTTTGGTGCCATTTGTACACTGTTGGTCTGCTGGGTGGTTCTTTGTCGTATAATGTGCGAAACGCACGCTGTACACTCGTTACTGACTTCGTTTCTTCAAACAACAACACACACTTAGCTCTTTCCGCACCAGCGAAAGTCTCCCATATCAACGACTGACCGGTGGCTTCGAGTGTGGCCATATCCGCAAATACTCACTAAGTGAATCAAACTTAAAGTGTTTTGCATTATAATGACATATAAACCAAGTCTATATGTGGTTCCAATAAAGAATAATAACTGAGTGAAGTTATAAACCCTATAAAGAATCACCCTATATATATACGGTTTACAGCATTTGCTTAAGAGGTTAACTCTTCTCTGTTTTATAATGTTGAAGGTTATTTCAATTACTTGGGTAATCAGTTTACATTTACCTGTAATATTTTCATTATGAATAGTTTTTCGTAATGAGATTAACAAATGGCATTTGTTTATTTTAATAATCTCTGAGAAAACGAGTTCCCTAACTAGAAAAAGTTCACTTTCTAGGAATTAAAGAAACACATAGTAAATTCTTTCAGTTTAAGGCAGGGGCGTCATTTCAGACTTCGCTTGGAGGAGGCAAGAGCACCACAGACATAGGACTTTCACGTTTTTTACTAGTATATTAGTAAACAATCTATTAATGTTTATGTATTCCTCAAACTCTTGGGGGGGCAATTGCCCCCTCCTGCCCTCCCTAAATGACGCCCCTGGTTTAAGGTCCTATAATTTTGCCCTTAAGACTAAGATAGATTATGATTAGGGCAAACGAATGATGATGGAGGAGTTGGTGGAATGAGAGGGTTGAAGAAAATGGGAGTACCCCCGAGAAAACCCACGGACAAGATATTCTACACCACAAACTTACCTGGTCACGAATCAAACCAGGGACTTCGTGCACATAACCTGTAATGTTATAACCTGTAACCTGTAATTTAATAGTGAGCACTAAATGGATAGAACAAATGAACGCTTATGGTCATTACCCCAAAAGAAATAAATGCTTATGAAAGTGAATGCTTACAAGAGACTCGGTCGAATAAGAATGCGAGAGGAAATGGGAGAAAACCGAGAAAACACGCTGATACGTTGTTGCCCGCCACAAATTCATATAATCTGGAATCGAACCAGGAATCCTTCTCGGTAGAGATGTGTATTCTTCCACTCGATTACCATACGCCTAGTGAATGTTCTAATTATTATGCTCAATAATATTAGAATTATCTTTTATTTATGCAGTAATGGGTGTGCTTCTCTTCATGGCAAATGTTATATTTTACGATCCCAATAAAGTATGGATCAGTGATTTAACGCGCAATTACTAAAACTACCATACTCTTCAGTAATACACAATTGTTAGGAAAAATGTAATTTTATAAGCCTGCTGCCACTTATAATAAGTAGAGCGAGTTTCATAAGCACAAAACCAAACAATATAACAAACATATAAATATGCAAGACAAATTAGAAAAATAAGCCTAAAAAAGGCAAAAAACAGATAGACGAAAAAATGTCTTGGTAAAGTCCTACCTTATGCGAGACTGTTAGCCGTATGTAGGAAAAACCATCTTGAGATTCTTTTGTTTGACACCCCTGCGTTCATCGCTGAAAAATCATTTGTACAGTGAAAACGTTCTTATCACGTAGCTTGATGTCACAAGAGTACCTGTATAAAGTTCTTCTTTGGTGAATTCCTCTTCAATATCTGTTTTCTTCACCGTAAACCTTTCTAGAAATTTTACACAGCCGTTTCTAACCAGAAATGTTTTAGTAATACGCAACGAAGTTTGTCGAAAGCAATTTTAGTGTCACTATGAGAGTCTGAAGACACTGTTACCGAAAATTTCTCTATTAGTGAAAGTGACAGTTCTAAGAATTATTTCGAACTATTAGGAAAGTTGCAAGGAATTATTTTATTAGATCTGGTAATTCAGAGAAGTGTTATACATGTACTGAATCTTTTCATGGAATGGGAATTTTGAGCAAAGCATTCCTTGATTGTGGCTATGCTGGCTGCTGCACTTTTGTATCCAGGGAATCTAGAACATATTTTAATTCGCAGAAATGTTCCGTCTAGTAGGATATACCTTTTAACCAGGTACTACACGGATTTAAACTGACTGAGGAGGGACATACAAAATTGAAATCAGTTCTTGAAATCTTTGATTCCTAATTTGTGCCTTACAAACACTTTCGTTACTCTGGAATCAAGAAAATCCACATATTCATAGTGACTTCTAAACAGCGTTGCTAATTCAGTGGTTTTCTAATCAAATCTGGTAGTATTGAATTTTTGTTTTGAGAGTAAATTCTCAATCTGGTGTCGGGTGGGAAAATCCACTATGTCGTGAATTATTTTTAGTGGAAGGTCAGTGGGATTTATTGTGTACTGAACGGATTGCCTGAATGCTGTCTTCCTTTCGAAATGCGACTTCGCTCTATCCCATGAAGCAACACTGAACGAAGTTTGTAGGCAAAGTTCAATGATGAAATTGAGAAAAAAGTAGGTCTTTAAAAATCACATTTAAGAGAGGAAGAGGAAAAACGTTTTGCTAGAAAAATATACTCAGTAACTACATTTCATAACAGAACAACTGACGAAAAACTTCTGAAAATATTTAAGTACTTAGAAAGGAATGTCTTCTTTCAGTCTCTAATACGCTTCGAGTAAATGGGGAATCCTTGGTGGCACTTTTTTTTATTAATGTCTTGCTTATGTTAAGACGCAATTATGGAGATCATTTTTCAGAGACAAAACGTAAGTCTTATTAAGTGGCAATACATTACTGATATCAGATATTTCTGATGTGAAATACGCAGACACTTAGATGCTAAAATGATAATCATCTCAATGAAGTGCATCGTTTACAATGTCTCGTTTGATAGTTCGTTTGTCAAATGAAAAAGTCGAATAGATCTTTAGTCAAATCAATTTAGTATAAACAAAAACAAGAAAGTGAATAGTTCTGTAA